>NW_005361156.1:375117-396474 GCF_000412655.1 Myotis brandtii
GCGGCACTTGCCCGGCGCGCAGTTTAAATGCCAGGCGGCGCCCAGGTCCGCGTGAAAGCCCTGCGCGGGTCCCATTCCCTGTAGAGGCTGTGAGCGCTGCCGCGGTTTGGGAAGTTATCGCCGTGGCGGTTAAGCGTTTCCCTGTCTGTCCTACATCAAGGGAATGAGGACGGTGTGGTAAAATCCAGGTAACCTGTGGGAACTGGTCCCCCTGAGTATAGGTCGGGCTTTCGCGGCACGTTACCTGCGGACGGGAAGACCCCGGTTAAGAGCGGGGCGGGGGGCGGAGTGCTGTATGGAAAACCAGGTAAATTGTGGGTGAGGGGTTCCTGCCCGGGAGTGTCTAAGTCCTCTACTTAGAATGAGGAAGGAGCTGCTGGAGTTGGAATGATCCCACCCCCCACCCCACCCCCCATGGGGAGAGAGGACACTGGGCAGAGGGGGGACCAAGCTGTCCTGCAAGTTCAGCCTTTGAGTCCCTGTGGAACTGACCCTCTTGGTTTGGACTGGAAAACCGGGTTGTTCAAGTCCACGGAGCCTAATGGAACATTATGCATTTTAGTCATGTATGCAAATGGAGCAGAGAGATCAGCAGGGGTCCCGGGGGCTCCATTGAGAAGCCTCATCCCATTGGCTGCTTGGTTCCCCTTCCCGGTTATCATCTGGGCTCCGGGTCAGAAGGTTTCCCGATAGCCAAGCTACATGGTTGTCGGCTATTCACCGTCCATACTTACTGAATATTTGAATAAATGACGATGTCGTCTGTTATCCTTATAATACTGCTCCTTTATTAATTCTCTGTTGGGGACTAGAAATCCGGCTGACTCCTTTTGTGGGGCAGGGGACTGTAACCGTTAAGTCATCTGCGGGTATAACTTCATCTCCGTATAGCTCCTTTCCAGCACATCACTGAGACCATTCTGATTCTTTTTTCTTAAGTGATCCACTGTAGGTGTGCCAAGTGTTTCTGTTATCCTACAAAGCGGAGAATAAGAAGAAGGCCCAGAAACTTAACCCTCTTGAGTCTCCCAGAAGACGTGCTCTTTCACATCCTGAAATGGCTCTCTGTTGGGGACATCCTTGCCGTTCGATCTGTAAGTTGCCCGATGAAGATAGTGTCAGCCCTAGCGGTGTTGGTCATTCCATCAAGGTTTCAGGTTCTTAAATGTCAGAACAGAACTTTGGCTACAAAAAGAACAGAGGAACAAGGATGGTAATTGTTAATAGATGCTTGAGTTTGTTCTGATCATGGGAAACCTAAAAGTAGTATGTTCACTATAATGTTTAACAGAGAAGCCACTTTTTTTTTTTACGGCAGTAAAATTTGTATCTCTTAAGACATAAGACATTACATCTGAAACTAACACTGTATCTCAATTGTACTTGACAAATAAATTTTTTAAAAAATTTTGAGCCCTAGCCAGTTTGGCTCAGTGGATAGAGCGTTGGCCTGCGGACTGAAGGGTCCTGGGTTTGATTCCGGTAAAGGGCACATGCCCAGGTTGCAGGCTCAATCCCCAGTAGGGGGCGTTCTTGAGGCAGCCGATCAATGATTCTCTCAACATTGATGTTTCTATCTCTCTCTCTCCCTTCCTCTCTGAAATTAATAAAAATATATTTTTTTAAATTTTTTTGAAAAAAATTAAGATATTAGTGCTTGCTTCGGCAGCACATATACTAAAATTGGAACGATACAGAGAAGATTAGCATGGACCCTGCGCAAGGATGACATGTAAATTTGTGAAGCATTCCATATTTAAAAAAAAAAATTTAAGATATTAAAAAGAATAAAAGTATATCCTTGAGAACAAATCCCATGTAATATTCAGTACTGAAAGGGACTCGGAGTTATTTTACAGACATTGGAACTGCAGCCTCATTTTGAATGACTTAACCCAAGGCATATAGTAAATTCGTAGGAAAACAAGAACCCACTTCTCCAACTCCCAAAGCCGCCTCCATTTGGGTTATAATATCCATGGGTGCTGAGTTTCCAATGGCGGTGGGAACGTTAGCGCTTAGATTGCTAACCAGTGATTAGGGCTCCCGCCCAGAGCAGAGGCTCCAGGTCCTACCTGAGGCTGCTGTCAGTCTTTTCCAAGAGTCCGTTGACCTCTAGGCTCCATTCATGCTCCCATTGCAAGACTCCAGGCAGAACAATACAAAACGGATTTTTGGCCCTTCCAGGTTTGGCTCAGTGGATAGAGCGTCAGCCTGCGGACTGAAGGAACCCGGGAGGGTTCGATTCTGGGGAAGGGCACATGCCCAGGTTGTGGGCTCAATCCCTGGTAGGGGGTGTGCAGGAGGCAGCTGATCAATGATTCTCATCATTGATGTTTCTATCTCTCTCTCCTTCTCCATTCCTCTCTGAAATCAATAAAAATTTTAAAACAACAACAAAAAAACAAATTTTTGTCCTAGCTGCTCCTGTTAGACTTGGTTCCTCTGTTCCTTGTAGCTATATATCGTACAGAGGTGTCATTCCCTCTTTCTCAGTCTAGATGATTATTCCCCCTTCCAGGACCACTGTCTCCACCTTTATTTATTTATTTTTTTAATTTTTTAAATATATTTTATTGATTTTTTACAGAGAGGAAGGGAGAGGGATAGAGAGTTAGAAACATCGATGAGAGAGAAACATCAGTCAGCTGCCTCCTGCACACCACCTACTGGGGATGTGCCCGCAACCAAGGCACATGCCCTTGACCGGAATCGAACCTGGGACCCTTGAGTCCGCAGGCCGACGCCCTATCCACTGAGCCAAACCGGTTAGGACCACTGTCTCCACCTTTAGAGCCACAGAGAAACTTATTTCTGGGCTCTTTTTTCTATTCAAAGCCACTGTTACTTTAAGACACAGAGTGGGGGCCTTTACTACTAGGGTAGGGAAGAGGACAGGAGGCCCTACATTCTGTCTTCAAGAGCTCCAGAGGCATGGCTTCTGGGAAGGTCCCTTAATTCCCACCTACCCTGCTTCCGTTGCTCTGCAGGTGCACTCCCACCTGAAGTACCTGGTGGACAACCATGCCAGCGTGTGGGCATGTGCCAGCTTTCAAGAGCTGTGGCCTTCTCCAAGGAACCTGAAGCTCTTTGAAAGGTATCTCTGCACCCTGGGAATAGCTTGGTTTTCTCCCATCTTGGGGCCTCCCTGATATCTCAGCGTGTGTCCCAAGGCCTGACCTGGGAATGATTTTCTTCCTGTAGCCTCTGCCAATTCCTTATCCCCCCAAGGAAGCAACTAAGGGCAGTCAACCTCACCCACTGAGTCACATGACTTCCAGCACAGTCATCAGTCATCCATACCACCAGCACAGGCCTGATTCTCATTAGTCAGAGTGGTGCTTCTGAAGAGTCCCTCTTGGGCTGTGACCCATCCCTTGTGACTCAAACCCCGGTCATCTGTGTGCGGAAACTTTATTCAGCTCTCTTTTCTTTTGGTCAAAACCATATGATTTAAATCCTATTGCATTTCGTTCACTGGCTGATCCCATCCCCCTGCTAGAGATGGGACCCAGAGGCAGGACCAAAGTGGGTGTGAGCCCTAAGGCCTGTGAATCCTAGTGTGACAATGACTAAACACACCGTCCAAGTGTGCCAGTAGTTTCAGGCCGGCCACCCGAGACATAACCCACAAACTGTACAATTTACCCTTTTTAAATGTGCAACTTGATGATTTTTAATATAGTCACAGTTATGCAACCATCAACACTATCGAACTTTATAACATTCTCATTACCCCAAAATGAGACCCTGTACCCATTAGCAGTCATTCCTTATTTTACTTGCAATCCCCCAAACCCTAGTATCTGTTTCCTCTCTCTGGATATGCCCATTATGAACATTTCATATAAGGAATCATACAACTTGTTGGCTTCTTTCACTTCGCATGTTTTTAAGGTTCATCCGTGTTGTATGATACATAACTGCATTAGCTAAAAAAAAAGTTGCTATTCAGAAAATAAGTACTCTAGCTTCAATTGCTGTGATGGAACATAACCTTGATGGAATATAATTCTGTGATATTTTCTGTTCTTAATGTTGTAGGGCTGCTGAAAAGGGAAATTTTGAAGCTGCTGTGAAGCTAGGCATTGCGTACCTCTACAATGAAGGCTGTAAGTCCTTGCAGGGCTGGAGCTGGCATTGCCCCTCTTGGTATTGATGTTTTAGAACAAGCATAAGCTCTTCTCGGTGTTTGTAATTTAGTTGCTCTTCTTACTGTATCTGGAGGTCTGCCCTACTGTCTTCTCCAAGGAGCTTGTGCCAGAGGTGCCCTATTGAGGGACCCATTGATGAAGTTGGATTTTTGTACGTTGGAAGACTCACCTCTCATTTTAATAAATCTTTTCATTTCAGTCAGCAAAGAATGACTGAGCAGAGACTTAGAATGAGGGCTACTCAGGCAGCAGCCTTCCCCTGGCTGCCTGCCCTCTCTCCAGTCAACACCAAAACCCGTGTGTAGACTCTGGCTCCTTGCCTCAGCCACAGTTCCTCTGTGGAACTCTGGAGCAGTGGTCAAAGTGTGCCTAATTCCGTAGGATATCAAGAACACAGGTAGCCAAGGCTCTAAGCCGGAGGCAGGTACAAGCAGGTCAAAGGCAGCATAGTGACTGAATTTCTTTACCCCCAAAGGTCAGGTGCTCTTTGAAAGAATCTTATGTGGCCTTCCACCAATTCCTGCCTGTTTGCTTAGCACACTAAGGACTAGCCTAGGGTGCATCCTGTCTGGTTCCCAAAACACATTAAGATTTGAGTATAACAGCCGTTTTTCTGTTTCTAAAAGATCTGGCATCTTATTGAGAAATAGCCCCTGCATGTGGTCAGTTGACAAGACTGTTGTGACTAATAGAAACAATGAGCATTCCTCCAGGCTGAGAAAAGCTGCAGTCCTGCCCCAAACCTCCCATCAGATAGCAGTTCCCAGACAAAATTCGCATACCATACAACTCACCCATCCAAAGTATATAACCTAGTGATTTTTGGTATATTCACAGAGTTGTGCAGCCATCACCACTGTCTGATTTTGGAAATTCTCATTACCCCCAAAATAAACTTGTTAGCAGGGGGGTTGCCAGCAGTACCCAACAGGAGGGAGGGTGGGCATCTGACACCTTCACAGAGAGCACCTTCCCAACCTTCAAAATCCAAGCTGTTGGGAAGACCCTGGCAGAGGTACATGAGTCACAAAGTAGGGAGAGAAGGGGAAGGAGCCCCCCATTCTGGAGGGCTTTTATCTCCTCAGACACCAGCAGCTCTGCACTGCAGTGGACTTGGGGTTTTAGACTTTCACAAAAGATCATGGAGAACTCTCACATTTGTCCTCGAGACATCCCTGGGTCATGTTCTGTCCGCCTCTACAGTGTCTGTGTCTGATGAGGCCCGCGCAGAAGTGAATGGCCTGAAAGCCTCTCGCTACTTTAGTCTCGCTGAGCGACTGAATGTCAGTGCTGCGCCTTTCATTTGGCTCTTCATCCGTCCTCCGTGGTCAGTGTCTGGAAGCTGCTGCAAGGCCGTGGTTCACGAGAGCCTCAGGGCAGAGTGCCAGCTGCAAAGAGTGAGTCCTGGCCAGGGGCGCATGTAGGGTGGGCAGCGCTGGGCAGTTCAAGCCCCACAGGATCCCGGGAGGTGAGAAACCTTGAGGAGAGATGCTGTGGACCATATAAAGTCAGGGACCTGAGGGCTGTGGAGGCACAGAAAACCAATAGTCTGGATGTGGGAGCGTCTGGAAATGCCCGAGCAGGAGAGGAGGCCTTGGAGCCGGGGTTCAGGGGAATCTGATGAGCTGGACTGCAGGCACAGTGACAGCTGGAAAGGCAAGAGGTTCCATGAAGCAGGCGGTCCTTTGCAAACCCCACAGACTGGGAGGGGCAGCCCCGGATGTTCTCTCCTCTGGTGATCATACTTCTTTTTCCTCCTTCCTTAGACTCACAGAGCGTCCATACTGCACTGCTTGGGGAGAGTACTGAATCTTTTTGAGGTGAGTTGGGTTATCTATCCCACTTGGATTCTGAGTTTTATGTGTGCCTGGCCTGGGTGAGCATACAGAATACAGCAGCATCACATGTCCATGCTGCTCACCTTTCTGCCAGCCACAAACACCAAGGATGAGGAAGTAAGTGAAAGGCAGCAAAAGGGGCTGTCCAGGGTTCGAAGCAAGAGTCCTGACTGTGAGAGGCTGCGTGGAGCCAGGTAGAGCGTCTGAGTGTGCTTATTTGTTCCATGGTTCTGCTATTGGTGAGCCTCTCCCACTGCTCACCCAGACCTCTCCACATTTGACAAGAAAGCTTTAACAAGCTTTGTTATTAAGGAATTCCCTCTGCAGCAAGTCAGGGAAGGTGGTGGCTTCTGGTGACAGGTGTGCATTGACAGTAACAGGGAGGGACACTGAGCATGAGGGAGGGGGTGGAGGAGCCCCAAGATAGCCTCCAACATCACCATCTGGGGGGTTCAGTGTGGAGGGCTTGCCCTCCAGTAGGCCTAGGGCCAAGCCAAACACAAACCTGGTCAAGGAGAAAGCAGAACCTGTGAGGGCAGAACTCGTGAATTCACTTTCCCCGTTGATTGTCAAATGTATGTCTTAAGATAAATCATTTCTACTCCGATTTAGTTAACTCATTCTTATTAAAGAGCAATGCATGGGGACACTTAGAGATATGGAGAAAGATGAAGATGGTTACTAGAATGGGTTAGCAGAAAGAGAATAAGAAAAGAATAAACTGCTTGGACTTTTCCAGGATGAAGAGAAAAAGAAGCAGGCTCGTGAACTGTTTGAAGAGTCTGCTAATCAGGGATGTTTGACCAGCTCGTACCTCCTCTGGGAAAGTGACAGAATGACGGATGTGAGTGGACCAGGGTCTGGGGAGGAGGAATTATGTTGGCCAAAGGCACAGTCTCCAAATTGGCCCTTGGATGAGGTTGTCAGCACAGGAAGGATCCTCATACATCTAGTAGGCCCCTGGAACCGCTGCTTAGTGGGCCACTCTCAGCACTGTCCCAAAATGACCACTGTCATTTAGAGAATAAAAGGCTTAGAAGAAAGTGCAGCCAGAGACCCTCTGGGGATGTTGGGGGAAACATTTAAAGATCCCGTAGGTCAGTTCTGAGTTTTTCCAGAGACACAACAGTATAAAGTCATGGTGACTTTCTTCCATTGACAGATGTCTGATCCTGGACGGTGCCTCCACAACTTCCGGAAACTCAGGGACTATGCTGCCAAAGGCTGCTGGGAAGCCCAGGTGAGGAGGGAGCTGGCCTTTACCTCCTGGACTCTCACTCAGGAGGCCATAAAACTGGAGTTGTGTCTTAAAGGAGTTTAGCTCTGGGGTGTTTGGGAGGAGAGCCTGGAACTGCTGCTTTCTTCTCTGTCCATTACCACCCTATTGTCTCAAAGCCCATCACCTCTAAGCCAGTCTCTTAATTTCTAAGTGCCTGGGGACTGCATCTGCTGTCAAAATTCATACTGGTCCCTAAAGTTGTCTTGCAGGTAAAGCTTACCTCAGCAACAGATCTTGAAGCTCCTTAGAGCAGGTGGGCATGTGGAGTGCTGTCTTATTCTCATTGTTTGACCTACTCACCAGGTTGTCCAGTGTCAGAACCAGAACCCTTAAGGATTTGTAGTTGGTGTTCTTTAAGCACTCTCCCCTTGTAGCTGTAAAGTCGTGATTTCAAGACAAAGAAAGCCAAGCGGGTAGAAGCTCAACCAATCAAGTGGATGGTTGAGAGTCACCTACCCTCAAAAGCTAAGAAAGAAATCACAAAGCGGTAGGTGGCTCAGCCTGACATGTCACAGAGCCCTGTAATGTTTATGTCCAAAAAGGCAGTCAGCACATTTATAAGACATGACAATCACAATGTGGTTCTACTTGTAGCTCAAACTCATCAATAAGAGTAATAAGGTCCTGATAAAGTCCACAGGGCCTCAGCGCCCTCTGAGAAAAGAGGAAATAAACACAACTGAGGAAGCAGAGCAGCAGCATTCCCATCACTGCTGGCTGAAAGGGCAATGCATTTCTTCTATCTGGAATATCTAGCTTTCACAATTGGGAGTTGAACAGAAATACACTTTTTTTTTTAAGTTACCAAACACTTATTGGTTGAACTGCTGTACCAGGTTAGGAAGGGGACTGACATTTTGTTACATACCTTTTATCCTTTTTAAAATTCTTTATCATGTGATATATTATTTCAAAAGGAATCATTAAAATCTTAGTCATACTGGTTACAGAAGGCTTGAGGCATAAGGAGGGCAAATGTGTATACACATGTCTTCTCTCTCAAAAGCTCTTCACATTTGGAAATGGAAAACCTCAAAAGTCACTGCTTTGTGCTCATTCTGCATGTCTTTACTTCTCAGCTGTCTTTAGCCAAAGCCTGTGCAAATGGAAACCAGCTTGGACTAGAAGTGAAAGCATCCAATGAGATAGTCTGCCAGCTCTTTCAGGCTTCCCATGCTGCTAATAAGCAGAAGGTCTTTTCTGTGCAGAAGGGACTCAACGACACGATGAGGTGAGGGGTTCAAGCCAGAGCGTCTGATTGGAAGGCAGAGTGACCACTGGTCTCTGGTGCAAAGGGAGCTATTCATTCTGTTTCACCTGAACCACCTGTCACAGAGCACTCTGTGTTGTCAACCCCACTAGGATCACCCCATTTGAGTGTGTGTGTGTGTGTGTGTGTGTGTGTGTGTGTGTGTGTGTGTTTTCTAAGTTATCCAGGGCTTTTAAGAGAAAATATTCGTCCTAAAAAGTGTTGCTCTCTCCAGTTTTCCTTTTTAAGCCTCAGAACAAGTTAAACCATTTTAAACATCTTTCTGAAGCCCCCAAACCACCTTTTCTTTATAAGCTATCATTACGATCATCAACATGGTATGTGAAACTTCATGGCTGTCTGAGCCAGCCTGAACCAGGAGCTATGCCCTCTGGGGCAGCTGCAATGTGCCCGGTGTCCTAAAACCCCAGCAATACCCACCTCTTCCTGCAGGCCCATTTTCCTCCAAGGTTTAGAGATAAGGCACTTCTTATGTTCAATCACAGAACATGTTAGTAAAATGGAAAATGTGAATAATTTTGTGAGCTCATGTAAGAGATTTCTAATACATTTGGATTTATAATGGGCAGGCTCTGGCTATACTCTAATAGACAATGCCCAGCACATAGTAAGTTCTCAGTAAACATTTATTTTTAGAAGGATCTAGCGTTTCCTGGAGAGGTTTAATGTCTAACACACACAGTGAGGGATGCAGCATCCTTAGATCCCACATTAAATGTCACAATCCCTTCCCCCCTCCTCTCAGCTCTTCCCTTTTTCTGTTGGAAGAAATTTGCTGATAACACCTTGTGCCCCTCTCAGTCTGCCTCTTTTTTTTTTGGACTGTTGCTATTTTGGGAGCAGCAGTGTGTAATAAATTTCACTTTTTTTTTCCTTGTTAAGAACTAAAATAATTTTATTGCGATACTATCATTTCAGCCCTTGCGTTGAGCATCTTTCCATTTTCCTCTGTGCCTAGCAACTGCCAACTTTTTTCTTTTTTTACTGAGGTATAATTGACATGTAACATTATATTAGTTTCAGATTTAACCATTTTAAAGTATATACATTGGTTATTCTGTTTTTATAAGCCAGATTAAGCTTGTTAATCTGTTTGTGTAGGGGAACTTCCTTTTCTGTTCCAATAGTGGCTGGTTTAAACCTCAAATACCTGATACTCATGCTATCTTCCTCCTTCTGGGAGAAACTAGAGGCTTGTCTTCCTCCTTCATCCTTTCCTCCTTCCATTCCACCTCCATTGCTTCCCTCCTTCCATTCCACCACTTTGACCCCATCTTTCCCTCCTTCCCTCTGAGATGCTTCTGTCCTGCCTGACACCAGGATCCCATCTACCCTGTCTGTGCAGAATCACAATTTTGCTCTCTCTTACTTCTGTTCTCTGTGTCCCCTCTCTTTTGTTCAGAAAGGCATTTCCCGTACTCTAGTATCCTTCCCATTGCACGCAGCATTCCTTTGTGATGTCTGTGTCCCTGACCCCAGGCTATAGCCCTCTCGAGGAAGGACCCCATGTGTGTTGTCTCTGTGCTCCATCAGGGTTGGTGGGTGACTAAGAAAGTCCAGTTCATGGGCTCAGTGCATTCTGCTTTAGTTGTGTTCTTGGCTCTTTGCTCCACTGCAAAAGGTTTTGGTAAATGACCCCATAGGTGACTTGCAGGAAGGCCAAAGCTCTCGCACCTTTGAGTGTCTTTTCTCTGGTCCTGGGGTCTGTGATCTGTCCCACCTCTACCTTGCCCCTTACCTGTGAGTATCAGGTCTTTCCAGTGCCTGGGGGACCCTGTGGGGAAGGCAGAGACACAGATATATGAGCCACCTACCTCCCAGAAACAATGTCAGGAGATGTGGGGCCTCCCCTACCCCCTTGAATGTGGCGTCTCAGCCTGGGATGGTTCCTGGGTAAACCAATAGTGCAGATGACCAGCTCTCTCACTTGAGACAGATGGACCATCTGAATTGGGAGACAGGACACTCATGAGTGCTCGCTCTAGTGTTCAGGGGTGGTTCTCTTCCCAAAGGTACATTCTAATCGACTGGCTGGTAGAAGTTGCTACCATGAAGGACTTCACAAGCCTATGCCTTCACCTGACAGTGGAGTGTGTGGACCGATACCTACGGAGGAGGCTGGTGCCCCGGTACAGGCTCCAGCTGCTGGGCATTGCCTGCATGGTCATCTGCACTCGGTGAGAAGCTCCCCACAGCTATGCCCTAGTCCAGTGGTTCTCAACTTTCTGGCCCTTTAAATACAGTTCCACATGTTGTGACCCAACCATAAAATTATTTTCGTTGCTACTTCATAACTGTAATGTTGCTACTGTTATGAATTGTAATGTAAATATCTGATATGCAGGATGGTCTTAGGCGACCCCTGTGAAAGGGTCCTTCGACCGCCAAAGGGGTCGCGACCCACAGGTTGAGAACCGCTGCCCTAGTCCATGGGCTGGCTTTTCAGTGAAATAAAACTTCAGCGCCCCACTTGGTTAGATGGGGGTTTGAATTTTAGGGAGTGCTCAAGCCATGTAGTCCTCCCCACAGGGACAGCTGAGCTTGGAGTGTGGGCAGCCACTCATCCCAGCACATGGTCTCAGGACCCAGAGTGTGGCCTTACTTGGTGAGGCTCAGGTTGGACCCCACTTCTCCTGGCCCCTGAGGTGACTCAACAAGGAGGGAAAGTCAGAGTCCTCCACCCAAGATCATGAAAGATTGCTTGTTGGCAGTCATGTTCCCAATAATATGTTTCTCAATTATTTATTACCTAAATCTGCTGTCCTTTAACAAATACCTGTCCACCCAGTTTTGGAAGTAATATGAACAGTGATTCCCACCATACATTTTGTATTTTCTAGTTTTCCTAAACCAGATGGTCTGCCATTTCCCCTGGGCAGTGCTTTCCAGACCAACCGTCTTTGTCTGCAAGGCTTGGGGGAAATAAGGAACAGGCTCATTGCACACAGTGGTGTGAATTACGGGGAGATTGATTTCTTTTGCACAATAACCCAGAGGCATAAGATCCAGGCTCATCATGTCATTGGGACGGATTTTCTGTTTCATGGAGGTCACAGAGGAGCCCTAGTTTCTGTCTTATTCTCTGCCACCACCATTCCATGACCCCTAAGGTCACCATGTCCACCTCTGCAGCAAGCTCAGTCACATGGCCACATGTAACTAGAAAGCATGGTCTCTGGTCGTATGACCACAGGTGGAGGGAGCATGGTGGACTCAGGGCCAGCAAGCAGACTGCCGCACACTGTTTGGGCCCCTTAGTATTTCAAGTCTCCTCACCAGAGAGGGCTGAATAGACAGGGCCCCTGCCTCCTGTACCTAGGTGGCATTCTTACATCCTTGCCATCGGAAACCAAGTTATTGGATCACAAACTGACTAGCGGTGAGATGCTAATTGCTTTAAAAATTTTTAGAGGCTGAGATACCTCCACCTCTGCTCTAAAAGCAGCACTTGCCATGACTCCAAGCACAGGGCTCTCATCAGCATCTGTGGTCCCCATGCCTCAGCAAATGTAGGAGCTGCAGAGTCTTAGAACAAAGTGATCACAGGCCTGGCCCCAGCCCACCCTACCAGGCGAGGCACCCTCAGCAGGCCACTGGACCAGTGTGTTCACTGATAGTTGGCTCTCGTGGAGAATAGAGAACAGGGTGACCACCTGCCTAATGGACAATCAAATTTCCAGTGGCCAGACTCTGTGCTACGTACAAACCTTCAAACAACCTCTAGCTCAGTTCTGTTGGCTCACCTGCCTCCTAGGTCTAAGCCATTTATACTCACTGTAGAATCTGGCACAAAGCAGGGCAAATCCCCCTCACTCGCTAAGAGGATTGACCAGTCGCGTCATTCATGAGTGCCTTTGGCAGAAACATCTGTGTGCCTGGAGGTCCAGCCACTCACAATGGTCTGTGGCACTAATCCCTCCTCCTTTCCAGCCCCTTATGACAGGGTTATGTGACCTCTTCAGTTCCTGTCTGTGGTCACAAGCATCCAGGTCTATTCCTTGACCTCCCCACCCCCGGCCTCTTTTACTGAAGCCTAAAGTGATTGCCTCACTGAGGGAATTGAGCTCAACTCTCAGACCCCATCTCATATTCCAGGTTCATCAACAAAGAGATCTTGACAATCCGGGAAGCCGTGTGGCTCACAGACAATACGTACAAGTATGAGGACCTGGTGAGGATGATGGGAGAGATCATTTCTGCCCTGGAAGGGAAGATTCGAGTAAGTGGCCTTTTTCTTTTTTTTTGTAAATCAAAGTGGAGGTCACATGAGGGAGTGGCAGGATCTGAGGGCAACCTCATAATATTGAACTTTCCTGCTCTGAGAAGTACTCCTGGACCCAGAGGTCATCTTATCACCACATGCCCTGGCAACCATCTTGAACATCAGTCATGCCAGACTCTGTGCTGGGCCAGCCTCCCTGTTGAGTGGGTAGATGAGCTCTCTGTGTGCTGAGACCCCACCCCACGTCTGCCTTCCGGTTCTCTCTAGGTCCCTACTGTGGTTGATTACAAGGACATCTTGCTGACGCTGATCCCTATGCCACCAAGAACCCAGCACCTGTGCAGCTTCCTCTGCGAGCTCTCCCTACTGCACACCAGCCTGGCCGCCTACTCCCCAGCACGCCTGGCCGCAGCCGCCCTGCTGCTAGCAAGGTTGACACATGGGCAAAGTAAGGATCCTGTGCTTCAGGCCAGCCGCTCAGCTCAGGCTGAGCCAGGGGCCTGGGCAATTCCTGGAGTCAGAAAATGATGCTCAGATATAAGTGGGGAGAGGGGAGAAAAAGAAGCAGGCCCATCTCTCCTGGAGAAGAAAACACTAGAATGGACTAAAAACCATTCCCTTGGGGTGAGTTTGGGGATGGTTCTAGCTTAAGTACAGGAGTGGACAAAAGTAGGTTTATAATTATAGTACACCAAACACAGTATTTATTCTTGTATTATTATTTATTTATTTTTAAAATATGTTACTGATTTCAGAGAGAGGAAGGGAGAGAGATAGAGGGATAGAAGCATCAATGATGAGAGAGAATCATCGATCGGCTGCCTCCTACATGCCCCGCTACTGGGGATTGAGCCTGCAACCCGGGCATGTACCCTGACCAGGAATCGAACCTTGACCACACCAGCCAGGCTTGTATTATTACTTACTAATTATTATATTACTAGAGGCCCTATGCACTAAATTCGTGCAAGAGTAGGCCTTCGCAGCCCCAGCTGCCTCGGGCCTCGCAGCCCTGGCTTCATCCAGACAGTCGTTCCGCTGTTCCGCCGTTTGGTTGATTTGCATATTATGCTTTTATTATTATAGATTTTCCATATGAACAACTTAAGCCTACCTTTGCCCACCCCTGTATTTCCCACACTGTTGACAGTGAGGAGGCATGCTTTGTATGTGGGGGTCTTTGCAACCCTGAGCTCCAGGAAATCCCACAAGAGAACCATCTGGGTTGTATGTGTGAGTGGGTGTCAGAACAGCCCCACCATTCCTGCTTTTCTCCCCAGCACAGCCCTGGAGCACTCGACTGTGGGACCTCACTGGCTTCTCCTGTGAAGACCTCATACCCTGTGTCTTGAGTCTTCACCAAAAGTGGTGAGTCTGTAAAAGGAAATGGATTCTCCCACCCTACTTCTGCCACAGAGGCTGGGTCCTCAAGTATAGAGAAAAGGAGGGGGCTCTCATGGGAGGACCATCAATGCACACAGACCTTTCCTGCAGTAAGTTGTGAGTATCAGGTTGGTGGTCATAGCCAGTCCTTGCAGCTGATTGGCCTGGGGGTAAATCCCTCCCATTAATGTGCCAACAGCAATCAAGGCTCAACTACAAGAGGACAGTGTACACAGCCCACACAGGAGGCACACCTCAAGTGCCCAGCTTGGGTGATTGGGTAGGCTGTGCCACTGGACCCTATAGAACACATACTAAGTTAGTCCACTCTACCAAGGCTGGGAGATGTAGCAGCTCTACCTAATACATAGAAACAAACACAGGGAGGCTGCCAAAATGAGGAGACAAAGAAACATGCCCCAAATTAAAGAACAGAAAAAGAACTAAATAAAATGGGGATAAGCATTCTAGATGCAGAGTTCAAAACACTGGTTATAAGGATACTCAGTGAACTTAGTGAGAACCTCAATAGCATAAAAAAGGACCAGTCAGATATGAAAAATACACTAACTGAAATGAAGGATAATTTATAGGGAAATAACAGTACAGTAGATAAAGCTAAGAACCAAATCAGCAATTTGGAATAAAAGGAAGCAAAAAAACACCAAGTCAAAACAGCAAAAAGAAAAAGGAATCCAAAACATGAGGATAGTGTAAGGAGTCTCTGGGACAACTTCAAGCTCACTAACATTTGCATCATGGCGTTGCCAGAAGGAGAACAGGCTGGTCCCACATGTGGTGATTAAAAATTGGGAGAGCTATCTCAGCTGCAGAGGTCAAGAAATTGAAAACCTATTTGAAAAAATAATGACAGAATACTTCCCTAACCTGCTGAAGGGAATAGATATAGAAGTGCAGAGAGTCCTAAATAAGATGAACCCAAAGAGGCCCATACCAAGGCACATCATAATTAAAATGCAAAAGGTAAAGGCAGAGAGAATCTTAAAAGCAAGAGAAAAGCAGTTACCTTCAAGGGAGCTCAATAGAAACTTTGAAGGCCCAGAAGGGATTGGCAAGATATATTCAAAGTGATGAAAAGCAAGGACCTACAACCAAGATTATCCAGCAAAGCCATCATTTAAAATCAAAGGGCAGACCAAAAAAAAAAAAAAAAAGCTAAAGGGTCTTCTTTAAGAAGAAGAAGAAAAGACAAGATAAAAAATATGAACAATAAAATGGCAATAAATACATATCTATCAACAATTGAATCTAAAAAACAAAATAACAGATACAGAGAACATTTGCCATTTGCCAGATGGAAGGTTGTTGAGGGGATGGGTGAAAAAGGTGAAGGGATTAAGAAGTACAAATTGTTAATACATAATAGTCATGGGATATAAAGTATAGCATAGGGAACATAGTGAATAATCTATTAACTATGTATGGTGTCAGATGGGTGCAAGATTTAGCAGGATGATCACTTAGTAAGTTATGTAATGTCTAATCACTAGAGTGTACACCTGAAACTAGTATAATAATGTATGTCAACTATAATTGAAAAATAAAATGGTTTTAAAATGGGGCGGGGGGAGGGCTGTACTCCTTACATATATTACCCATATTCCCTCGCCCTTCCAGCCCTAGGCAAACATTCATCTACTGTCAGTCTCTATGGACTTACCTGTTCTGGACATTTCATAGAAACGGAATCATACAATATGTGACCTTTTGTGGCCGACCTCTTCCACCCTCATATTTTCCACTGTAATATTCTACTGTGTGGATATTGTGTTTATAATTTGTGCACTGATGGATGTTTGGATTGTTTCATGCTGCTGTGAACATCCACAGACAAGTTTCTGTGTGAACATGTGTTCACATGTCTGTTGGGGATACACCTGGGACTGGAATGGCTGGGTCATGGGTGACTCCAGGTTTAACTATTAGGAACAGCTAGACTTTTCCACAGTAGCACCCTGCTTTACCTCCCGTCACTGAGCTGTTTTTGAAAGTATGTTGTCCCCTCTCATTTCAGTGAGGGAGGCTAAAAAGGAGTCTCTTGGGCTGGGTGTGCTGATAATGCCTGCCCCGGATCCCCACCTGCCCCCCACTGTCCCTCATGTGTCCCTCTGTTTGCAGCTTCCATGATGACGTCCCCAAGGACTATAGACAAGTCTCTCTGACTGCCGTGAAACAGCGATTTGAGGACAAGCGTTACCAAGAGATCAGCCAGGAAGAGGTGGGGGGTGACAGCTACCCCTGTCTCCTGGTCTGGGTGGGAACAAACCCCTGCCTACCCCTTGGGGCCTCTTCTCTCCCTCTGACCCTGGCTTCCTCTCAGGTGCTGAGCTACAGCCAGGTGTGCGCAGCTCTAGGAGTGAAACAAGAGAGCCCGGAACCCACGTCTTTCCTCAGCTCAGGGGACATTCACACCTTCCTTAGCTCTCCTTCCGCAAGGAAAACCAAGAGGTTAGTAAGCCCAGTATCTTAAGGGTGTGATGCAGTGTTGGCTCCTGTGTGCTTGGGCCTGGGTTCCCTCGTGACCCCTGCAACTGCCTGAGGGGCTCCATACACAGACGGTTCCTATGGCATAGCGGAGAAGGAACAGATTCTATGAAATTGAAGCTGGGTTGAATTCAGGCCTCAGGCCCCCGGGCCTGAGCTGCACTCCACAGCGCTATCCTCCTTCCTCCAACGTGCTGTCTCTTGCTTTGACTGGTACCCTTTGAGGGAAAATAGGCTTGAGCATAGGTTGAGCCCAGCTCAGGCTCTGGCCCTGCCACGCACCTGTCACATGTCACCCTCCCTGGGCCCTCTACTCCATGGTGTTACCACCTGGCTGTACCACCTGCAATAACTTTTCTTCCCCACCTCATTCACCTGAAGAATTCGCACTGATCCTGCAAAGTCCAGATGAGCCAGTGCTCTCACTGCACCTCTGGCCTTGCCTCTGGGACTCCAAGGGCAGGCACTGGGTGGCTGTGTTGTCTCTATCACAGCACACGGGGCAGGGCAGGCAGGTGCCAGGGACCTAATGCTGCTGCCTATGACTGAGTTCCTGGCCTCCACATCTTAGGAAGCGAGAGAACAGCCTCCAGGAGGACAGGGGTAGCTTCGTCACCACCCCTACCGCAGAGCTGTCCAGCCAGGAAGAGACGCTACTGGGCAGCTTCCTGGACTGGAACCTGGACTACTGCTCTGGCTACGAGGGCGACCAGGAGAGCGAGGGCGAGAAGGAAGGTGATGGTAAGTCCTGTGGCCACAAAGCTACCCAGGGGCTATGCCAAAGGGGGCAACGAGAAAAAGGGCAGCTCTCATCGAGGGCCCCTGGCTTTACCTGCAAGAGAACATGTCCAGACACAGGTAGACGTGAGAGAGCAGAGTCCCTAGGACACCACAGCAGCGTTTGGGGAGAGAGGATTTAAGCCAAATGTGTGTCCAGTTTCAGGCAGGCCTGTGTTGATTTCTGGAAGGGACTCACTGGGGCAGGGAAGAGGAAGAAGTCCTGTCTGGAGTTTACAATAAGATCTTTCTAGAACATTGTGTGAGATGTGTCCCCCACTGCCCTGTGCAGCTTTGTGGTTCTGTGCCTCACACTCCTCCAGGGTTCAGGGGAGGCTGCAGGGGGCTCTATTCTCATGTTTTCAGGTACTTATCTGCATAGAAAACCCAATTCAAGCAGTTTCTGTCAATCTCCTGATTGCTTGCAAGCTTTTGTGTCCAGGGAATTAAGTAAATTATTAGATGACCATTTTGTTGTCACTTCCTACTATCCCCCAAGTCCTATTGGGTTCCCCAAGCTTGAAGGAGGCATTTCATCCTCCATTCTTTAACTCAAAGGAGATCAGTAGAGGGGACTGTCTAGTGAGGTCCAGTATATGTACCAAGAGAACTGGGTGAGAGTTGGTTGGACCCTAGGCGACCAGGGTCCCAACTGGGTAGGGGGTCACCCTGATGCTCAGTCTATGGCCTGACCTCTCCTCTGACTCCTCCTTCTCCCATAGTGACGGCTCCCAGCGGCGTCCTTGATGTCACTGTGGTGTACCTCAATCCAGAACAGCACTGCGGCCAGGAATCTAGCGATGAGGAGGCCTGCCTGGAGGACAAGGGATGCCAGGACCTGCACGCCATGGTGCCAAGCACCCAGACACCTCTGGCCCTAGGGCCCAAGCCCCCTCTCTGTGGCAGCAGGGAACTGGGCAAGGACATTACAACCTCAGGGTACTCCTCCGTCAGCAGCGTGAGTCCTACAAACTCTGTGAATGGCGGCCCTCCCCAATCTACCTCAGCACATTCCCCAGGCAGTGACTTGAGCACACTGCATTGCCATCATCATGCCAGGAAGTCGTGTTTACAGTGTCGTCCCTCAAGTTCCCCAGAGAGCAGTGTTCCCCGGCAAGAGGTGAAAAGGAAAAACCTATCTGCCCCCAGCAAGGAGGAGCAGGACACGAACTTGGGCTTCCTGGAGCTGTGAGTGTGTTAGTGTTTGCTGCAGTGAATGTTCGCAGAGAGAGAGCTGCTGCTGCACTAGAAGTGGGAGCACTGGAGATGAATGATGTGTAGACCCCAGTGGCCTCAAATGGGGAACAGAGAACTTAGGAAGGGCACTGAGTGTCTTTCACCAGGCGAGTCCCATTCCAGCTATCAGAATGTCTAAATCAGAACAAAAACTCCGATCCTTCTCTTTGAAAAGTTTAACCTCAAAGCAACACTGTGTGAAGCCTATTTCTCTGTGTTCTCCTGTGTCTGTCCTGCTTTCTCTTTGGGAAGCTTAAGCCCATGGCCTGACAACCCCAGCCCCACTGAACCCTCATCACAGTAGCGACAGCTTTCACAATTGAGAACACGTGATCCAGGTAGCCTGGCACAGCTTCTCCACTCCCTCCATCTATCTGGTTTTAGGTTCTAGGGGGAGCTGAGAGCTTTGAGTACAGGTCTGTCGCTGTGCCCACCTCACCCTGCCCAGGTTATCTACTCCCTCACAGGGCAGTGGGCCCCGTGGTGAGGGAGCCCTGCCCTTTTCATTGTCGGACTACATGTGATGACCAGACATGAAGGCCCTGACTTTTTGCAGGACAGGACCTTGATGTCTTGGTCATAGGCTCCCTCCCAGCTCATTTTAGAAATCTGTCCCTCCTCCCAGAGTGATTTGTCTGTGTCCCCAACAGATAGTCTCCATATGGACATCTCTTGCTGTGCTGAATTTCTGGGCCATTTCTTTTTAAATAGAAGGTATTAAATTTTTAAAAACAAGGGATTCTTAACATTATTTAGACACAGCTAAAGATAATCTGATTCAAACCCCTCAAAGCTATCCTGATACTGTTTATGCAAAAAGAATTTTCCTAAAGAGGTTAGCCAGGGGGAAAAAAAACATCATTTGTAACATCTGAAGTGACCCAGATGCAGAAGAGCAAGATTGAGAAGAACTGTCCCTGCCTACCGGGCGAGGATGGGTCTGCTGTGGGTTCCTGAGAATAACTAGCCGAGACACTTGGGGCAGCAGCCAAAACACCTGAGAGATCTGCCCAAGAGCAGTGACCCTGACCTCTCCGCAGTTGGGTTGACCACTGACACTCGCCATGCTGTGATAACTTGTTTCTTCTCCAAATGTCAGAAAGAACCACTTGACTGGGAGTGTCCCCCAAATGCTCTTGAACCAGAATTACAATGCCTGTGTGTGTGTGTGGTGTGTATCTATGTCTTTTCTACTGTAAGAGAATTTTGCAACTGTGTGCCCCTGGGCATGTGTGAGCCTGTTTCTTCGCCTGTAAGATGGGGCAATATCTACCTCACAGGCCTGTTGTGAGGATTAAACGTGATGATGACAGTGGAAGCTGAGTGGTGTGCATATCTGTACTGCCTTCTTGTCACTTCCTACTGTCAACAAAGTCACATTGTGGCACTTTATGGCCCCTTACCAAAATCCCAACTCTGGGTGAACCCAGTTCTTTGCCTTCTCCCAGCCTGCACCTGTAGGGGAAACTACTCCTGTGGAACCTAACACTCCATGACCACAGTGTGGAGTCTCCCTGCATCTTTCAAAGTTCTAATGATCACCTTAGCCCTATGACTGGTGTGGGGTCTCCTAAGTGCTGATGGGAAGCGTTTTCCCCTCCCCTCCTACCTCACAGAGAATCTCATTTTGGTAGAATGGCATCAGCCTCCCCACATTAGACATGAAAACAGGCCACAGCAGACGGAGGGGCCACGCTAACAGCAGCCTCAGGGCTGCCTGGGTCCCAACCCCTTTGTGCCTGGCCCCCTCAACTCCCCTCTTTCATGTCTCTCTCCCCTATGCTGCACCACCTTTCTATTAGTGACTATAAAATGGACAGCTCTCCATCTGTAAACATGCCCGCCCCCCCCAAGATTTGTGGTCGTAACCCAAGATTTTTGTTTATTCTTTTCTCCAATTACATTGGGGCTTGCCGCCTGCATCACTGCCCCCACGCTGGGTGTTCCCTTAGTCACTGAAGACCCACCCCCATCCCTTGGACAGCGTCCTAGTACAGTCTCCCAGTGCTTCTTTGACACCGGGCTCTGCTGTCACTCCACCTCTCTGGGCTCCAGCTCTCCTTCCAACACCCATTCCTCACCTGTCCCTGTCCATGCACACCTGCCTCACCTTGAACCCTCTTGCTTCATCTCTACCCACGTGCCTACCTGATGTCTCCCCTGAATGTCATCACCGCACCTGTATGTCCAAAAGTAAACACTCCCTTCTTCCTCACCCCCGCTCCCAACACACACTTCATCCTCATCTCTAGCAACTGTTGCCAGTAAATAGCGATTGGGCCCATCCTGGCGTCAGCAAGACCGGCCGGCCCCACTTCCGAGTGCCTTCAGTAAGAACAGAGACGCCAACTGTGAGCGATCACAGATGCTACCATCTACCAGTTAGCCGCACCGGAAGCCTGCGCGGCACCCGAGGTCCGCTCCTCCAAGCCTCGGGGCCTGGCTCCCAGAGGACGGGCCCGAGCGGCCAGGCGCGGGGAGGCAGGTGGGCTGGGTGTAGGGGGAGGAGGAAGGTCCTGAGCTCCTGTCTCCGGATTGGATAGTCCGCCGGAAATGGGCGGTCTTATAGCCCGGAAGGGGTGGGACTTTCCGCCGGCGGCAAATCCTGAAGACTGACTACCGTCTTCATGCTACCGCTCGGTTGCTCACGCCGGTGAGGCCGGCGCTGGGGCGAGGGCGGGAGCGGGGGCGGG
>NW_005361156.1:396758-405991 GCF_000412655.1 Myotis brandtii
CTCAGCCTTCCCTGGGCCCTCAGAACCCCTCTCAGAGACCGGGCCAGGAGGGCGGGCCCAGCGTCCACTTCCCAGGTGCCGGTTGTCGGTGTCATCCCCCTCCCCCCTTTCCCTGAAGGCTCTGAGGAGGCTGGGGTTTAGCTTCCTGTGTCTTCGCAGGGAACCAGCTGAGACCCCGACTCCGGAGCCAACCCCAGGTCCAGAAGCGAATGAAGAGGCCCCGTCTCCAGGTAAACCTCAGCCACCCAGCTCCAAGTGCTGCCCCTGGCCTGCCTTCTGCATGCAGCAGTAAGAAGGACAGTGGTGACCGACCGCTGTATTGGCTTCCGCAGCATGCACACCCAGCCCTCAAGACCTCAAGGAGCTGGAGCTTCTAACCCAGGCACTGCAGAAGGCTGTACACGTGCGAAAAGGCATATCTAAGGCTGGAGAAAGAGACAAGGCCTCCAGCCTGAAGTCTGGGTCCATTGCCACTTCGGCTACCACAGCCGCTGCCCCACACCGGGCTTCTCAAACAAAACTCCCCAGGGGCACCCGCCAGGCCACCAGGCCTGCCAAGGGCCTCCCTAAGCCTAGGCTTCTGTCAACGGGGGATCAGACCTGTACAGGGAAAGGGCCCCTAGCTGCCAAGCCTGGACCCGGCCTCAGGGACCCACCGATAGCTCCATCGGCTGCTCCTCAGGCCCCCGAAGCTTTCACACTCAAGGAGAAGGGGTAGGTTTCTCAGAACCTCACTGGAGGAACTGCTAGCACTCTACCTGACCAGACCCTAGCCAGCAGCTGGAGTCTGGAATTTGGGGTGACAGGGAGGGCAGGGCATTGAAGTGCATGTGGGTTCTGGAGTACCACCCATGAGGCCCATGCCCTGAAGCTGGCAGAATGGAACAGCTGGCTGTGAATTGGCTGGGTTTGATGGGCTAGGGCCTGTCCCACTCTCCTCCCTGGCAGTCCGGTGCCCTTTTATCTACCCAGCCCAAGGGCTCAGATGGTCTCTGCTTGTGGTACCCTCTCCTCTCTCTGACAGGGCAGATCTGGACTGGGTTGACTCCCATGGTCACTCTGGAAGCCCTGTTTGGGGGTGGGGGGTGTTAGCCTCACCCCTATCTGGGCTCTGAGCAGGGTCTGCAGTCCCAGAATGAGGCGAGGCTCCTTTGAACACTGGCTTTCCTGACAGGACGCTGCTGCAGCTGCCCATGGCCTTCAGGAAGGCGGCTTCTCACAACTCCTGGTGAGGCTGAGTCTTGCAACTGGGTGGGGGTGGAGGGGAGAGCAGGGAAGCCAAGGCTTCCCACCAGCTCGGGGCCCTGTTGGTAAGACTTTTCCAGCAGATCCCTTTGCTTTCTTTGCTAGGAGGGAACACTATATATTAAGAGAGTCTGCCCAGCTCCGACTGCCGTAGTCACCTTAGACTCAGTAGGCTTTGAGACCCCCAGCTCAGCTGCTTGGTTATAAGCTGCAAGACTTTGAGCAAAACACTTGGTGTCTTTTAGTCCCAATTTGTCTTGCATGTGCAGGTGATGATAGTACTAGCTTTCTAGAGATGTTAACTGAGGTGGTTCCTTTCAGGTTATGCACTGTGCCTGGTGCATAGCCAACACCCACAGATCTTACCAGTCATCCTACTTACCAGTCACTGCCAGCCCCTCTCCCCTTCTTCCTCAAATTCTCTCCTAGTATTTCTCGGAATGGGTCAGCTCTCTGGACAGTGTCCTCTTAGTTCCCCTGAGACATCCCAAGGCCTATCCTAGCTCTCAGCAGAGTCAGACACCCTAGGCTGAGGCCCCTACTCTGGCCCTTGCCTACTTCCTGAGATCCAGTCCAGCTAGCTAGAATAATGATCTCTCTCTGGGGTGCCCATGTGTGCATCCAGCCTGTGGGCCCAGCTCAGCTCTATACAGACCAGCGACTCCATGGATGCCACTACGTCCTCTAAAACCCAGTTCCTCCAGAAAATGCAGTTGACTGTATCCTTGCTGGATTTGCTGGGGGGTAGGGGAAGAGTGTCTGGTTCTACACTTGGTGAATTTGAGGAGCAACTCCAGGAAGGCCCAGAGCCACTCCCAGGCCCCATCTTTAGGGGAGGTGAGCGGTGGCGCTGAACACGGGAGTTTCCCTGACCTGTGTCCAGTCAGGCTGGCCTAGCTCCGGGCTCAGTGCTGCAGAGGTGGAGGCAGAGGTAGGGCGCCTGCAGAAGGCTTGCTCGCTGCTAAGACTGAGAATGGAGGAAGAGCTCACAAGAGGTCAGTGGGCCCTGATACAGGGTTTTGTATGGGGGTGGGGGTGGGGGTGCTGCAGGACCAGCATGGACCCAGCCTGCCCTCCCTGACTCTTTCGTAGACCCCACGGACTGGATGCAGGAGTACCGTGGCCTGCTCACCTTGGAGGGGCTACAGGCCATTGTGGGGCAGTGCCTCCACAGGCTGCGGGAACTGCAGGCAGGTGAGACCCCACTGCCATCTGTGCTGAAGTCTGGTAGGGGAGGTCAAGGTTCTCTAGCCACAGGACAGCCCAAGAGTAGAGGCAGGCAGGCCCTTCCCCAAGTCACTCCATTGCATTCTGAGTTCTCCCCAGTTGTCCTATGGGACCAGTCGGAACAGCTCCTCCACCCCCATTCCTTCTCCCAACACACAGAGCCCTACCACTTTAAGTAGTTTACTTATTTGTCCAATCATTGACAAGGTAGCATGTGAGAATCAGAGGTACTGGTAGGTGACTGGCCTAGCCTTGTAAGAGATGATTATGAACAATAGGGCTTTGTCTCGGAGGCAAATGGAGACTTTGCAACTTTGCTCCCCCTTAGAGGAGAGTGGCAAAGAGGTGCCTGGCTGTCACCCCAGGAGGCCACATTCCCCCGTCCTCACAGAAGTGGTGGAACAGCAGCTGGGGCCGTGGCCTGAGGAGAGGCTCCCCATGGCCTCATTGCCTTGTGGAGGAGAAGCAGATCCCACCTGGAGCCCCCAGCTGCTTCTCTACTCCAGCACCCAGGAGCTGCAGACCCTGGCAGCCCTCAGGCTTCGGGTGGACATGCTGGACCAGCAAATCCACCTAGAAAAGGTACTTCCAGAGTGAGCATTAGGGAGTAGGTGTCTGGGTGCCAGGGGAGCCTGAGTCATGGGGAGGATTCCAGATCTGAAGCCTTGTGAGGGCTCAACAGCCTATCTGTGCTCTTGACGAGAGCCTCTGCGCCTGTGCATTTGCCAGCACCGGGGCAGCAGGAGAGAGAATGGAGCGTTTGGAGGAGGGAGGGGCTGGATCATGGTGCCTCAAAGCCTGTCCTGGAATTACTCTATCCCCTGGGCCCTCCTGTGGGGGCCCTGGACTGCTGTCTGGGATAAGGCCTCCCTGCAACCTCGACCCTACATCTCCCCCCAGGTCCTGATGGCAGAACTTCTCCCCTTGGTGAGCATGCAGGAGCCACTGGGACCGCCTCAGCTGGCACTATGCCGGGCTGTGCACAGCCTTCTCTGTGAGGGAGGCCAGCGCTTCCTCACCATCCTGCGAGATGAACCTGCTGACTGAACCCTTCCTGTGACTGGGCAAGCTGGTTCTGGGTCTACTGGGAGAGCACCCCTTCTCTGGTCAGAGTTAAATGAACAGGAATTGAGGGGATTCATCGGTGCAGTGGCCTGGCTCGAGACGCCTGTACTCTCCTGGGAAGCCAGGTTTCCAAGGGGAAGGAATGGACCCCTGGCTCTTCCTGAGGAACTAGGTCCCTTCTCATAGCTGCTAAACCTGGTCAGGGCTCAGCTGGGCCCTCCACAGGCTTGGGGGAAACAGGCCAGTGGGGGGTTTTCTTAGCTACCTCTATTTTCTCTCACTTTAGACTTAAAAAGCTGCTTGTGTGACATTAAAACTACTTTAGAAATTATATAACAAGGTGCGATTTGATGTGTATTTGTTTTTGTTTGCCAAGAAGATATCAAGTATACTTACTAAGAACACTCATTTCCCTTCTGTACTATAGGAAGCGGGTAAGGCCACTCGAGATGGGCTGCATTGGGGACTCACCTCATGCATTGGCCTTAGCACGGGTGCCTAGATCTGTACTGGCTCATTGGAAGACACAAAAGCCACAGGCCTCTATCAGAGTAGGCAGGCACTATGTGCCCACAGCCATCAATCCTGGTACCACCTCCTGGGCCATTGCTGTAGTCGGTGTGGGCCCCCCACACTGAGCCACCACCAGGGAACAAGCCCTTTACCCAACACCCCTCATCTGTTCCTCTTCTGGGGCTCCTGCCCTCCCTGTTGAAGGAATCATTGCTTTGGAAGGCAAGAAAGTAGAGGTCAAGGTCACGGCCTCTAGTTTTAAATCAGTCAGATTTGGGTTTACACTGTGACTTGTTTGCTACTATAGGATTTCCAGCAAGATTCTTAAGGATTCTGAGCCTCAATTCCCAGTGTTGTCCACACTGGGAATAGTCATACTGGGGGTAGTGGTTATTCGCCCCGGGGCAAGGGTGAAGATGTGAGATGCTTCACAGAGCTGGGCCCTGGTGAGGTGTGGGAGGCTGTGGCATTCTTTAAATGAACCTTTACTGAGCACCTACAAGGACCAAGCACAATGCTCAGAGCTGGGGCACTGGCCCTTAGTGTGGACAGTGATTTTGAGACGGGGTAACACCAGCCTCTGTCCTGGGGCACCACTGCCTGGGAGGCAGGTAACTGAGAGCCAGGTGAAGTATGGCAGATATAAGGGATGAACTTAGTGATGTTGAACCAGCCTCAGGGTGGCTCCAGGTAAACCGCAGGAGGCCCTACCTGTAAAAGGCCTATCATCAAGCAGGCTAGGTACTTCGGACATAGAGTCGTGAATCTTGAGGGCTGCTGGGGACCTGATGACAAAGTAGGGAAGGAAAACCAGGGGCCTAATTGCAATGAGGGGCCTCCAGGGAATGGAACAGCTCCATCCACTGCCCAGGACAAGAACTGTGGGGAAGGGGGAACAGACAGGAGACTGAGGGACAGCTGGCCACTCCGTTACTGCTTCCAGAGCTGCCTATGTGCTAGGATCTTGAGGAACCCTTAATCCTCAGGGTGGATTCCACCACCACCCTGTTACTGGCCACTCCACAATTTTTTTTTAATCCTCACTTGGGGGTATTTTTTCTATTGATTTTTAGAGAGAGGGAAAGACAGACAAATGTGAGAGTAACTCATGGATTGGTTGCCTCCTGCACATGCCCCGGGGAGGAGCCTGCAACTGAGGTATGTGCCCTTGACCAGAATCAAACCCAGGACCCTTTGGTCGGCAGGCCAATGCTCTATCCACTGAGCCAAACTGGCTAGGGCCCAGAATCAGTTTCTATAGCAGGTGGTTTCCACCAGAATTATTGTATCCACTGGTTACTTATGCACCTTCCATACTGGACCTTTACCCCACGAGGGCAGGCCCGAATGGGTGCCCAAAGACCCACCTGTCCCGGCCAGTCCTGGGCACTGGTGGTGTCCTGCCAACAACTGGGCATTCTTGGGCAGGGAGGTGCCACGGATAGTATGAGGGGGGAAGCCTGGGTAGGCCCCAACACAAGGCACTCAGAGTGGGGGAGGTAGGAGGGAAGGAGACCTGTCCTCTAGTGCCTGCCCCAAGTCAGGAGGCAGTAGGGAATTCTCATCTGCATTCCCAGCCAGTCTGCTCTGACTTGGCCAGCTGGAATGGGGAGCTGCGCTGGTGCTCATGTCCACCTGAGTGTGGGCAGCGTGAATGCACCGGACTCCCAGCCCAAGGAGCCTGATGATTCCCACCCACCACCCCAGCTTCCCCAGCCCCTTGCTGTGGCCATGCTGACAGGCTCCACCGCAAGACCGTGGCCATCAGCTTCTCTCAGCGAGGACCCTAGGACCCTATCTGGACCTGGCCCAGGGTGAATTGCTGGCTACATTAGGTGCAGGCAGCAGGGCTTGGGCTCCTGGCTGCAGCCTTCCTATGCTGGCATGCTCGGTTGGTGACAACAGCTGAGGGGCGGGAGCTAGGATCTCCCTGAGCCCACGCAAGAGGCTTGGTCCCCAGTGAGGTCTGGATGAGCCAGGAGCCTCCTCCAAATCTCGCCCAGGTCGGGTAGATGTGCCACATGTGGGTCGCAGAAGCCCCCTCCCCAAACCATTCCTTTCTCAAACCTTGCGTGGCCGGACTAAGGGGGCTACTGAGCCATTTTCCTTCCCATCCCCCATGGGCTCTCCCCATCTCTCCCCACCCTCAGCAACACAGCGTTTTGCTGGGCTCGCAGAGCTGATCACAACAGAGTGGGCCTGGCTTGAGCGCAGAGCAGGTGAGCGCGGCACTGGGACCCTGCCTGGCCGTGTGCGTGGTGCAGGGCAGCAGTGGCTGTGGACTCTGCGTGGCTGCCCTTTTCAGGGCAAGGAACAGCATGCTGTGCTCCTGTTCCCAGCTGTCTGTTTCCCCCCTTGGGTTGGAAGCTCCTCGCTCCTCAAGGCATAACAGGTGCTTAATAAATACATGTTTGTGTGATACGTGAACAAGAGATGGCTTGAAAGTGGAAATAGCAAGTCCTGGGTTAGGCTGGGGGTCAGTTGACCTTTTATTTTGGTTGTGTGTGTGTGTGTGTGTGTGTGTGTGTGTGTGGTTTTTTGGTTTTGTTTTGTTTTTGGGGGGTCTTTTTGGTGTTAATCTTCATCCAGCCATTGTTTATTTTGTTTTTGTTTTTTAGAGAGAGAGTGGAAGGGAGGGGTAAAGACACAGAGAGGGTAACATTGATGTGATCGATTGGTTGCCTCCCGCACACACCCCAACAGAGGCTGGGGATTGAGCCTGCAACTGAGGTACGATGGATGTGCCCTTGACCAGAATCAAACCCAGGGCCATTGAGGAGATAGGTGTGAGAAGCCCCAATCAGGGA
This sequence comes from Myotis brandtii, assembly GCF_000412655.1. Taxonomy (NCBI): domain Eukaryota; kingdom Metazoa; phylum Chordata; class Mammalia; order Chiroptera; family Vespertilionidae; genus Myotis; species Myotis brandtii. Next base: position 403,616 of record NW_005361156.1, read on the forward strand.
CTGGGGACAATTGGCAGAGTCCACAAGGAGCAATGAGCCTGGGCTGGGGGCTCAGGGGAAGGCCCCCTACTTCCCATCACACCATCTACCAGGGCTGCCCCATGGGCGGGGGGAGCAGAAAAGAATGTGTGCACGCAGCCATTCCAGGGAAGAGGCTCAGCTGACTGCAGCCTCCTCCCTGGGGAGCTGGTGGTGCAACAGGTCCAGGGCCGAACCCTATGAATATACAGCAGTCTGAGCCCAGGGGCCTCCTTCCACCCACATCAGAAGCCACCAGATGCTCTGCAGACCCCATCGAGGAGGCTGGGCTGAAGACAAAGCCTCCAAGGCTGACAACTAGGGGAGAGGCTGTTCCCCTGATCTCTGCTTCCTCCCTCCTGGCAGGAGTCCTGAATGCAGACCTCCAGGTTCTCCCTGGAGGCTTGTTTCAAGCCCCGTGGAACTCCTGCGTGGGGCCTGGGCATTTCTCCCCACCATGGCCATTGCATCACCTCCTTTCTTCTAACGGTCCCCAGAGGACCTATTGAAGCACCCAGTCTCTCACCAAGCTTTTTCCATCCCAGGGAGCAACCAGAGGGCCTTGAAGAGGGTGGTTGGGAAGGTGCTGTTTCTGAACTGGAGCAGAATGTGCATGCACCCTGTCAACTCCCTCATTCGTGCAGAGCTCTTTGTTGAAAGGGGCGCACTCTCTTTATTGGGAAGTTGAGGGGCAGGGTCCCGTAGCACCTGCTCTGTGAGGCAGGGGGTACCCATAGCCTTCCTGCTGCTGCCAGAAGTGAAGGGAGAGACCAGCAGCCCCTGGGACTCTTCTGGGTGAGTCCTTCCAGTCTCCCATCACCTCATTAGTCCCTACACATACACATCCCTGCGTTTGTGCGAGTCAGGCCTGGAAAAGGGCCTGTCTTCTGTTTCTTCAAGCCCTCCTGCTCTCACCTCTTCTCCTCCAGTGTCCTCCTGCCCTCTTCTCCTAAACAGCACAAGGATCCTGCTCCTCTCCATCCTCTTCCTGTGGGTCCTTGCAGCATCTCAGGCACAGCATAGGATGGCAATTTCACCAACACAGACACACTCCCGTGGCATCCTACACTGGCTGTAGGGCTTGGCCTGGACTCAGCCTCCCGTCTGAAACGTCAGGCCTCAGAGCTGTCCCAAACAGGATGTGCTCCTGTGTGGCCTTCCCTTTCCCCATGGGGTCAGCCCCTCCTGGGATGCTTGGCCCCCCTCCAACAAGGACCTCGAGGTGGCTGGGAAGGGGTCTCTCTGTTCAGAGCAATTCCGGGCTCCTCTTGGCTGGGGCCACTCTCAGCTGCAGCTACTCCATCCCTAGCTGGTGTCCAGGCTACCCAGCTGGGCTTCTGCCTCAGTTTCCCTGCCCAAATCTGCTGGTATATAGGTCAGGCTCAGGGATACTGCCATCTGTGACCAGGTGATCCCCATGGATCAAACCCCACTCCCTACCTCTCCATAGGTGACCCATGAACCCCAAGGAGACCTGCCACCTAGTTGGCTGTACCTTCCCCCGATCTCCCTCCACACACACACACAGCTTTCACTTCCTCCCTGCCAGCTCCAAGGACTGGGCCCATCATGGTGTTGCAAGTAGACACTCAAGAGAACCAGGGACAAGAGTTTGGACTGATCTGGGTGGAGGACGCTAGATAACATCCCGCCAACATCCTTGCTGCCTCATCCCTTAGATAAGCTCAGGCTAATCCCAGGGATCAGGGATACAGTCCTTCCCGAGCATAAGGCAGGAGGGACTCAAGTCTGTTGAGCATTGGTCTCATCAAATTCCCCATCCCCACCCCAGCTTAGCAATGTTAAATAACAGGCATGTGGCCAAAGAGGAAACTGAGGCAGGACCAGGTTAAGGAATCTGAACCACACAGCGGGAAATTAGAGCAGCTTTGGTTCAAAATAAGACCTGGTCCCAATTCTGGGTTAGAGCAAACTGCTGCCTTGGGGACAGCCACACTCACCAATACGACTTGGCTGCTCATGCCCTATGTCCTGCATGGACATCAGGGGGCATCCCGGACCCAGACTTCAGACCCAGGGCCCAGCCTGCCTGTTGGGCCTGAGGGAGGAGCCTGCCAGACCCCCGCCCAGCATGTGACACAGCCCCAGGAGCAGTCAAAACCTGGCTGCAGACCAACGACCCTGCTGGGTGGTCCCCCACGGGCTGCGTGGCTGAGTTTTCCCCTCCAGACCCCTCCCGACAGCGAATTCCTGGCTCCCCGGCCCCTCCCCCGATGGCCCAGCCAGTGTCTGAATCTGCTTCTGATTCCCGCTATGCCGACCAGGCCCCTTCTCCTCCCCTCCCTCCTTCTCGGCCCCAGCAGCCCCGCCCCTGGCTGGGCCCAGGCTTGAGCCTGC
>NW_005361156.1:406711-408532 GCF_000412655.1 Myotis brandtii
GCACCGCCAGCCCCGTGTGCTGGCGTTCCGACTGGCTGACGCAGGCGCCCCTCAACGTGAGCCTCACAGTACCCCTGGGCAAAACTTTTGAGCTGGTGTTTGTGAGCTTGCGCTTCTGCTCCACACCCCCCACCTCAGTGGCCCTGCTCAAGTCGCAGGACCACGGCCGCAGCTGGGTCCCGCTGGGCTTCTTCTCCTCCTGCTGTGGCCTGGACTATGGCCGCCTGCCTGCCCCTGCCAATGGCCCAGCTGGTCCCGGGCCTGAAGCCTTGTGCTTCCCTGAGCCCCAGACCCAGCCTGATGGTGGTGGCCTTCTGGCCTTCAGCGTGCAGGACAGCAGCCCGCCAGGCCTGGATCTGGACAGCAGCCCGGTGCTCCAAGACTGGGTGACCGCCACAGACATTCGAATAGTGCTCACGAGGCCTGCCATGCTGAGGGACACCAGCGAGTCCGAGGCCGTGGTCCCTTACTCTTACTCAGCCGCTGAGCTCCAGGTGGGCGGGCGCTGCAAGTGCAATGGGCATGCTTCAAGGTGCTTGCTGGACACCCAGGGCCACCTGATCTGCGACTGCCGGCATGGCACCGAGGGCCCCGACTGTGGCCGCTGCAAGCCCTTCTACTGCGACAGGCCCTGGCAGCGGGCCACAGCCCGGGAAGCCCACGCTTGCCTTGGTGAGGCCTTAGAGGGTGGCCTGGGGATCTTGGATCCAGCCAGCCTGCCCCTGACCCATCCCTCTCTGCAGCTTGCTCCTGCAATGGCCATGCCCGCCGCTGCCGCTTCAACATGGAGCTGTACCGATTGTCCGGCCGTCGCAGTGGTGGTGTCTGCCTCAACTGCCGGCACAACACTGCCGGCCGCCACTGCCATTACTGCCGGGAGGGCTTCTATCGCGACCCGGGCCGTGCACCGAATGACCGCCGCGCTTGCAGGGGTGAGCCTGCATACCCCCATCCTCTGGTTTCACATATTCCCGGATGGGTTTCTGACCATTTCACCTCTGTCCTCAGCCTGTGACTGTCACCCTGTTGGTGCTGCTGGCAAAACCTGCAACCAGACCACAGGCCAGTGTCCCTGCAAGGATGGTGTCACTGGCCTCACCTGCAATCGCTGCGCCCCTGGCTTCCAGCAGAGTCGTTCTCCAGTGGCACCCTGTGTTAGTGAGTGACCCTGCCCTGCTTAGGTCACCCCAGCTCCCTGCTGCTGCCTACATATCCCCTGGGGTTCCAGAAACCCCAGGCCCCCTCGAATACAGGCCATTCTTCCACCCTCTCTGCAGAGACCCCTGTCCCTGGACCCACTGAGGAGAGCAGCCCTGTGGAGTCGCAGGGTGAGTGGGCACATATCAGGTCCTAGACTGGCATGTCCATGAGAAGAGGGGTGCTATGGGTTCAAGGAGGGTAGGAGGAGAGGTTGGGGGAAGGAGGTGGGGATCTGTACGAGCCTGCCCACTCCCTTGTCTCCCCTCCCCAGACTGCGATTTGCACTGCAAACCCACCCGGGGCAGCTACCGCATCAGCCTGAAGAAGTTCTGCAGGAAAGACTATGGTAGGCAGCCCTCAGGCCTCCCGCCCCCACCTTCCCACCTTGCCCTCCCCACGTTCCCGTTGGATACCCTGACCATTGCTGGGCCCCATCCCTCAGGTGCCCCACTGCCACTGGCCCTGCCCCGTCAGCCCCTTGGTGATCTCTCTGCTCCCTCCTCTGCGATGTCCTCTGTTTCCCTCTCTGCCCTCCCTCCTGGCCACTGTCGCCCGGTTCTCCTCTGAGCAGCCTGCCGCTTCCCAGCCTAACCCCGCCCCCTCCCGTCCTCTCCGCAGCAG
>NW_005361156.1:408909-409930 GCF_000412655.1 Myotis brandtii
TGGGCGGGGCGCTACTCCCACATCAAGGCGCACGTTCGACCAGTGCATCTGTCTGTGGAGGAGTCTTTGCTCACATCGCGCGCGTGGCCATCTGAGTCCCCACCCAACCCTGCCGGGCGCCTCCCTCTGCGCCTCGCGCCCGTGCCCAGAATGGGTGTGACCAACGCAGCGACTCAGAGGGATATGATAGCCCCAATGAGCTGCCTGGAACCTTCCTTTGGCAGCTGTTGATGATTCCTTGGACCTTGGATCCCCCACACTCGCGCTATCTGCCCCCTCCCAGGGGCACCGTGATACCTACAGAAGGCTGTGAGCCTTCTGGTGGGGGCCTCTGCTAACACCCCCAGGGGCCGCCTCCTCGTGATGCCGTAGCCCATCAGAGAGCGCTCTTACCTTTCTACAAGGCACTGTGTATCCCCCAAACGGTTACGAAGCCCCTTGTGAATCCAGGAGCCACTGTCGGTCTGAGAACACACCGAGGGCCGCTGTGACTCCACTCCCCAGGGGCTCCTATCATCCGCCAGAGAGCGCTATGGCTCCCGGAGAGGCACTGTGGCCACCACAGAGGTCCACAGACCCGCTCGGGGCTCGGCGACACTGGTTTCCCCGCCCCTGCCAGCACCCGCAGAGGGTGCTGTGACTCCTCCCCCGGCGAGGACGGGGGCCTCTGCGCCCCGTCTGTCCCCTATGCCTGACCTTTCTCTACCGGTTGGGCCTCTGTGTCCCTGTCTCCACCGCGTCTCTGCCTCTGTTCGGCCTCTTTCTTCGCCTGCCTTGTCCCTGTCTCTTGTCTCTGTCCCGCTGTCTCTCTCGGATTCGGCCTTAGGACCCCTCCCGTAAAGTCCAGCTCCTAGGATCCCCTGCGTCCCTTCTCCCACTCGGAACCGGACGTCGTGCCCACCGCGTTCCTGGGTCTACGCGTAACCCGGCGGAGCGGCACCTCCCGCGGACAGCCCTCTGGTCTCCTGATGCCCCCAGCCCTGCGCTCCGCAGGGCCCGGTAGCCGGCCGCTCACTCGATT
>NW_005361156.1:410486-438227 GCF_000412655.1 Myotis brandtii
GCCCCCTACCAGCCGCCGTCTGCGTGCTGGCTGGCCGGCCCCGGGCGAGGCGTCTGTCAGAAGGAGTTGTCTCAGTGTCACCCCTTCCTTGGGCTGCTGTCTGTCTGTGGGGGTAGGAAATCCTGTTCTGGACTCGAAATTGCAACAGAATCTCTGATAACGTTCTGCCATCGAAGACTTGCAACTACCCCCTTTCCTGCCCTCTACTTGCCTCAGGATGACGTGCCCGCCCACCTGTCGCCTGGCCTCTGAGCCCTATCCGGTGGGTGCCCCCTTGGCATGGCCACTGGGCCGAGCGGCAGAAGCACTTCCACAGGGTCCCTGGGCGCTGTGCCATCTGAGCCTGGAGGAACACAGCTGGAGGTCGGGGATGGGCCACCTCTGGGCATGGTTTTCTCCACGCACGCAGGCCTGGGCACAGGTGTTCATCTGCGACCTTAGGATGGAGACAGATGTGCTGTGGCCTCCGGGCTGACATTAAAGGCCAGAGGTTGTTTAAGGGCCAGCGGGCTGTGTGGAGGCAGAGATCGACTATTAGCCTAGAGGTGTGCTGGTAGGACCGACCTGTGGCTGATGTGGCTGTGGTTGGGATGCTCGTGTTGTGGTCTTTCCGAGTTTATTATTCCAAGTCATTAGTTTGTCTTTCTGGGACCAGTAGAAGCTCTCAAAGGTGGTTTTCCTTTTTTTTTTTTTTTTTTTTTTTTTCATTGTATGCTTGCTGGGGACTCAGCAAGGACTTCCAGGCCATTACATTTAGAAAGGACCGTCCCATTATTGGACAGATTTTTTCCTCCGCTTGAGGGTAAGGGCTCCATCTTCCCATTCTACCCCCATCACATAGTAGGCATCTGTAAATGTTTGCTTGATTGTCTCAAAGACAAGGATGCAGGTTCTTGTCAAGGGATATAGACCGGGAGAAACAAGACCAGAGGAGAAAAGATAAAGAAATCTCACAAAGGTGTCTCAGTATATAAAGGTTACAGCCAGTGGAATGACCCCCAACGTGCACTTCCTTTTATTCTGAAAGTTGGGTCCTCAGCTAATCTTCTCAGCCCTCAGATAAAGCCTTTAAGCGAAGTGCTTATCTGGTAGTGAGTGCCCTGTTTAGAAGCTTGTCTTTCCCTGTCAACAGGGCTGGAGTCAGATTGCATTCATGTTTGGTCCCCTATTGCCTGGCATGGAATGGGGGCCGCTATCTCTTGAAGTGAACCAAGATGCTAAATAAAACTAGTGTGGTGGTTTTCATCTGATAGTAAGGGTGACCTTCCGGGGGATGTAGAAGTAATCTAGTCATCTAAGCAGGCTTTCTTTTTATTTTTATTTTTTTAAAAATATACTTTTATTGATTTCAGAGAGGAAGGGAGAGGGAGAGAGAGAGATAGAAGCATCAATGGTGAGAGAGAATCATCAACCCGACTGCCTCCTGTACACCCCACACTGGGGATTAAGCTTGCACCCTGGGTATGTGCTCTGACCAGGAATCGAACTGTGACCTTCTGGTTCACAGGCCGACACTCAACCACTGAACCATGCCGCTGGGCTAAGCTGGCTTTTCATAACAATAATAAAATTCACCCCCTGGACCTGTAAGTTCGCCGGCAGGTGGGTCTCACCAGCTCTTGCTGACCACACCTGCCAGGACAATCCAGAAGGCCAAGTGACCTTGGGCACGCATTGTTGCTCCTAATTCTCATTACAGTCTAAGCCAACCTCAGATGACATATTTAAGTGTTTGCTTTTAGATGGTTTCTGGTTTAAAGTACATAAAGACAATGAAGCAGGTTATAAAAAAGCACTTAACATTTACCCTGTTCAATGTTTTACCTGTTTGAGCATACCTTTTCTGTTATGACAACTCTGTACATAAGAGGAAGCAGCCCTTTTTAACTTGAAACAGCAATTTCAGTGACTGTTTCAAGTGTCACTTTCCAAATGGAGATAATATCCAGGAAACAAAGCCTCAGGCTTTTTACTAAGAATCAACTTCAATTCATTATTTGATGATTTTTAAAAATTCTTTCCACACAAGTGTATTGAAATCATCATTCACATGAGGAGGGCCTGTACCCTGTGTTCTGTGGCTACAAAGTTGAGTGAGTCTCTGCCCTTAAGGAGCTGACAGTGGAGTCAGGAGATGGGCCGGTGAACTGCGGCACTGTGGGAGGCACACCCATAGAGGAGGACAGAGTTTGCTTGGGCATAGAGTGACATTCCGCTGGCCTTTGGTGGGGGCTCCTGAGAAATGCTTGAGCCAAATTTTGAAGGTTGAATAGGAGTGGCAAGACCATATGAGGGAAAGAGCCTCCCGGGCAGAGACGGTGTATGTGAAGTAAAGGGCACGACCTACCCACCACCTGTTGGGAGAAGGGCAGGGAGTGCTCTGGTGGTTGGAGTAAAGAGAGGGAGATGAAATTAAAGAGCTAGACTGGCAGCAGATTGGGAGAGGCCTTGAGTACCAGGCCCGAGTTTGAACTTTACCCTGAGAGTGGTAGGAAGTCACCAAGGGATCTTGGGCCTTGTGAGTGACCGATCAGATTGTGTTCTCCACTGGTAACCTGGCAGTGATTACTGGGATGGATTGGTGAAGGGTTGCACTGAACCCCGGGGTGGTTGAGGGACCACCGTGGCACATCTAGGGAGACATAAGGCCCAGTGCCAATGAAGGGCTGTGGAGGATACAGAAAGGAGAGCAATGAAATGGGACAAAGGAGGGGAAATGGGGGACATCTGTAATACTCTCAACAATAAAAATAAATTATAATAATAAAAATAAAAAAGGAGAGCAAAACCGTGAGGCAAGTGGCTGAAGGGATGGGGGAAGGGCCAGGGAGAAAGGAAGACTTAGGGAACAGTCCAAGATTGAGTGACTAGCAGCTGGGTCCAAGCCACGCACAGTGTGTAGGAAGGGGGCGGACTTGGGAGCAGGTGCTGACTTTCAGTTTGGAGATGTTGAGCTGAGGGTCGGTAAGACTTCCCAGCAGTAGGTGGATATATGTTGGTCTGGAGCCAAGGAGAGTGTAGTGGGCTTGAGAGCATTTTGGGGACTCCTTTCTGTGTAACAGTAGAGCCAGGGAGTAGTGGAGTGGGCCTTTGCAGGAGAGTATATGGAGTGAGAAAAAAAAAAAAAGACTGAACCCTGGAGGCACCTAATGTTTTATGTCTATAAAACACAGAGTATGCCCTTACCGGTTTGGCTCAGTGGGTAGAGCGTCAGCCTGCAGTCTTAAGGGTCCCAGGTTCGATTCCAGCCAAGGGCATGTACCTTGGTTTCGGGCACATACCCAGTAGGGAGTGTGCAGGAGGCAGCTGATCAATGTTTCTCTCTCATCAGTGTTTCTAATTCTCTATCCCTCTCCCTTCCTCTCTGTAAAAAATCAATAAAATATATTTTTTAAAAAAACACAAAACAACAACAACAAAAAAAACACAGAGTAGATAAGCTAATAGAGTTTTCATTAATAACCCCTTGCCTTTTTGGATTGTGGGGGCAGGATAGTGGACTTTTTATTTCTGTGACAAAGGCCCAGTTTGTTGGTTAGAGTAAATAGCAAGATGTAAAATGCTCAAGGTACAAAAATCACACAATCAATTCCGGGGGCTTTCCTGTCTCACGTGTTTATTTGCCTTTTGGGACACTTCCAGATTGTCACTCATCTCAAAGGACCACTTTTCCCTCCAGACTGAGGATTGGTCCTCTCAGAGCATTCTCACCATTTGATCTCTGAAAAAGGTCTTCTCAGACCCAGAGATAGATCCAAGGTTGCAGAATTTTTGGGGTCCCCTCGCTCTCCTTCCAGGACCCCAGTTTCTGTGTGGTACCTCAGCATTTGCAGCAGGTGGGACTTTGGAAAGACTCTATTAAGGATAAAGAGGCCAAGTGTGTGGTGGCTCCTCCCTAGTCTTTCTCCCACACTGAGGGGCAAGGAGAGAGGGCAAGGAAAGGCTGACATTTTTTTCTTTTCTTTTTAAGGTTGCCACACTTTTTTAAAAAAGTTATTTTTATTGATTTCAGAGAGGAAGGGAGAGGGAGAGAGAGATAGAAACATCAGTGATGAAAGAGAATCGTCGATCAGCTGCCTCCTGCATGCCCCATACTGGGGATTGAGCCCGCAACCCGGGCATGTGCCCTTGAACAGAATCAAACCCGGGACCCTTCAGTCCACAGGCCAGTGTTCTATCCACTGAGCCAAACCAGCTAGGGCAAAGGCTGATACTTTTACAGGAGCCCCTGTCTGCCCACAGGACTGGCCCAGCCCCTGCATAATTGCACAGGCCCAGTAGCAGTTATTTTTGTCTCTGGTACCTGCTCACTTAGAAGATGTGAGATAAGATCTCTTTCTGTTCTGTATAGTTATGTCTGCGGGCCTGTTTGGGTACTGCACAAAGATATGCTGTCAGGGGTCACATGTCAGCAGTCATGGTTTCTCCTTCCATCCCACTCAGGCATGCTCTCTTCTTTTACAGGTGATTGAGAACACACTACACATGGCTTAGCCTGTGTCTCATAATCTGAAACTGTGTGTCTGCTAATTGTTACACTTCTAGTGGGATACCACGCACATTGAGGGTTGTTTACCAATGGGTGATTCTGTTACCAATAAAAGCCCCTCCCAGTGTATAGTGTTCTAAATGTAGGTCATTACCTGCTTCCCACCAAAAGCTCCCCTCACCTCTGTCCCTTCAGCCTTTCCTTGAATCATTTTGCCCTTGTTCCCTAGTTCTCCTCTAATTCCTTTCCTGGCAAGAGTCGTTCTAGCTTTCATATCTTGGTAAACCTGTGGGCCTTAGAAGGATCTGGGAGTATACATTAATTCCTCCTGCCTCTGGCATGTCTCCTGTCTTCCTGGGCTGAACCTCCCCCACCTCCTTGGACACAGGAGCACTTGGCTTCCTCGACAGCACTGTGAACCCCAGGCCTCTGTCTCAGGTCCTTTGGCATTTTGGAGTCCATGAGGCTAGATATAGAATTGTCTTAATCTGAGCCACAAATGGCACTCACCGGCCTGCCCCCTTAAAGAGTTGAAGGGCTTGCCAGCCCAAGTAGCTGAGGCCCTGTCCTATGCCCATGCTGTTTCTGCTGCTTCCGGGACAAAGGCCACCTCATCTTTCAGGATTCAGCTGAGATATCACTGGCTCCCAACCCCTCTTTCCTCATGGACTGGGGCCCCAGACACCCTGTGCTTTCCTGTCATAGCACCTGTACCTGAGTTGGCATGGCCAGTACACCCATATCCCCACAGCCAGAGCTCATGGAGAGCTGGAACTGGGCCTTGCATCTTTGTATTCCAGTGCTCAGTACACTGGCATTCAGGAAGTGTCTCGAGTGCCTATTGAAATGATTAAACCTGCAAGATTCCCTCCTGGCCTGGCTTTGTTGTCAGATCTAAAAATACTTGCGGAGAACCTGCTATGAGTCCGGCCTTCTGAGGCACACCTGTTGAAGGCACCCTGCCTGGAATTTTAACCAGCCAAAATTCTAATGCTGCTGACAGCCGAGTTCTCTTTCTCTGATTATCGTTCTGTGCAGCTAGCTGGTTTATCTTGTGCCTGGGGGGTGTTTTCCCCAGACATGTTGGTGGGAGGACCTTTGAGCTCAGAAGACAAAGATCCTAAATTAACAGGGCCCCATTCCAACCCTAGCCCCTGCCTGTGGGTGAACCAGACCAGGCTGGGAAAGAGGTTTTCTGCTTGAGAAAGGGATGCAAGGAACTGTTTTGAGTGGCTAATGAGGTTGGGACTCTTTCCTGCTTGGGGCCCCACATCATAGGCTCAGGTGCCACGGGTAAGACCTGCATTTGAACTTCTGACAGGTGGCAGGCAGATGGGCCAGCCAACTGGCCTGCGGTGCTGTGACTAATACCTAATGGTTAATGGTTACACCCTTTGTAGCTGGCACGTGCCCTCCATTGTGTGCTACTAGCAAAGGGCCCACTATCAAGTTCCCCGGTAACTGGCTGCCTGATAGTCACTGTGGAATGCCAGTTGCCATTAATATTTGAGAAATTCTTGTGCTCTGTTTCAGGGCTGAGGCAGAGCATGGCCTGCCTTCCCATCATGTGAAGATGCCTGCTCGGAGGGTCACATGCCTAAACAAGTTGGTGAATGTTCCCTGTTGTTATTGTTTAGAATTAAATTTTCCTCTTGGGCCCAAGTGGTTTGGGATTTTTCTGAGTCTCCATTTGTTTCCTTCTCTCGTTTCCTCTTTCCTGGGTACACTAGATATAGTGTGAAACACCTGGCTCAAAAATCACAGTATCGTAGAAGAGCTGGACTCATAAGCAGGTCATCACAGTAAAACAGATTTGGATAAGGAGGGGTTGAGTGCAGCCAGGGTCCCCTCAGCCCTGCCTGGGAAGTCGGGAAGGGCTGGAGAAGGAGGGGGCATTTGGGCTGAGGCTTGAAGTAGATTGGACCGAAAGAACGGCTGTGTCCCGTCTTTCTTCCCGGCTGTGGCCATGCCCTGTTCGTGTGTCCCGGGGGCTGCAGTTGGTGCCATTGCAGTGGGCCAGGCTCCTGAACCTGCCGTTGGAGGGCAGGTAGGGCCAGATCCTGAAGGGATGGTTGGGGAACCAGAACGTGATTTCAGGTAGAGAGCGGGGCAGAGCACATTGGGAGTCAGAGCTGAACGTTTTGAAGTCACATAGAGTGTGTGAAGAACGGGAGACATTCAGGAAAGCAATTGGAAGTACAGGACTTGAGTTCACAAGAGGATTCTAGGTTGAGAAAAGGAAGGACTCTTATAAAAGGGACATTTAAGAGGCAGGCAGAGGAACAGGAACAGCTACAGCCAAAGAGGTGAGGAGACACACATGAGGGAAGGGTTTCAGGAGGCCCAGGGAGCGGAGACCTGAGAGCACTGGGGTCAGCTGTGTGTGCTTCGGGGAGATAAGGGACCAAAGGTGCCTGTTAAGTGATCTGGCAGCTAGGCAGTGAAGGTGGAAGGGGTGGGAGAGGGTGGGAGACAGATGTAGCCTTCTCTCACCAGAAGTTTGATGGGGAAGGAAAGGAGGACAAGCATAGCTGGAGTGGAGTGTCAGGTTCTGTGAGTGCGTTTGGGGTCTCTATAGCAGCAAAGAGGGAGCATTAAAGATGCAGGAGAGTTGGGGTCCCCAGGAGGTGAGATCCAGGACCAAGATCAAGAGCAGGGTCAGAGAGGAGAAGAAGCTCCTGCCTGGCACCCCATTCTCAGGAGAGAGGGAGGGTGAGGGTTGTGGGTGGATATGACGCTGTAAGTTAGTGGGGGGAATAGGAGAGGGTGCCTCTGAGGCATGCCAAGAAGGGCTGCCAGGTCGTGAGCAGGGCAGCGTGATGTTTCCCTCTACAGTTGGGGTTCGAGCATGGAGAAGCACTCTCTCAGTCTGGCTTCTCCTGAGGATTTTGCCCACGGCTGAGACAGGAGCACAGAAGGGGCTTGATGGAACAGGTGTAGGCTGAGCAGGCAAAGACATAAAGCCACAGGGGGCTGGTAGGTGAGGGAGATGGAGTCACGTGGGTGGGAAGAGGGCAATGGAGAGCTCTAGGAAAAGGTTAGAAGAGAGTGGGATTGTGATATGCTACCTCTGGGTGGAGCAGTTTCTGGGGCTGACCAGGTTGTGGATAAAATGCTAGCAATATAAAGGCTTTTAAAGGTGAGGAGCTTCACACCAGGGCTGCCTACTCAACCCTCAAGCTCTGTGATGGCAGCCAAGGAATGGAGGCCATGAGCTAGAATGAGAGGAGGCTGGTCCTGAGGACATTCTGGAGAGAGAGGGGCAGAGTCCTGGGGAAGTCCTAGGGGAGGGGCCAGCAGGGTCCTGGGGAGGTCCTGGAGAGAGGGGGCAGGGACTGGGGAGAGCTGGCTGCTGTCTGACCAGGAGGAAGAAGGGTGCATTCTGGGAGAGGATGAGGTAAGGGGTTTCCCATAGACATGTTCCAGAGAAAGATGGGAGGTGGGAGTGAGGTAGGTAAAAAGAGGGCACCAAGGCAAGGGGATGTGGAGGATCAGTGACAGTGGTCACCTCAGTCAGTGACAGTGTCACCAGCAGCCATCCGTAGAATTGGGACTTATCCTACAGCTGGGGCCTGGGATGGGGAGATGAGTGTCCTCCACCCGGGGTTCTAGACACAGTCCTGAAGCTGTGTCTCTTGGGGCTACAGCAGATTGCTGAGTTGAGATTGGGCATTTCCCTGGCCTCTCCCCATGGCTGGGTGGGAGAACTGGGCCTCTTGTGAGGAAATTAAACTTGACTCAGGCTTGAGAGGAAGGTTCCTGCATAACATACTAGGAGAGGGTCCACACCACCTGCAGTGCATTTTGCTCCAGGCCTGTCCCCACCCCCTGGTTGTCCAAGGTGGACGGCTTCAGGAATATCTCCTGACTCCTTATCTCCCTCCACCTTCTCCTGCACAGAAACCTTTCCAGCTGTCCCATGGTCCCTGCCCCCGCCCCCTACTGTAATGCCCTGCAAGCTAAGTTACACTCAGCCATCCAGATGTGCATTCCCCTCCTACACACAGTTGTTTTCCCTTCCCTGTTCTGCTGCTACATTCCCCACCTGCCCCATCACTGGCACTCTGAGCGTCTCCTTATCAGGTAGTGAACATGCCCTGTAATTGCTGTGTCTTTCCTATCCTCAGACCTCGCACACCTGAGGGCTGGAGTGAGGTGCTGTCACCTTTGCATGCCTGTCCCCTGATGCCAAGTTGGTGTCGCAGGACTCAGTCATTCTGCTCTGTCGTGGCTAGCTCTGCCTCTACAAGCTCCACCTCACTGGGGATTGATGGTTTCTAAAATAGAGGGACTACCCTCTGGCCAGCATGGCTCAGTGGTTGAGCATCGACCTATGAACCAAGAGGTCACAGTTCGATTCCCGGTCAGGGCACATGCCCAGTTTGTGGGCTCAATCCACAGTGGGGGGCATGCAGGAGGCAGCCGATAGATGATTCTCTCTCATCATTGATATTTCTATCTCTCTCTTCTTCTCCCTTCCTCCCTGAAATTTTTTTTTTTTAAAAGTTCGATTCCTCAGGGCACATGCCCAGTTTGTGGGCTCAATCCACAGTGGGGGGCATGCAGGAGGCAGCCGATAGATGATTCTCTCTCATCATTGATATTTCTATCTCTCTCTTCTTCTCCCTTCCTCCCTGAAATTTTTTTTTTTTAAAAGATAGATAGAGGGACTACCCAGAGAACAAATGTTCCGAATCCTGCTCTGGGGATACAGAGGAGTGTGCATTTTTCACATGGAACTCTTCAGGCCAGAACAGAGCACCTTATTGCCCCTCCTTTCTGTCCTTGCCCAGTCATCTGTCAGGCTGGAGCTGCAGCCTCCTTCCTCTTAGTTCTTTGTTTTCTGGTTCCACTCTTGGGAAACGGATATAAGATTGCTCAGACTTAGAGAGGAAGAACTGAGACACAGCAGCTGACACCCACAGAGCGTCCACCCTGTCCTGTGGTACAGTGACTAAGGCCCAAACAGGCCGAGCCCTGGGTCCTTCAACTGTGAGCTGTTCTGGCAGCCAAGGTGAGGTGGTGATTAGGCCCGGGCTGGGTAGGGGGCAGTAGGAGTGGGTAGGAGTCCTGGGAGTGCCAACCTCACTCTGCACAAAGGTGCCTCTTGCCCAGTGGCACCACATTTGGCACTTTGGAAGAGTCCTGGTGTGTATGTGTGGGGGGGGGGGCTGTCTTTGAGGTCAACTGGGTGAGAAGTTCACGAGCCAGCGTGGGCCTCTGGGCTGAGGGCTGGGTGTCTGGGCAGGACCTTGGCACAGCAGCCCAGGGTTCTGCCTCCAAACTGAGCTGCTCTGGCATTTGCTTGAGAGGTACTTTCAACTTCAAAATGGAGTGCTACCTCTGTCCCACCAAAACCCTACCTCTGAGCCAAAATTCTCTGTTCAGTGCTTGGGTGCTGCCCCCCACCATTGGTCACCTCGTCTGGTAGAATCCAACCCCTGGGCAGTCTCTTGGGTCCACCCCATCTTCTCCATTTTCCCTGGCCAGGCTTGACTCTGCCTTCCTCATGCATCCTCTTCTGGACTCTGCCCTCCTTCCTCCTGAACCACCAGGGGGATTTTTCTAAAATGCACTGTTGCTTAGGCTCTCCTCCAGCTCCTTAATGTGGAGGATGACATCCAATATTCTAGTGCAGCTGGCTCGAAAGACCACCAGCCCCCCTCTTATCCCATCTTCAGCCACTGCCTGCCTTAGGCTCCCCAACTTGCTGTGCCCTCCCTCATGCACCCATTCTCTACCTTCGCATTGAATGGTATACTCCCCATCTTTATGGTACACTTGGGATACCATTGCTCCTTCTTCAGTGCTCACGTGGAGTCAGTGTCCTGCCTTGGTGGTCTTCCAGGGCCCTGCCTGGCCTCACAGCACTTCCTGCTTGGGCTGTGATCATTACTCTCCTGGAGAGCCATCTTTTACTCTCTTGTCCCCAGTGTCCTGCTCAGGACCCGGCACAGAAAAGGCAACTCAATATGTTTGTCAAATCAATAAAAATTTGGGACAAGGGGAGTCATGATGGGGTACTGGGCCCCCCAGGAAAGGTGTGTGAATGGAAGGTGTAGTGCCCATGTTGGTTGGTGGTTAAGATGGAACGCCCAGGCTTAATGTGAGGGTCTCTGTTTGTCACATGAAAGTAAATTTGTTTTCAAATCCAATTGTTTGGGAAAATCATGTTCCCCACTTAAGAGTTGATAAACATAGAGATCTTATGACTCATCAGACCTGGACAGCAGGTGGTATTGAGAAGCCAGCCCTGAGCTTGCTGAAGAGGGAGCATGGATGGGGCTGACTGTCCCACATGGGAGAGGGGTCTTAGGCACTGTGGGTTTACTGTGAGTGTTCTGGAGACTGACACATCAGGGATAGTTCTCTCTGTACTTGGGGACCCCACAGGTACCTCTATATCCCAGTTTCCTCCTCTATAAGGTGAAGCAAATCCCCATGCCGTGGGGTTGTCCTTAGAATTAGAGATAGAAATGCAAAGCTAAATCGCCTGACAACCAGCAGCTGTGGGATTTGTGTTTGGCAGTCCCTGAAGATAGGGTGGGAGAGGTCCTGCTAAACCCCAACTGCTTGGTCCTGATGTCTCCCACCCCACTGTCCACAATAAGGTCTTGCCCTTCCTTCTGTGTCCACTTTTCCTCCTGCCCTGGTCCTGATCAGAAATATTGGAGGGCTGCATGCATAGCAAGTAGGTTCAGGGAGGCCTGGCTCCTCCCACCCCAGATGGCCCCTTACCTCCTTCTGTGAGCACAGATTGGGGAGTTCTCTGTTGGGGCTGTGGGCCTGCAACCGCTGAAGGAAGCCCCTAATACATCATGTCTCATCAGAGTCTGATGTGAACTTGCCCTTGGCAGACCCAGGACAGTGTACTTTGGACAGAGGTGGTCATCATGACAGGATGGGGAGCTGGACAGAGGTGTCCCCGACATAGCAAGATAATATTTTGGGGAAATAGAGGTCACTCATTTCCATGTATGTTTTTGTTTTTTCTTTTTAAGAAATATTTGCTTTCCATCAGGTAGCCTGAATTCTCAAAAACAGACACAGTGATTGTGAGGAAAAGGGGTGTGAGGGTCACTGGAAGGGGCTTTCTGGGTGGGAAGCAGCAGCACAGCACAGAAGGGGAAGAAGGTCTGTCAGAGTAGCCACAGTGAGAGACTGTGTGGGTCTGTGGGAGAGCCTCAGTGGGGGCCTCCCGTGGCTGCACCTCTCTCGTGGGAAGGGGTACTCCGGCCCCTCTGCAGGACTGGTCAAGCATTGACCCACCCTGTCACTCTCCAGATACCTCAGAGCCGGTGCCAGGTCAGGGGACCCCAAGGAGCACTAACTGAGATGCCCTTGGGACATCTGAGCTGCCCTGGCCTGTCAGGCTAGGCTGAGTGCTTTCTATAAACAGTCTCAGTTAATCCTGGCAATTGGCTTTTAAACGTATCCATTGAATCACATCCCTTCGCTGCTTCCCACTCTGAGTCCCTCTATGCTGATAATAAAATTCAAATCTCTCCCTGTGCATGATCCACGCTGTGGGTATCTCTGCTGCTCGTGTTCTTGCTTGCTGTGCTCTGCCATACTGGTGCCCTTATTTCCCCGGAGCACACTAGGCCTGTTCCTGCCTCAGGGCCTTTGCACTTGCTCTTCTCATTGTCCAGAGTGACTTTTTCTCAGCTCTTCTGGCTGCTTCCTTCTCACACTTAAGCTCAGGTTGGGGGAGGTTTGCCCTAACGACCCTAGCTAAAGTAGCCGCCACCCTGCAGACAGGCTATGTGGTTGGTGTCCCCATTATCTGAAATGATCATTGTCTGCAGTTCTTGGAGTCTAACGAGATGAGTTGAATTTTTCCTCTTTTCCCAGAATTGCAGGCTAGGCCTAAAGCTGAGGATAAACGACACAAAATACAGGTGACCTTTGGACAACATGGGGATTAGGGGGCCCTCTTGAAGAGAGATCAGGGGATCTGTCGTGCAGTTGAAAATTCATATATAACTTTTGACTCCCCAAAAACTCTACTAATAGCCTACTGTTGACTAAAAGCCTTACCAATAACATAATTGATTGACATTATGTTATATAACATTGTATGTTATATATATTTACATACTGTATTCTTACAATTAAGTAAGCTAGAGAAAAGAAAATAGTATTAAGAAAATACATTTAGCTTTAGCTGGTTTGGTTCAGTGGATAGAGCATCGGCTGGTGGACTGAAGGGTTGGTCCCAGGTTTGATTGATGTCAAGGGCACATGCCCGGGTTGTGGGCTCGGTCCCCATTAGAGGGCAGCTGATTTGATAGTTCTCTCTCATAATTGATGTTTCATTCTCTCCCTCTCCCTTCCACTCTGAAATCAATAAAAATATATTGATTTCAAAAAAATAAATTTGGGATCTTCCTGCAATTTATTTAAAGAAAGAAAAGAAAAAGAAAATACATTTACAGTACTGAAAAGAAAAAATCCTTGTATAAGTGGACCTGTGCAGTTCAAACCTATGTTGTTCAAGGGTCAGCGGTACTTCCCTACATTCCAGGCAGCTGGGGCCAGCCCCCTACCACTTCAGAGAACTAGCCCTTCCCCCACCCCCATTCCTGTGCAGTGAACTTGGGGGGTGGCCTTTAGGTGAGTGCAGTGTTTATGGTGAGAAACCATTCCCTCCCTTCCTCCCACTCTGAGTCTGAGGGAAAGTGCACCTGCTGGCCGGGCCCTGCTGGCTGCCTGCCCTGGACTGCCTGGGCAGGGGTGAGTGGAAATGAGAGAGAGTGGGATGTCACCCACACCCCAGCCAGTGAGCCCCAAGTAAGAGCTGAGCCCATAGGTGTTGCATGGGACTAATGATGGTGAGGCAGATTGTGTTGGCAGCTCTGTTTTACAGACAGGCACCTGCCTTTCAGGAAAGAGCCATGGCTTGTTTGAGGTTCAGGCAAACAAGTGGCAGAGCAGGACTTTGAAGCCAGACTTGTCTGACTTGAAACTGGATCATTTCCAACTTTTGCTCCTGCCTCCCTTCTCTCCCTTGACCTTTGTCAGGAGCTGGGGGACTGTGGAGAACAGGTGAAGCCATGTTTTGTGTTGGGGAGGTGTAGACAGTGCTGTGTGATGGCTGCATGCTGCAGGTGGAATAACAGGGAGAGCGCATCACTTCAACCCTAAAACTTACGTAAACTCCCGAGTGTGAGTATCTAACGGAATGGTTTTGTTTTTTATCTGTTTCCCGCCTCCTGAGTTCTCCATCTCAGTAGCCAGTCTTTAAAATCTAACTCAGCTGTGAATGTGTGTGTGTAAATATAAGAAAAGGCTTTGTAGGATATAATACGTGAGCAATGAATGATTATCTTAGGTGGAAGAGGGAGTAAGAATGAAGGGAAAACATAAACAGGATTTTACATTTTTACTCTGTAATTGTGTATTCTTTGACTTGTTTATGATTATGCATTTGTGTAAAGAGAAACCTAAGGAAACCATCCTGGACCTGGTTTTATAGATGCCTAAGAAGGTCACTGCAAGCCTGTTTGCCCCAGAAACAGCATGCCCTCTTTTTGGATGGAGGCTTGGGGAGGAGGCCTACGGGGGTCCTGGGAGCTCCTTCAGGGTCTCCTGGGTGTGGCCTTTCCTCAGAGTCCCTCTGAATCCAGTGTGTCTCTGGGCAACTTGCAGCAACAAACAAAACTGTGGGTCCTGTCTGAAGGAACTTTGCAAGGTGCGATAATCACTTTTGGAGTTTCCAGTTTAATATTCAACCTGAATCTGAGGCCAGTTGAGTGAGGGTTGGTGCTGTCCTGCCCTGCTCTTGTTCTGTTTATAAACATGTTTATTGCCCCGATAAGGAGCTGGTTCTTTTCACACAAACAGGATGGGCCTGGGGTCCCTCCAAAGGTTAGTGGGCTCAGAGCCTAGAATGAAGGATTTAAAAGCTATAGGTAATTTGCACATGGAAGATTGTGGAGTGCAGCCTGGGCATGGTCGTAGGTGTGTGAGTGGGCCTGTTTTCCTGGTCTTGAGAACCTGGGAAGAAGGAAATCCTCACTGCCTTTTCTCCCAGAACAGAGCAAACAAATCAATCCCAATTTGGGTTTCTTTTCTTCTGAGGAAGAAGGTCCCAGCACTGGCAGCAGGCCTGGTTCTACTGTGGGTGAAGCTTTTCCAGTGAGATATATTAAATGGATGTTGTCAGAAAAACTTATTTTAATTAATGTTTTCTTTTTTTAAGAAATATATTTTATTGATTTTTTACAGAGAGGAAGGGAGGAGGATAGAGAGTTAGAAACATCGATGAGAGAGAAACATTGATCAGCTGCCTCCTGCACACTCCCCACTGGGTATGTGCCCTCAACCAAGATACATGCCCTTGACCAGAATCGAACCTGGGACCCTTGAGTACGTAGGCTGACGCTCTATCCACTGAACCAAACCAGTCAGGGCTAATTAATGTTTTCTATGGGAAAGCACAGTATCAATGGATATACTGTATATCCAAAGGAATTGAAAACAGGGACTTGAACAGATACTTATACACCCATGTTCACAACAGCATTATTTATATTGCCAAAATGTAAAAAGGACCCAAATGTCTAGCAGCAGATGAATGGATAAGCAAATTGTGCTCTATTCACATAATGGAATGTTTTTTAGCCATAAAAAGGAATGGAAATCTGATAAATGGGGGCAGGGACAGGGATGAACCGGTAGAGCACAGAGGACTTGGGGGGCAGTGAAAATACTCCATATGATACAGTAATGAGAATACTAGTATATGTCATTTTACATGTGTCCAAACATATAGAATGTATAACACCAGGAGTGAGCCTTCATTAATCTGTAGATTTGGGGTGATTATGATGTGTCAATGTAGGTTCATCAGTTATAACAAATGTACTACTCATGGTGGGGGATTTTTGTTGTTGTTAATCCTGACCTGAGTATATTTTTTCATTAATTTTTAGAGTGGATGGGAAGAGGAGAGAAAGAGACAGAGAAACATTGATGTGAGAGAGACACATAGATTGGTTGTCTCCCGCACACACTCTGACCAGGGCTGGGGATCGAGCCTGCACCAAAGTACCTGCCTTTGACCAGAATCAAACCCGGGCCCTTCAGTTCATGGGCTAACGTTCCATTCACTGAGCCAAATGGGCCTGGGCATGGAGGGGGATATTGATAATGGAGGAGGCTAGACATGTGTGGGGGAAGGAGGTATATGGGAAGTCTCTGTATCTTCCTCTCAATTTTGCTGTGACCCTAAAACTGCTTTAAAAAACAAAGTGTTGCCCTAGCCAATTTTGCTCAGTGGATAGAGCCTGTGGACTGAAGGGTCCTGGATTCGATTCTGGTCAAGGGTACATGCCCGGGTTGTGGGCTCGATCCCCAGTAGAGGGTGTGCAGGAGGCAGCCAATCAATGAGTCTCTCTCACCATAGATGTTTCTAGCTCTCTCTCCCTCTCCCTTCCTCTCTGAAATCAATAAAAATATATTGAAAAAAATTTTTTGAAGCATGCTATAAATATAGATGAACTTTAAGGACATTATGATCAGTGAAATAAGCCAGACACAAAGGACAAATATTGTATGATTCCACTAATATGAGGTATTTAGAATAGTCAAATTCTTAGAGACAGAGGTTACAATGGTGGTTGCCAGGTGAAGGGGGAACTAGGAGTTAGCATTTAGTGGGCACAGAGTTTCAGTTTGGGAAGATGAAAAAGTTCTGGAGATGGATGGTGGTGATGTTGCACAAACAACAATGTGAATGTACTTAATGCTACTGAACTATAAACTTGTAAATGGTAAATTTTTTATGTATATTTTACTACAAAAAAAGTATCAAGGTGCTTTCTTAAGATATCTTCTCACAATACAGGTGTTAAACTAGAATTCTTTACTTTTCACTCAATGTTCTTAAGATATTTTTTGCTTTTTATATTTTCAGATGAATGTTCTAGATTCAAGAGAAACTGGAATGATCTGGTCATTTACCAAAACTCACTGAAGCAAACCCTTGTGACATCTCCAGACACTTCCACCATCACAGGCAGAAAGGTTAGTTTGAGGTTCATGGGCAGACTATTGTAAAGGCCAAGGACAGTAGCCTTTAGCAAAAACTGTTAAATTGTGGTATCCTCAACATAGATTTCTGTCTTGCTGTTCACCTGCAGTGACCTATCAGCCAGAGTCTCACATAGCACATTTCACCCATTTTTAAATGTCTGCCTGAATTTCAATAGTTGCCTCAAATGGAGAGATAGTGTCAAATCCCCCAATACTTCTGGTTCATTTGGATATAAAAATGTCTAATTTTGCCTTGGCCGGTGTGACTCAGTTGGAGCATTGGCCCACACACTGAGAGGTCTCGGGTTCAATTCCCAGTCAAGGTCATGTACCTGAGTTGCAGGTTTGATCCCCAGCCCCAGTCGGGAGGCAATCAATCAATGTGTCTTTCTCACATAGATGCTTTCCTTCCCCCTCTCTTTCCCCACTCCTCCCGCTTCCCTTCCCCTCTCTAAAAATCAATGGAAAAAATATCCTTGGGACCTAGCTGGTTTGGCTCAGTGGATAGTGCATCGGCCTGCAGACTGAAGGGTCCCGGGTTCAATTCCAGTCGAGGGTATATGCCCAGGTTTCAGGCTCGATCCCCAGTAGGGGGCATGCAGGAGGCAGTTGATCATTGATTCTCTCTCATCATTGATGTTTCTATCTCCCTCTCCCTTCCACTCTGAAGTCAATAGAAAATAAAAAAATAGTGATATTAAAAAAATATATATCCTTGGGTTTGGATTAACAATCAATCAAAAAGTCTAATTTTGAAGCTATAACCGCTTTATTTATTTCTCAGCCCTCATGTCTACTCCTCACTAGTATTTCTTCTCTAGTCTGCCTAAAGCCTAGCTAGCATGTTTAGAAGGTGAAGAGCTGGCCTCTGAATTCTAGCCCAGGGACAGTGGGGCAGAGTAGGGTGTGTCTTCCTCATGATACACAGCTGGTTAAAGGCCTGAAACCTTGGAGAACTGAAACAAAGCATATCTTGACTTAAATAGGTCCCCTTAACCAGTGGATCCTTTCATAAGGCCCACAGGCCACAGGATGGTAGTGTGTGGGAGCCTGATAGGCCTTCCATCCCTAACTGAGAGTTGTTGTCAGGCTCTCTTTTGAAGCCCTTCCAGGAACTTGTTTCTAGCTTCTTGATATTCATCATCTGTGTGACCTATTACAGTAACTTGATAAGCTCCATGAAAAGAAGTTACACTCCAGAGTTCATAGTGACCTCTCAGAATATCCACCTATCTTAAATGGAGCCCTTATAATACTTTATATAAAGAGTCAAACAAAAACATATTCTCTAAAATGAGAACCTTTATACACATGTATTAAGCATGGTTTTTAATCCTACAGGGCATGGGGTGGCAAACAGGTTAGCAGAAAAGCCTCCAGAGGTGGCTGGAAGATTTAGCTGCTCTTTGCCCCTTCCTGGCAGCCCAGGGCCCTCCTCCCGGGTACAGCCTGCACTATGGACTCCCAGGGGTACAACTGCTTTGTGGACAGAGACAAGATGGACACTGCCATCCAGGACCTGGGACCCAAGGAACTGAGCTGCACCGAGCTGCAAGAACTGAAGCAGCTGGCCCGCCAGGGTTACTGGGCCCACAGCCATGCTCTGCGGGGGAAGGTGTACCAGCGCCTGATCCGGGACATTCCCTGCCGCACAGTCACTCCCGATGCCAGCGTGTACAGTGACATTGTGGGCAAGATCGTGGGCAAGCACAGCAGCAGCACCCTGCCCTTGCCTGAGTTTGTGGACAACACGCAAGTGCCCAGCTACTGCCTGAACACACGGGGTGAGGGTGCTGTTCGGAAGATTCTGCTGTGCATTGCCAACCAGTTCCCTGACATCTCCTTCTGCCCCGCCCTGCCTGCGGTCGTAGCCCTGCTGCTGCACTACAGCATCGATGAAGCTGAGTGCTTTGAGAAGGCCTGCCGCATCTTGGCCTGCAATGACCCCAGCAAGAAGCTGATCGATCAGAGCTTTCTGGCCTTTGAGTCTTCCTGCATGACATTTGGGGACCTGGTGAACAAGTACTGTCAGGCAGCCCACAAGCTGATGGTGGCCGTGTCGGAGGATGTCCTGCAGGTCTATGCGGACTGGCAGCGCTGGCTGTTTGGGGAGCTTCCCCTCAGCTACTTCGCTCGTGTCTTTGATGTTTTTCTGGTGGAAGGTTACAAGGTGCTATACCGCGTGGCATTGGCAATCCTCAAGTTCTTTCACAAGGTGAGAGCTGGACAGCCGCTTGAGTCAGATAACGTGAAGCAGGACATCCGCACCTTCGTCAAGGACATCGCCAAGACCGTGTCTCCTGAGAAGCTGCTGGAGAAAGCATTCGCCATCCGCCTCTTCTCTCGGAAGGAGATTCAGCTTCTGCAGATGGCCAATGAGAAAGCTCTGAAGCAGAGGGGTATCACCGTCAAGCAGAAGAGGTAGGCTGGCCTCTGGGCAGGCTGCTAGGGGCCCACTTAGGGTGGGGCTTTGGTGGAATACATTCTGGGGACTTAGGCATGAGCTTGTCCTGCCAGCCTCTTGGTCTGCCTACTGCCAGACAGCCTCCTGTACATGGATAGGAAATGACAGGAAAAGAGAGAGGACTTTCCTGGTTACAGCCATAGGCTGCTGAGGCAGCTGTGGGAATGAAAGACACGGTTACTGTCCTCAGGCCTGAGGCCTAAGGCGGAGATGAAAGCTGGGTGTTGACCATGTGGTCAGAAGACCAAAGAGTGGGCCAGACTGGCTGCCTCTGGTCATTTCTTTTCTTTTTTTTCTTTTTTTTTTTTTTTTTTTGCGGCCCCTCTTCTACCCCTCCAGCTCTGGGCTCACTTGCTGCTGGACATGCCCCCTGCCCTGAACTCAGACCTGTGGGGAGCAGGGATGGGAAAGGCCCACGGTGTCTTGATACTGTCTTGGTGGCAGATGACATGACTGTAGGTGTGAAGGCCTTTCTTCCAGGCCAAAGGCAGACATGTCCTAGACATCAGTACTTACTACTAACCTCTCCTTGTCTGTTTTATTTTTCTTCTTCTTCTCCATGTCCGTTGCTTCCTCCTGTTTTTCAGTGTTTCACTTTCTAAAAGGTAGGTCTGGAAACCACATCTCCATGCCTGGATTCTCTCTGTCTTCTGACCTGGCTATCCCAGGGTCTGGCTGCTTGTGCTGGCTCTCAGGGCTTGCTTCTGCAGTGCTGCCTTGGAGCCTGACTGATGTTCAGGAACCATCTGTTTGTTCTTCTGTCTGTCTGTCTGTCTGTTTGCTTAGTTTCCTCAGCTGTGCTCTCTGTTCGTGCTTGGCTGGCCTTGAGCATTGTCTTGCCAGAGCTGACTCACTTTCTGTCCCCATTTCTTAGAGAAAAGGTGCTTTTGTCCTTGTCTGGGCTGGGCGCTCTCCCCTCTTAGTAAGGAGGGGATGGGAGTGGGGCTCCAGGGGACAGCTCCACCCTGTTTCTTCCTGAGGGTACCTTGGACCAGGCTTTAACCTGGCTGAACAGGTGAGAAGTTCCCTCCAGGCTTAGCTTTCAAGAGATCCAATGCACACCCCCAGGGTAGGGGGTATGGTCAGGCCTGGGGTTGCAGGTGTGCGCTGAGTCTCTCCTGGCTCTCCCCAGGCAGTTTGTGCACCTGGCTGTTCATGCGGAGAACTTTCACTCGGAGATTGTCAGTGTGAAGGAGATGAGAGATATCTGGTCCTGGATCCCTGAGCGATTCGCCCTCTGTCAGCCCCTCCTGCTCTTCTCCTCACTGCAGCATGGGTACAGCTTGACTAGGTAATGCCGGGAGACTGGGGAGGCTAGGCCTGCCCTCCGAGGCCCCGAGGCATGGACTCTAAGAGTCAGGTGGTGCTGGAGGGGCAGAGGGAGTGGTGAAGTTGTCCAGCTCTGGTTCTATCTGTGCTTCCAGGAAGTCACACTGAAAATGGGCCTGTGAACCTTGGCACCTGGGTGAGGCCCTGCCTCTTCTTGGGGCCCTAGAATTGGGAAGCCCTTTTCTGGGCTTCTCTCATTCCCAAGCCACCCAAATTCAGGGGTCGGTCATTACCATACACGCCACAGCTCCATGTCCTCATGTAGGCATGGTGATGACATGGGAACTTACAGAACTATAAGAGAGGACTACTCAAGGCAACAGGCTGTGTGGTTCAGTACTCCCCACCCCCACTCTGTCAGTCCACAAGCCAGGAACAGGTTGGCCCTATGGGGCTGGGGCTGTGCTGGACTCCCCAGGGCACACTGCCTCCCTGGCAGCTCTGTCAGGTTCAGCACCCCCTTGAGCCTCAGACGCTCTGGCTTGGGTCACAGGTGACCCAGCAGAGGCAACACAGGCAGAGTTGGCCCAGCCCATGTGGCGGGGACTGTCTGTAGCCCCATGAGCATTATGGCACAGCCAGAGCTACATTCGCCCAGCCCCAACCTCTGTGTGACTGAGGGACAGCTAAATGGAGCTGCCAGGGCTGCCAGCCAAGCACTGGGCACCTGGAGCCACCACAGTGGCAACCTCAGGCTTCCTCACATGCTTCCCAGTGCCAACAGCTCCCACATGCTTGGACTCTGAGCTTTCCTAGAGCAGGGACCTGTTCCTCTTGTTTTTGCTTCTCTGAAGCACCTGGCACACAGCTCTGCCTGCTGGGAGCGATTTGCCATGCTTCACACCAGGGCAGACAGTCCTGGGGCAGCTGACTGCTCACCCTGCAGACCCTGGGGGAGCTCCCCCTTGGCTTAGAAGAGTCCCCAGTCCAGAGTGTTGCTAGGTCCTTGGCCACAGTGCCTGGTCCCCAGGAGATAAGGAAATGCAGTCCTGGGCCCGTCTGCCCCTAGCAGTCCAGGTTTCCCAGGCGCTGTGAGTGCTGTCAGCAAAGCTGGCTAGAGGTGGTGTGGGAAGGAGTTCAGGAGAACTGCTTCCCATCAGGACTGGCACGTGTGGTCTCTTCCCCCAGGTTCTATTTCCAGTGTGAAGGACACGAGCCCACCCTCCTGCTCATTAAGACCACACAAAAGGAGGTGAGCAGGGACCAGAGGGAGCCTGGGGTTCTGGCCTCTGAGTTTGGGGTACTCTGCTGCTCCTGTGCCCCTGCAGCCTCCACCCAGCATTCCCGCACTTAGGGGCACAGAGCAGAGCCACCCTCCACAATGAAGTGAATCTAGCCTCCCTATTGACCCCAAGTGCCCAGGGCCTCCTTGTTTCCCCTGAGGGCCCAGGCCCTGCTGACACAGCCTGGCTACTTAGGAGGACCATTGCAGAAATGCTCAGTAAGCGAGGCCCAGCCTCCTCCCACCACAGTGGGCCAGCACCAGGTGTGTCAGCTGCCTTCACCTGCCTTCACCCCCTAACAGGTAGTTCTCAGGGCCCTTTCTGCTACAGTATCTGTCCCCTGGAAAGTCACCAAGACTAGGGAGGTCAGCGCTCATGTGCCCCCATCCTGGGAGTGTCTGCCAGTGGTAGAGGCTTTTTTTTTTTTTAAACATTTCACTTGAGTTTCTTCTTTTTTTTAATATATATTTTTATTGATTTCAGAGAAGAAGAGAGAGGGAGAGAGAGATAGAAACATTAATGATGACAGAGAATCATTGATTGACTGCCTCCTGCACACCCTCTACTGGGGATTGAGCCCGCAAACCAGGCATGTGCCCTTGACCGGAATTGAACCTGGGACCCTTTGGTCCGCAGGCTGACGCTCTATCCACTGAGCAAAACCGGCTAGAGTGGTAGAAGCTTCTGGTTCAAGTGGCTCCCAAACCTGCACCCATGGGAGTTTTAGGTTCCTCATCCCATTCCAGACTCTGTCTGGGTTTCCAGGAGGAACCTGGGCATCTGTATCATAGCAGGTGACTGATTGTCAGACACTTGGGGAAAACCCTGACTTCAATGGTGAAATCAAGCGCTTTGCTGGCTGACAGGGGGTTGGAGAATGTTGTTGAGCAGGCGTACCTCCTGGAAGCTCTCATCTGAGGGGCCTCCTTGGGGCTGATGCCCAACAACAGAATGTGGACATGGGGCTATTCCCATGCTTGAGGGCCAAGGAGGGAAGCAAAATGAAAATATCCCAAACGAGCTGATGGCAGCCACCCCTCCACTCCCACTCTCACTGCTAACCCCACGCCCTCCAAACTCTGACTTCCCACACCTCTCTTCACCTGCTTCGGCTCTTGCCCTCAAGTGGGAGTGAGGGTTCAGTGACAAAGCTGTGATGGTACCGTGGCCCCGAGGAGGCCTTAAGCAAAGGGATGCTCTTGCAGGCCAGCACGGTACAGCCTCACCTTGGGCCTTTCTCCCCAGGTGTGTGGAGCTTACCTGTCAACAGACTGGAGCGAGAGAAATAAGTTTGGAGGCAAACTGGGCTTCTTTGGGACCGGAGAATGCTTTGTGTTTAGGGTAAGTGGGTTTCCCTGCAGGTGCTCTAAGATCAACAGGCCCAGCACCCCTGTCAACCCTGCTCACCTGGCCCTGTTTACTTTTGTTATAGCCGTTACCCTGCAGGAGAACCTCCCGTGTTCTTCTGGTTTGTGATCATTAGACCGTGAGATCCATGAGAGCAGGCAGGCCCTTACCTGCCTTGTGTGGCACCGTCTCCTCAGCCCTGGCAGGAGGCCTCATACACAGAGCTCTTCAATGAAGATTTGTGGGAGGAAAGTGGCCGGAAGGGCCCTGCAGGGCATAGTGTGCCAGCTTCTCATACTGCCCTTTCATCTTCAGTTGCAGCCGGAGGTCCAGCGCTATGAGTGGGTGGTCATCAAACACCCAGAGCTGACTAAGCCAGTCTCCTTGGAGACCTCTGCCACTCCGTCCCGGCACTGCCACTCCGTGTCCTTGTCCACATCCACATCCTCAGATCCTGCTGACCGCCTCTCACCGTTCCTGGCCACTCGGCACTTCAATCTGCCCTCCAAGACTGAGTCCATGTTCATGGCTGGGGGCAGTGACTGCCTCATCATAGGTGGGTGTCTCACTTAGCCTTGGAGAAGGGTACAGGGTCATGGGTGGCCAAAGCCCCTGGGTCAGTCATTGCTGACTCAGATGCAGGTGCCTCACCTGAAGGACAGGCAGAGCCCCCGTGATGGCAGAGGAAGAAAGCAGGCATGAGGAGCGGGAGTAGGGGCAGGTATTCTGGGTAAACCAGCTGGGAAGTGGACTCTAGCCTAGAATTTGGACCCCGGCTGAGGGCTGGCAGGCTTTGGAGGGTTGAAGGTCGGCCCTGTGGTTTTACGCCTCTAGCAAGGCTGGGGCAGGGACAAGTGGAGATGCTCAGGGGCAGGAGGAGAGCACCTCCAGGGCAGTACCAGACAGAGGGGCAGCCACTGACTGAGCATCCTGCAGGTGGAGGGGGCGGCCAGGCCCTCTACATCGATGGGGACCTGAATCGGGGCCGCACGGGCCACTGCGACACTTTCAACAACCAGCCCCTCTGCTCTGAGAACTTCCTCATCGCTGCTGTGGAGGCCTGGGGCTTCCAGGACCCCGACACCTGCTGACAGGCCTGTGCTGATGGTGACCGAGCTGCCACTGTGGGATGGGGGGCAGTGGGGTGGGGCGGGCTCTCTAGGGAAGAGGCAGTGAATGAAGATCCCCTCACCACATGCATAGGCAGCATTGGGGTACAGCTGGGGCCCTGATGCTGGGCTGGGCAGGGGTACCTGACTCTGCTAGGACCTGCTCAGACTTTCTACTGCCTCCACCTTGGTCTCAGGTCCTGGCTCTCCTCTGTGGGGCCATCCCCCACTTGCAGCCCCTGATCCTTAATCCCTTCATGGTGGAGACAGAACTAGAAAGGCAAAAGGAACTGGCTGCCAAGTGTGGGTCTGTGGCACCCCCTGCTGGTGCCTCTTTGCATGGCTTCTGTGCAAGGCTCTGCAGCCTCCTGCCTGCCCTGCTGCTCTAGCTCTCCAGAGGTGTGTTGGTCCTGAGAGGACACAGGTGCCCTGGGGACTTTCTTGGCAGGAGCATCTGCCTGGGGCTTCTAACCCAGTTTTCTCCTTCCCATGCTGGCCTCCTGGGGCTGCCTCTTGGACAGTTAGCCATAAGGTGAAAGAGGTTGGGGAAGGCAGGATCTATGCTGAGCTCTGGGCTCCTCCCAAGGGAGGGCTAAGGGCCAGTGGGATGAAGGACCAGAATGGACATCATATATTCTTGTGTTTCTGCAGAGTCTGAAGCTTCTTCGGGGCCTCACTATGTACTCACACTTGGAGAGGCCTCCCAAGATGGCTAGGGGAGGGCCCTCTGACCTCAAACCAGCCAGCTCCGTTTCCAGGGGCCTGCCTGGAGAAGCCTGAACCCACGGAGCCTTCTCCAGTTCTCTTCCTCACAGTCAGAACCTCCTAAGCTCTCCTGCAGTCTCTGTGGTGGCCCCATATCTCCTCTATGTCGCTGCAGTGACCTGGTTCCCAGAATCCCATCCAGACTCCTCAGCATGTCGTGCTTGTCTCATCCAGTCCTCCCCACAAGTCTGTGTGCCAGGTCTGCACCCTCCCTAACTCCCTGCCCTCACGGCACCTTCAATGTGAGCCCCTCTGCATGGCATGTGTGTTCCCTCTGCATCCCTCTCACAGCACTGTGATCGGCTACATAGTGTGACTTCCTTGTGCTGCCACCTTTCCTCTTCCACCCTGCCCTGCCTGGTTCTGCACTGGACTCATGCACAGTAGGTGCCAAGTGAAGCTTGACCAATGAACACTGCAAGGAGCAGCCCTCTTGCCCTATGACCTCCCTCAGCTGGTCCTGAGGGCCTGGGCACCCAGGAGGGAAGAGGGGAGAAGCAGACACCCAAGTGACTGTGCTGCAGCAGCCTGGGCTGCAGGTGCCAAGGATTACTGTCCTCCAGCCAGCCCCACCCCACCCCTCAGTGTTCCTACATACCACATCTCTGCCCGTCTGTACACTGTGCTTGCTCTTCTTGTGGTGTCCACCTACTCAAACTCCTCTGGCCAGACCACAGTGGGACTGAAGAAAGGACCAGGAACCCCGTGTGGCTTTGGACAAGCCAATGAACTTATTTGGAACTCAGTTTCCCCAACTGTAAAATGGGACCAATCCTGCTCTGCTGTCCCTCCAGGACTGTTGAAAGGCTGTGAGGGGAAAGGTGCTGGGAAGCGGTGTCACTGCTGACCCACCACCCCAGATCACTGCAGCCCTCGCTACTCCCCCTTCCTCTGAGCCCCTACAGCCCTCGCTTGTATTTTGGTGTTATTAAACACGGTCTCATTACATAGTCCAAGTTTGGTCTCTTCAACCGGAGGAACCTCCGGGGGCTCTTCCCTCCAGGCTTATCACCAAATGGGACCCTGGAGGCTGCACCCCACTATGCTTGTCAGTGCTTTATCACCAGAATGTTGAAGGCCTTTTAAAAACATAGCTTTTCAGAAGTAGCTAAAAGTTTTTGTTGTTGTTTTGTTAATCCTCACCTGAGGATTTTTTTTTCTTTGATTTTTAGAGAGAGTGGAAGGGAAGGGGAGAGACAGAGAAAGATCGATGTGAGAGAGACACATCAATTGGTTGTCTCCCACATGCACCCCAATGAGGGCTGGGGATTGAGCCTACAACTGACCTACCTGCCCTTGACCGCAATGGAACCCAGGACCCTTCAGTCCACAGGCTGATGCTCTACCCACTGAGCAACCCGGCTAGGGTGCTAACGGTATTTTTTAGTACTATTTACATAGCTCCCTCCACAAACTTTCTGAACTTGGGGATTCTTTTTCTGGTAAGCCCGGAAGATTCTCTGTGGCTATCCCGAGGGCCCCTGTCAGGCCTTCCCAGACATCCAGCCCAGGGAGATCAATCGCTACTTAGTCATGATTTCTATATCATGACATTTGTGTGTGCACACAAAATAGTTTCTTTGAATTTCTTCTTCCTAATTTTTCTGCTAAACTAAAAGGTATGTTATTATTATCTTTATTTTTCTTATTATTGTCCTTATATGATATTAGGTGTTCCCAAATAGCACATAATTTATTTTGTTAATATTCTCTATTATTTCTTCTTGATTACTTATGATTCGTTTTTTATGTTAAAAATTAGCCAGTTTTTTGAAATTGCATAATGAATTATTTGTTTTTCTGGAAATGTTTAAAAGTTTATTTTAAAAACAAAAATTCAATGTAGTTTAAACCACTTCATTCAGTGATTTATTAATATAGACTGTAGCCCTAACTGGTTTGGCTCAATGGGTAAGAGGATCAGCCTGAGGACTGAAGGGTCCCAGGTTTGATTCCAGCCAAGGGCACATGCCGGTTGCAGGCTCGATCCCCAGTAGGGGGCGTGCAGGAGGCAGCCAATCAGTGATTCTCTCTCATTGTTGATGTTTCTATCTATCTCTCCTCCCTTCCTCTCTGAAATCAATAAAAATATTTTTTTAAAAATAAAAA
The DNA here is from genome assembly GCF_000412655.1 of Myotis brandtii. NCBI lineage: Eukaryota > Metazoa > Chordata > Mammalia > Chiroptera > Vespertilionidae > Myotis > Myotis brandtii. The sequence goes on from NW_005361156.1 coordinate 437,361, forward strand.
TAAAATAAAATGTACTGTATACCTTTAGGGCTTTAGAAAATCAGTTTTTCAAAAATAATTTATTTTTATTTTTTGTTAATCCTCACTCGATATATTTTTCTCATTGATTTTTAGGGAGCATGGAAGGGAGGAGAGAGACAGAAACATTGATGTGAGATAGACACAACGATTGGTTGCCTTCCACACGTGCCCCAACCAGGGCGGGATGGAGCCTGCAACCAAGGTACGTGCCCTTGACCAGAACTGAACTCACGACCCTTCAGGCCAAGGGCCAATGCTCTAACCATTGAGAAAGCAGCTAGAGCTCAAATATATATTTTTTAAATATATTTTTATTTATTTCAGAGGAAGGGAGAGGAAGAGAGAGATAGAAACATCAACGATGAGAGGGAATTGTTGATTGGCTTCCTCCTGCAGGCCCCCCACTGGGGACTGAGCCAGCAACCCAGGCATGTGCCCTTGACTGGAATCGAACCCTGGGCCCTTCAGTCTGCAGGCCGACGCTCTATCCACTAAGCCAAACCAGCTAGGGCTCAAAAATAAATTTTAATGTAAGACTAAGCCATTTCATTATTCAGAGTTTTAATTATTGAATTAAAATTAGTATTTCAAATTTTTTCTATTTTTATAAACTCACTAGAGGCCCGGTACACAAAAATTTGTGCACTGCGGGGGGGGTCCCTTAGCCCGGCCTATGCCCTCTTGCAGTCTGGGACCCCTCGGAGGATGTCCACCTGCTGGCTTACGCCCGCTCCCTGGGGGATCGGGCCCAAGCTGGCAGTCAGACATCCCTCTCACAGCCCAGCAGCCCTCGGGGGATGTCCACTTACCAGCAGGGAGCAGACCTAAGCTGCAGTCAGACATCCT
>NW_005361156.1:438452-451254 GCF_000412655.1 Myotis brandtii
ATGGAGGTTTGACCAGCCTGGGTGAGGGGCTGATGGCTGTTTTCAGGCTGGCCACACCCCCTTTAGGGTGGGGGGTCCTCACTGGGGTGCCTGGCCAGTCTGGGTGAAGGTCTGAGGGCTGTTTTCAGGCTGGCCAAGCCCCCCAGCGATGGAAGCTCCCAGCCTCTCCTTTTTTTCTTTTTTTTTTCTATTATTCTGGGATTTATTTACCTTCTATAATTGAAACTTTGTAGCCTTGAGTGGAGCTCAGAGCCAGCCAGGGCAGGCGAGTAGCTTGGCTTCCTCCATCACCAGGGGCAACCCAAGCCTCCTGCTCGCTCCAGCTCCATGGCCACGGCCGGCTGAAAGCAAGTATCTGGGGTGTATTTATCTTCTATAATTGAAACTTTGTTGCCTTGAGTGGAGCTCAGAGACAGCCGTGGCAGGCGGGAAGCTTGGCTTCCGCCATCACTGGGCAACCAAGCCTCCTGCTTGCTCCAGCTCCGTGGCTGCTGGCCGCCATCTTGGTTGGGTTTAATTTCATATAGTCACTCTGATTGGCTGGTGGGCGTGGCTTGGGGCATAGCAAAGGTATGGTCAATTTGCATGTTTATCTATTATTAGGTAAGGTGCTTAATTTTTTTAGTTTTTCAGGACAATTTGTTTTAGAAAGTTTAGATTTCAGAAGACCTTCAAATTTCTCTTACCCATTTCATGAAGCCATAAAGTGTTAGTTTCCTTAAATATTTTATATTTAAGCCCTAGCCAGTTTGGCTCAGTGGATAGAGTGTCGGCCTATGAACTGAAAGTTCCCAAGTTCGATTCCAATCAAGGGCACATGCCCGGGTTGTGGGCTCGATCCCCAGTGGGGGACTTGCAGGAGGCAGCCAATCCATGATTCTCTCTCATCATGGATGTTTCTATCTCTCTCTCCCTCTTCCTTCCTCTCTGAAATCAATAAAAATAAAATATTTTTTAAATATTTAATAGATTAAGTTTTTTTAAACTTTTTTTGCTTTGAAATTTAGAAACAAATTTTATTTAAGATCTGAAATACAGTTCCTTAAATATCAACTTCTCCAGAAAACCGCGGCTACACAATAAAGCATTGCCTCTATCATGTTAGAACGTGCATTAGACTCAAATACAAAAACCATGAGACAAACCACCATCCTTCAGCAATCTGAGCAAAGATAGAATGCCTAAGGAACAACATGGATGGACTTGCAGAGGATGGGCTGTTTTACTTCAAGCACCATTTAAAAAAGAGCACAGATGCATGGGTTTTCAGGTATATACATTGCGTAGAACCTTTGGCACTAGGAATCAGGGCATTTTTATCACGCAGCATTAACACATAATTAGAAAATTGTGTAGTGTCAAAGGGATAGAACCACCAGCATTCAAGCAATGTTGTCAACTATACAAGAAAATGTTCTACTGAATGTTTCTTTTTTTGTCTAATTACTGCATACACTGGTAGCAACTTTGAAATAAAAGGAGCTTGTACTCCTTTTATTTTCTGTTTAAAACAAAACAGAAAAACTGAAATATAAGCCCTGTTATACATTAACAATTTTAAAGGACATCAATTATACAAGAAAAAGACTAAGGACAAAATGAGTGTTTATGGATACCAGACATAATAACGAGTGCTCAGTAGACCCTCACAGGGCTTTGCGGTGGTACTCAGCCAAAGCTACTTTGTAATCACTGACAGTTAACAGAGATGCAGCATTCTTTGCCAGATATTTTAGGAAATCACACAAATAGTCCAACAATAATGTAAGGCTCTTCTCATCAAGGGGCATATATGCCAGAATTGCTCCAATTCTTACAAATAATCTCACTGTGGTGCTCCATAAACTTGGGACACGGGCGCATCAGGGTGAGCCAAGAGGATTTCGGCTCTTAAATTTGTAGAGCAGCTGAGTGCCTAACATCACGTTGAAGTATTCTTTAATTTCTGCAACAACTTCATTCACTGCGTATTCCTTATTGCTGACATTTCTCTGTGATTTCTTGCAGCTTGCATACTCTTCTAGAATGGCATCTACATTTTTCTTAGCAGGGAATTGAAATAGCTCCTTCTGCCTGGTAACTAAGTCCCAATCCTCAAAAAGCCATGGTTTTAATTCTTCAGGAATCTTCCCTGTAACATCCATTCTATTCTTTTTTTTTTTTTACATAATAAATGGCAGCAGCTGACATTTTAATAAAGATACAAACAATATAAAGTCTCTGTGCTCAGCTTTGAGGCAGAAGGTAGCCCCAGCCCAGACATTTCAACAAATATACACACTCACCCATTCTGCTCTGAATGGATGGGAGGTTAGCACTTATTTTTGATGTCACACCTGCCCTGACAACATGAGTAAGAAGTGCAATTATTACCACCCCCTCCCCAAATATGGCTTTATCTTTTGAATAATGTTTTTCCCCACATTTTAGGCCCTTACATTAAAAATTTAATCTAAAAGATATAATTTTAATTTTTTTTTTTTTTGCTGGGTCATATGCTAGTTCTGGCTTTAATTTTTCTTTTTTTTTTTATTGCTTAAAGTATTACAAAAAGTATTACATATGTCTCCTTTTTTCCCCCCCGCCCTTGACAATCCATTCTATTCTTAAATGCATCCTCACTTTCAACAGTGGGGTCAGCCCGGGCCCTTTTCTTCCGAGATGGCTGAGGGGCTTTGCTGGTACTGCCACCATCCCTGTTTCCAGGAGTCTTCTGCTTGTTCTTTCTTGTCTTCCCCACCAATCCAGAAGGGGGGTTCTCTACAGAGCAACCCCCTCCCCCGCCATCTGCCTGGGAGGGCTGGTTCCAGATTCTGCTGTGGACCAGCTGTCATCTTACTTCTCTGCATATTGCTTCTAGTTGGTTTTTTGAAGTTGTCTTCTTCTGCAGATTGTTGTCCACGAGTTTGCGAACCCTGCTTTCTGGAACTCATTCAACCCTGTTTTTATTTCAACCAATAATCCTCTTTCTTCTTGCTCTTCCAAGAACTCCTAGTGTTTTCCCAGTGAATCTTATAGATCTTCTGGGATTGTTTGAAAGGATGAGGTGGGAGACAACCCAAGATTCTGTAATCAGGATCGGATCTTCTGATCCTTACTATGCAGCACACTTAGCTTTTCTGATAATGGCCTGGAATGGGAATCCACTTCTTCCCAGCACTGGGCATGTGATCACCGCTGTCCCTCCAATAGCCATTAACCTTTTATTTTGAAATAATTTTAGATTTAGATTTACAGAAGAGTTACAAGATGGTACAGAGTTCCTTATATTCTTTCTCCAGCTTCCCCACTGTTAATATCATACATTTATCACAACAAAGAAAATAACATTATTATAATGCTATTAAATTAAATTATGCCCCCCCCCGAATTTTTCTGTAGTCCTTTTTCTGTTCCAGGAATAGATTTAATTTTTATAGATATCTACTTTCCCACATTTTTATTAAATCCAGAATATCATCAAATTCACAAGACTGACACTGATTTTTTTTTAATGTCACTAATTAGGTAGTATACCTACTGTCTCAAACATGTATTCATATGTCCTGTTTTTGTCTTTGCTTAAATATCTTTTTTTTCCCTGCCTAAATGTCTTGTTTGCACGGAGAAGTTACCAAATGGCATGGTGTACCAAGCATACCTCATGGTGCTTCCCCCAACAACGCTAAGGCAGAGAAGCATGGGGATTTAAAAAAATAATAATAATGATTATCCGCTGTAAAAACTCTATGGTCTTTGTTATGTTAGTGTCAGATTGTACTTGAGAAGTTAGGTACATGTGACTTGTCGCTAAAGATGAAATGCCCCCCCCCACACTGGCAGACAGGCTCCTTTTACCCAACCATGTGGAATTTGTCAACACTACGCTTGGGACTGAGGAAGCAAAGTCAGTGGACACACTGACCCAAGACATGACAGAGACACACCAACCAACAACACCTTCCACTTCAGATTGCTGAATCCACAGGTGTACTACCTGGCTGCTTGGTTAGTTCACAGTGAGAAGGGCCCTGGCCAGAGGGAGACTGCAGTTCTGCTCTGGCCCAGTGAGGCCATCCACAGCAGGGAAGCTCCTGCAGTGCAAAGTCCCAGCCTGTTTTTATCTTCATGCGAAGAGACAGGAGCAGACGTCTGCTCTATTTCATACTGAAGGGCACTGACTGGCAAAGGACATGTTTTGTCAAAAACAAGTTAAACACTGAAGAGGAAAAAGTGTGAATTTTTACCTTTCATCTCGAATGGTTATTGGCTGAAAAATGGATAAGTGGGCTGACACTTTGGAGTATTTAAATGAATGTAATAAAAAATTGCAAGAACTGTGTAAAAATGTATAGTGAGAGAATGTGTGGCTTTGCAGCACAATTCAATTTTGGATAAGTGAAAATAGGTTACTTAGTAATATGTTTGGTCAGTTTTACTTTGAATCCTAAACAAAAATTAACAAGAACAAATGCAACAAAATCACTGTGAAATAATGATTGGGAAAATAAATGGGATGGGGGATGGGGAGTCCTGGATGCATCATATTCAGAACTGGGAACATCCGTGGAGGAGAAGGAACCACTGGACTTGAAGGAGCATTGCTCCTTTGAAGATTTTTTTTGTTGTTAATCCTCACCAAAGGATATTTTTTTCCATTGATTTTTAGAGAGTAGAAGGGAAGGAGGGAGGGGGAGAGAGAGATACATACATGGATGTGAGAGCAACTTATCAATTGGTTGCCTCCCACATGCACCCCAGGGATCAAACCTGAACCTGCAACCCAGGTAGGTGCCCTGACCAGGAATCAACTGGCAACCTTTTGGTGCACGGGACAACGCCCAAGCAACTGAGTCATACTGGCCAGAGTGCTCCCTTGAAGAATTTAAAAGACTACATTAGCCCTAGCTGGTTTGGCTCAGTGGATAGAGCATCGGCCTGCAGACTGAAGGGTCCCGGGTTCAATTCCAGTCGAGGGTACATGCCCAGGTTGCTGGCTTGGTCCCTAGTAGGGGGCGTGCAGGAGGCAGCCAATCAATGATTCTCTCTCATCATTGATGTTTCTATTCCTCTCCCTTCCTCTCTGAAATCAATAAAAATATATATTTTTAAAAAGACTGCATTAGCCCAGCTGGCTTGTGGTTGAGCGTTGACCTATGAACCAGGAGGTCCAGGTTCGATTCCTGATCAGGGCTCATGCCTAGGTTTTGGGCTTGATCCCCAGTGGGGGTCGTGCAGGAGGCAGCCAATCAATGAATCTCTCTCATTGTTGAGGTTTCTGTCTCTCCCTCTCCCTTCCTCTCTGAAATCAATCCTTCCTATATAACAAAAGCCTAATAGGCAAATCGACCGAACGGCTGAATGACCTGTGGAAGGACCAGTTGCTATGACATGCACTGACCACCAGGGGGCAGACGCTCAATGCAGGAGCTGCCCCCAGCCAGCAGGCCCCAGGCCAGCCAAAGCAGGTGCCAGTATGGAGGGGGAGAGGCAGGGAAGGGTGGTGGCAAGCTGGCAGCACCAGGCCAGCCAAGGCAGGGGCCAGCAGGGCCCCCCACCACCACCATCACCCCGCTGGTCGCCCCACAGATTGGCCCTGATCGCCGGCCAGGGCCTTTAGTAAATTTCATGCACTGGACCTTTAGTAAAAATATACTTAAAAATAAATAAATAAAGACTGCATTAGCTGATTGAACAGTAAGAAAAGTTTCTGTCCATTACAGGAGCTGCATACCCTGCTCCAATTGCTGCCAAGGCCAGTGTGAACCAAGTTCTTTCCTAGTTTTTTGTTTGCTCTTGTTCACACAGCCTGTCATGTAGACGTGCTCCATAAATAAGAGGAATGAGAGGAGCAACCAAATGTCTCAGTCAAGAATTGCTTGGATCCCTGTCATATGGAAAATTCAGTATCAAAAAGTCATGTTCATCAAAATGAAAATGTTTCATCTGGAAGGTTATATGGGTCAATGTTAGTGTCTTTCCTAATACCTAGGGTTTTAATCGTGTGATATAAATGAAAACATAGCCCTTTTTCTCTGCCTGTCTGGCTCCTTCCAGTGCCCTTCCCATCCTCCCTGCAGCTGCTTTGGGGCTTTTGCCCTTCTGTGAAACTGCTGCTTCTCTCTCTTCCCTTCCATTCGGCTTCCTCGCTGTGCTCAGCACACAGACAGGCTCCTGCCCCTCTCTCTTCCTTCGTGGCTGCTCAGAGTCCAAGACCAGTGCTTTCTGGCAGCGCTTCTGCTGCTGCTCTGATGGGTGGGGCCCTGGCCCGGGTTTGAGAAGTCCTGGTAGGACAGATGAATGGAAGCTTGGTGCCAGGTGGGTTCCAGTTCCTCCTCTGAGCCAAGAGCCTCTGCCTCCAGGCCTTTACACAGGACACGTCCCACCCCTCAGTCGGCTGCAGTGCCCCTGCACCAGGACACTGTCCCTGAGGCCCCAGAAGACAACGCTTTTCTCTCCATTTCCTCCCCTGGAGACGGTCAGCCCCTGAGAGCAGGAGCCCCCCTGTGGTCCTGCCTGTGCTGCTAGTATAATAGGGTGTTCTGAGAGAGAGATGGGTGTGCATTGGCTCACATGGCAGTGTGCATTTCTGGGGCCTATGGTTGGGGGGTGCCACCAACAATCCCTACAGTAACAGCTTTTTACCATAGCATGCTTAGGATCATCTTATGGTTGACATGAAGACACTCCAACACAGGCCAGAACTGGTGAGGAATGACCTGGCGTGGGGAGCAGGGGGCAGGGCTGTATCTGCTGTTTCAGAAGCCTGCCCGCCTCAGGCCGGGTCAGCTCAAGTGGCCACAGTGTCTGCTAGGACCTCAACCAGGCGGAAGCACCCTCCTCTCCTGCTCCCACCACCACCTCAGGTGAACCCTTTTTTGGGCTTGGTCCATGGTAATTGTGTGCCATTTCAAGTCCTCATCTCTAGCCAGCCAAGGAAGAGCTTTGTTTTTATCTTTTTTTTAAGATTGAATTTAACAATTTTATTTATTTTTAATTTTTATTTATTTTTTGATCCTTACCCAAGGATATGTTTTAGTGATTCTTATTTATTTTTTAATCTTTTAAGAAATACATATTTTTATTGCTTTCAGAGAGGAAGGGAAGGGAGAGGGAGAGAGAGATAGAAATATCAATGATGAGAGAGAATCATTAATTGACTGCCTCCTACACGCCCCACACTGGGGATCAAGCCCACAACCCAGGCATTTGCCCTGACCAGGAATTGAACCATGACCTCCTGGTTTGTAGGTTGACGCTCAACCACTGATTTTTAAAATATTTATTGATTTTTTACAGAGAGGAAGGGAGAGGGATAGAGAGTTAGAAACATCAATGAGAGGGAAACATCGATCAGCTGCCTCCTGCACACCCCCCACTAGGGATGTGCCCGCAACCAAGGCACATGCCCCTGACTGGAATCGAACCTGGGACCCTTCAGTCTGCAGGCTGACGCTCTATCCACTGAGCTAAACTGGTCAGGGCTCAACCACTTACTTTTAAAGAGAGGGGAAGAGAGACAGAGACAGAGACAGGGACATTGATGTCTGAGAGAAGCATTGATCTCCTGTACACACGCCCACCTGGGATAGAACTCTCTGCCTAGGCATGCGCCCCTACCGGGAAGCGAACCAGCAAACTTTCCATGCACTGCGACACTCCAACCAACTGAACCACACCAGCCAGGTCTGAATTTAACCATTTTAAAGTGAACAATTCAGTGGTATTTAGGGAATTCACAGGCTGTACAAACACCACCTCTAGTTCCACATTTTTATGCCCCAAAAGGAACCCTGTACCCATTAAGCACTTGCTCCCCATTCCTCCCTCTCTTATGGTTTTTAAAGGTAAAATGCACCTAGTAAAAAATCAATACAGCCATAACGGGTTTGGCTCAGTGGATAGAGCCTCAGCCCGCAGGCTGAAGGGTCCTGGGTTCAATTCTGATCAAGGGCACATGCCCAGGTTGCTGGCTTGGTCCCCAGTAGGGGGCGTGCAAGAGGCAGCCAATCAATGATTCTCATCATTGATGTTTCTCTCTCCCTCTCCCTTCCTCTCTGTAAAAATCAGTACATATGAGAATATCCATAATGGGTAGTCTCCTTCCCCATCAGGTCCCCAGGGGGCTCCACTGTTAGCAGTGTTTCATGCATCTTCAGGTCATTCATCTGTGCACTCTTCCCCATCCTGCTGCTTGTCACTTAACTGCCTCTCAGATCGTCCACACCAAAATGTGTCCACCTGTTTCCATCTCAGAACCAGCTGTCCAGCATTCTGTGATTTAAGTACAAGCTAGATCTCTACCTTCCCTGCTCAAACCCTCTTCCTCTTTTAACACCTCATTCCTAGATCACTGCCCTGGAGGCAGTCCAAGCAGCCCAGCCCCTCCCTCCTTTGTATCACCTCTCCTGGTGACCACTTTTCCAGTTGAGGGTTGGGACAAGTCCAGCCCCCATGGCTGTGAGCTCCTAGAGCAGTGCTTCTCAACCTTCCTAATGCTGCGACCCTTTAATACAGTTCCTCATGTTGTGGTGACCCCCAACCATAAAATTATTTTTGTTGCCACTTCATAATTGTAATTTTGCTACTGTTATGAATCATAATGTAAATATCTGATATGCAGGATGTATTTCCATTGTTACAAATTGAACATAATTAAAGCATAGTGATTAATCACAAAAACAATATGTAATTATATATGTGTTTTCCGATGGTCTTAGGCGACCCCTGTGAAAGGGTCGTTCGACCCCCAAAGGGGTCGCGACCCACAGGTTGAGAACCGCTGTCCTAGAGGGTAGGAACGCTCTTCCTAAATTTTGTATCCCCAGAGCCTAGCTTGGTGTCTACACACAGTAGATGCTCACTAAATGTCAGATGAGTGGCTTAGGGTGGAAGGCAGATAGCCAGGAGATTGTGAACCGACTGGTGGAGGTGAGAAGGTCGGGCTGGCCTTCAGGGTGCTGAGCCCAGATCAGAGGGAGGGTCCAGAGCAGTCGGTGTCTCTTGTGTACCCTTTCTGAGAGCCTGCTGCCTGTGTCAGGCTCAGTGCCAGGGCCTGGTTTACTGTAAACCCGCAGGATTCTCCCTCCTTCCCGCCCTCCCTTCCTTCCTTCCTTCCTTCCTTCCATGGCCCAGGGAGAGAGCCTCACACTGCTCCCTGGTGGTCAGGGACAGCCCAAGGCGCCCTCTACCAGTGACCAAGTGGCTGCAGGTCCCACTTCTATCTGCTGTGTTTACCTACAGGACATATTTTATTTTAAAAAATAACAAGGGCCCTGGCCAGGTGGCTCAGTTCACCAAAAGGTTGCAGTTCGATTCCTGGACAAGGCACATACCTAGGTTGCGCGTTCAGTCCCCAGTTAGAAGCAACTAATTGATGTCTCACATGGATGTTTTCTCTCTCTCTCTCTCTCTTTAGCCCCCTTTCCTCTCTCTCTAAAAAATCAATAAAAAGCATATCCTTAGGTGAGGATTAAAAAAATAAAAATAAAAATAACTTGTATCATTTTATAAGCCAAATTTTTTTAACGTACAAAAAATCGCCTTTACTCATCTCCCCACTAGCACAACTAAGTTTTTTGTTCCATCTCCTCCCAGCCTTTCCTGGGCCACTTGTGTAGCCAGGTCAAGAGAACAGGGGGTCATGTCCCGGCATTAAGCCCCCTCTAGCGTATCTTCCTGACAACTCACAGGGAGAATGGGACTGTTCACAGGGAGAGAGCACCCTGCCTGGAACGCTTGCTTCTCTCCAGTTTCTCAATATTCTTTTTAAAAATATATTTGTATTGATTTCACAGAGGAAGGAAGAGAGAGATGGAAACATCAGCGATGAGAGAGAATCATTAATTGGCTGCCTCCTGCATTCCCCACACTGGGGATTGAACCCGCAACCTGGGCATGTGCCCTGACTGGGAATCTAACTGTGACCTCCTGGTTCACAGGTCAATGCTCAACCACTGAGTCACACTGGCTGGGCCCTGATGTTCTTGTTAAGGCCATGCGTCAGACTATTCCACTCTCTTCTTTCTTCTTTGAAATGGCTTCTTTAGATAAGTTCATCTTTCCAATCATTTGAGGCCATTTGGAATCTTATTGTCATTGTCGTTTTCTCTCCAGCCATCTCCCTCTCTGCCCTCGGGTCTTGCAGAATTCCATTGGACTTCTCTCTCTGCCACCAACTGGGGACCAAGTGGGGACAGTGGGCCCTTTTGCCCCCATTAAATTCCTTGGAGGATAAGGACCCCAACCCACATCTCTCTATGCCTCCCTATCAGGGCCTCTTACCTGAGTTTCCCAAAGCCCCTTCTTCTTTATTTCTGGAAATCCCCACTTGCACAGTGACAAGCCAGGGGCTCATGACACTGTGGTTTCAAGCCGGGGACTTAGCTGTGAGGGAGAAGGCAGAGCTGTGTATCCTTGGCCACTCCCTTCCACAGCCACAGCCCATCCCACCCCAGAGCCCTGCCAGTGCTGGGAGGCCTAGGGGAAGGCAACTCCCATCCCTCCTGGGCCCATCACTGGTCACCAGAAGCCCCCTGAGCCTTGGTGTAAGAGGCAGGTCGTGCATGAGCCACATGGACCAGGCTCAGCCTGTCTAGCCATAGTTTCAGTTCTCTATAGCTGCCTGACCCTGGGCAAGGTGGTTAACCTTCCTAGGACTATTTCCTTTTTCAAACAATGAGAGTAATGGTGATTTCTTCCTCAGAGGGTCATTGTGAGGATTAGATAATACCCCCCAAAATGCTCAGGACAGGCTTGGCACACACTTAGTGATCAATCAATGTTGGCTGCATGCACCAGGCACCCTACCAGGGGTCAGGGGTACAGAAAAAGAGGCACAGGGACTCTCAGTGGGGAAGGTAATGAGTGCAAAAAAGTAGTAATGGAGTACAAGGGATGAAAGGGCCTGAGGAGGAGGAAGGGAGGTCAGGAGGGCTTCCTGGAGGAGGTAGCATTCCCTCAGACTGGGTAGCCTTCCCTAAGAAGGAAGGAAGAATAGTTGGTGCAGAGAGAACTACAGGATCAAGGACAAAGGCGAGGAGGGGCCAACACGAGGATAAGAGATAGGGAGGGCCTGAGAGGAGACCACCAAGGGTCCAGCCTCTGTCAGGACAGTGAAGAATTCTAGGAGGGAGCAACTGGGCAGATGGCCAGTTGGAAGGAACCTATAGCTTAAAGGTGGAGAATGGGTTGGAGTGGGGAGTGAAACCGAGCAGGTCACTCATGTAGAGGCTGTGAGAAGACCCAGGCCAGAAATGAAGGACTGCCCACGGGGCAGCGGGCTTCTGGCGGGGTCAGAGCTAAGTACTGGGAAGCGGAGGGCTTGGTGAGTAATGGTGAATGAGCAGTTCGTGACTCGAAGGCTGCTGATGGGAGCAGTTGGGTGGATGGTTGTGTCTCTTACCCAAAATGGAAATAACCGGGTGGAAGTTAGTGGTGATGCGGATGGGACTGAACTCAGTTTGAGGCGTCGGCAGCCCCACTAGAGAACCAGTGTAAGGCCTCATTCCAGAACTTGCGCAGAAAATGAGAGGACCAGGAGCAAGCTGACCTGCTCCCTGAGCCCAATGAGGAAACTGTCCCCTGATTTCCCGGTCTTGGAATTTCAGCCACACCAAGGTTCTGCGCACTTTGCCCACCACTGTACTTCCGACCGCTGTGGACAGTCCGGCCCCTCCTTTCCTTGGTCTGAATTCTCCCCCTGCACCCAGTGCCCCTGGCACCCAGCCAGCATCAGCCTGGCCTGGGCTCCCTGGTCCTGGACGCTAAGTGCCTAGAGTTATGGAGGGTGGGCTTGGGGCAGGTCTGGTAAGGTACAGACAGAAGACATGATCACTCAGGGGCGGGGGTGGGAGGGGTGTGAAGCCCTGGGAACCACTGTAGGACCCGGGCCTGTCCTTGCTCCTCCAGGAAGGAATCAGGGCGTCTGAGCCACGGGAAATGAGCTGGAAAGAAAGGAGAGATTGTGGAGGAGTGGGCAGTGGGCCACAGCAACAGAGAAACCCACTCAGACAGCCTGACAAGTGTCCCTTGGCTTAGAGAAATGGCAGTCTCCCGTGACCTTGGGGAAGGATGGAGGGCAGGTGAGGTGGACACACAGAGTAAAGATTCCTCTTTCCAGAAGTCAGAGTGTAGGGCAAGGAAGGGGGTGGCAGAGGGAGGCCGGGAGGACTTGGAGCTCAAGGGACACCCAGAAAGCAGCCACCCAGGGCTCCTGAAAGGGAAGAGACAAAAGGGCACAGGAAACCAGAGCTGCTGGGTAGATCATCGGGCAGCCAGTTGGGGTGCGGGGCCACCACAGGGGATCAACAGGCCGGTGTCAGTTCCCGGCCGGGCTGCGTGCTGGGCTGGAACCACGGGCGGCTGCTCCAGAAAGAAGGGCAGCTCTGCGGGTGCAAGCTTTGCCCGAGGACAGACAGGGACCCCAGAACGGGCAGTCACCCCGGGAAGCCTGCACAGGCCGCAGCCCTGCCGGACTTCAAACCGGTCATGCCTTCGTCTCGAGGGGACAGAGACACCCCTCCCCCCGCTGAAGTCTGGGTCCCTAATGCAACAGAGGAGACAGAGGACGGGAAGGGCGCTCCTCCTCCTGGGAAGCCAGGGGCGAAGTCACCCATTTCTGGGTCAGGAGCCGGTGGGGCTGGGTCTGGGGAGGCTGTGGTCGGGGTCAGGGTGGAGCGACCGAGGGAATTCAGAGGCGGGCGGGGGCTCCGGGACTGGAGCGTCAGACAGAGGCAGCGCCCGGGACTCGGGATTGGGCCCCGCCTGCTCGGATGCTCGGATCGCTCCAGGGCGAGGAGAGGAAGGGGCGGGTCCCGCCGTG
>NW_005361156.1:452232-457642 GCF_000412655.1 Myotis brandtii
CCCTCCTCCTCCTCCCCCCGCCCCCCCGGGTCCTGCGGGAAGGCGTGACATCACACCCCAGACAGCTCCCCAGACAGAGAGCCGGCCCTGTCCGTGGGCGGTGGGGATGGGGGATCGGGACCCGGTGCTCCCAGCCGAGGTGCCCAGCCCTTCCCTCCATCGCCTCCTTCCCCCGTCCCGGTCCGATGGGTCTAACCCTGAGGCAGGTGCTTCCGGTTAGGGCTTGTCACTGTTGCCCAATAGCCCTGTGTGGGTTTGTTGGGAAAGCTGGGCTGAGAAGTTGATGCTGAGAGTCGGCAGGAACCAGGGGTGGGAGTGTTTGGAACTGAGACAGCCGAGGACAATGGGAGTCGGGCCAGCATCAGCGCTGGGATGTGTGGACGCTTGCCTGGGAGTGGGTCGCACAGAAAATCTCAGCATTGAGGGGACTGGGTCTCCGTCCCCAGGAGAGTGTTCTAGTTCAGGCCCCAATGAATGAGAATGAATGAATGAATGAATGAATGAGTGAATGACCTACCTTCCTTTCCGCAAGGCCTGGTATTGGAAAGGGCTGCCCTAGGCATGGAGAAAGGGGCCTTCCAGCGTTCTCTATGGCACCCTGCTTTTGAAGTTGGGCCTTGACAGTCCTGGGGTGTTGAATTTAGTGAAAATTGGCCTGGGAGAAAGATCCTTGGGGGCAGGCTCAGGAATGTGCCACCCAGGGAGGTGAGTCCTGGCCCAGATGCAGCCCCCATGGACTGGTCTGGCCTGGTCTGGGTCTGGTTTTTGGCTTTGATGACCACGCCCTGCCCCACCCTACCTGATGAATTGGTAGGCTCCCGATGCAGGTATGTGGAGGGTTTGAACTCCAAACAGTCTCTGCTGACTGTAAACACTTGTGAGGTGGGGACTTGGGGGGCTCTGCTCTCTGGGAGGCCTCCCTTTCCCTGAGCCTGCCTGCCAGTCACGAGCTGCTGAGTGAGCCCTGTCCTTTCTATCATGTGCCAGTAAGAGGTCATTTGTGGTGGGAGAAGTCTGACTTCCCCTTCCCTTCTAGCCAGTGCCTGCTCTTTCCACATCTTCAGGGGCTGACTGCTTCCCAGAACCTCCCAGCAGGCTGCCGGGCCTGCTTACAAAGGCTTTTCTGTGCTTGGCCTCCAGAGATTCTGCCTTACCTGGTCTCCTTGGGGTGCTACTGGTGGCTGTCATTTATTCAACAAGTCTTGATTGAGCTCCTACTATGTGCCAGCCACTTGGAGACATAAGTGAATAAAACACAATGCCTGCCCACCCGGAATTCTGGCTGTCACTGTTTGCTCCTGAAGCTGAGTTTGCCTGTTAAGCCCTTTATCTATATCCTGCTCCTGGTCTCCCTCTGATTACCAGGTGCCTCTCTTCCTTCTAGAACTTATTTTGTACTTGCTTTTTAAAAAAATGTATTTTATTGATTTCAGAGTAGAGGGAGAGAGAGAAACATCAATGGTGAGAGAATCATTGATCGGCTGCCTCCTGCCTGCCCCCTACTGGGGAACGAGCCCACAACCTGGGCATGTGCCCTTGACCAGAATTGAACCTAGGACCCTTCAGTCCACGGGCTGACGCTCTATCCACTGAGCCAAACCGTCCAGGGCTTACTTGGTACTTCCAATGGAGCCTGACCAGCAGAGCTCCGAAAGTTACTGCGAACAGGATAGCACTGATCCAGGGCTTTTTTTGCTTGTCCCAAGCTCCTGGGTATTGAGGCCATTCATTCCTATTGTTCTGCATGCAGCTTCACTCCTCCTTTCACTACATGGGGCTAATTGTGGTTGACTTATTTCATTTCTCCTTTAAATATGTCCTTCTCCAAGGCTTGTCTTCATCTACCTCCTTGTGCCTATGAGAACAAACCCCTCAGTGCTCAGGCCTCAGGTGTCGCTGCCTGGCCGACTCCAAGCTCTGTCCCCAGCTCCTGGCCTAGATATTCCCTGGCCTGCCTAGTGCTTTGCTGATTGGTCTTCTTACAACTGAATGAGGCCCGCTCACTCTCAGGCCTCCCCAATCTCCATCTCCCACTTCAGCTTCCTCTTTTTTTTTTTTAACTTGTGACCAAAATAAATCCAGTCGAATCTTCATCATGTCTTCCACGAAGCTGTCAGTTGTTCCTTTTCCATAATTTTTGTGACTTCCTCCCTGCTGGTAGACACCTGTGTTTGGTGCTGTGTTCTTGGAACGGCCATCTAATCGCAGTCTCCCATTGGATCTGGAGCCCCATCAGGCTTGGCCTTCAGAGCCATCCAGGGCTTTCTCAGCCACCTGCTGCTCCCCAGCCAGACTGCTTTTCTCTCCTGATGGTCATTCCTGTTTCTTCCCTTTGTTCTTGTGGCCATCCCAGCCCCAGCTACATGATCTCCCTGCTGCCCTCTGAGAGACGGGCCCAGCTCACTTCCTGCCCCTCGCAGTATTCCAATGCCTGTGATGCTGAGTTCCCTGAAACCATCTCCCACTAAGTGCCATGTGGCCGCCTGTGCTTTCACCCTTGAGCCATGGCACTGGCCCCTTGCACATACGTGACAGCCTGACATGCTGGGCCTCCATTAGGAGCCCAAAGGATGCACTGCAACCAGGAGAATTCCAGCAAAGGCTTCATGAAGACAGAGGCCCTGGGCCCCAGGCTGAAGCTGCTGAATGTTTAGGCAAGGCAGTGTTAAGGTGCCTCCGGGACCATGGGGAGGAGGCAATTCAAGTCCCTTTTCCTCACCCTTGCCTCCTCCCTCCAGTAGGTCCCCATCCAGCACTATCTTAGTTAGCATCTCCATTCAGGCTGTTTGGAATCTTCCTGCTCATCATCACCCCTCCACTCAGATGTTACCTCTACGAAGCCCTTTCCCAGACCCCATCACTATCCTCCTCCCCACTCTCCTGGAACATGTCATTGTGGGTGGAGGTGCTATATCTGTCTCCTCCCCAAGCTTAGAGCCCTAGGAAGGCAGCGACCCTCTAAGGTCTCCCCTGCGCAAAGTAGATACCTTGTGGCCCACATAGGTGAACAAGAATGTGCAGAGGAATGGCCAGGATTGTCTTGGTCCCTTCCATCTCCAACCCATGTTGTCCTCTGCTCAAGAAGTGCAGTGGAACCCTGGAGAGCAGGTGACTGAGTCAGAAGAGCTGCCTTGACCCGCCGTGGCCCTCTATTCTGGGCAAACGTTACTCTAGACTTCCAAGCCAGGAGAGGGGAACTTTCAGGAAGGCAGCATACTCTAGGGAGAAAGAGGAGGGCAGCGGAAGAGGAAATGGGCCTTCCTAGAGCCCCACCCCCATTACTGGAGGCCTTGGGCAGAGGCTAGGCTTCGGGGAGTTCTGCCAAGGCCTCAAGGTTGGGCTGGGTGATGGCTCCACGCCCCCCTATCTTCCTGTACCCCGTCTTCTCCTTGGCTTGCCCTTGCTCCTCTGGTTATTGAGAGAGGATCCTCCCCAAACTTAAGGGTCTCGGCCTGCTGTATGGTTGAGGGTGTGCTCATCCCATCAGCACAGACGCCACCTCCTAGCATTGTGTCCCAGGGCAGGGTGGTAGGGAGTTTAGTAGGGAGTCCAGGAAACTGGCCTGAGAGAACAGGACTTACCAGGTTGCTTTCCCTGACCAGTGGTCAGACCCTGTGTGTCCTGGGGCTCTTCCAGCATGTTGGCCCTGGGCATAGCCCTAGGGCCAACAGACTGACCCTGGCCTAACATCTGGGCTGCCAATATGCAGTCTTTTCATGCTTTTCCAGGCCCTTTGTGACCTGAGTGCCTGGGACTCTAGGTGGGACAAAATGTGTCCAGAATCTTCAGCAAGACATAAGGGGCCCAGCTCCTATTTCCTTGTGTGACGCTGCCAGCCTGTTACAGCTCCACTTTTTAGATCGGGGCAGCTGAGCTGAACTCCTTGGGAGCATGGGAGCTGTACAGCAGGATTGGGGAGTGCTGAGCACAGGTGGGGGTTTCCCAGCAGATCAGGAGCCCAGATAAGCCACCCAGCCATAAGGACCTCTGGCAGAAGAAAGGAACAGTTACCTGTGTTTCTTGAGTGCTTGGCTGTGACCATTTCCCCTGAGGGTCACCTCCTGCCCCTGGCTGGGTGCCACCTTCATTGTTCCCTGTGATAATGGGGTGGCCCTCAGTTGTGTCAGAGCTACCGCCAAGGTTCTGGCTCCAGATGCCTGGGCTCACTTTGCCTCCTCCCAACAGCCTTGGGTGCTGCCTATGGTACCGCCAAGAGTGGCACTGGCATCGCGGCCATGTCTGTCATGCGACCAGAGCTGATCATGAAGTCCATTATCCCAGTGGTCATGGCTGGCATTATTGCCATCTATGGCCTGGTGGTGGCAGTCCTTATCGCCAACTCCCTGAATGAAGGCATCAGTCTCTACAGGTGAGTGCTGGGTTCCTCCCACCACACCCGCCCTGCCCTGGTTCAGGCCACTGCATAGGGCTGGAGGGCTGGGGAGTGGGCTAGTGGCCTGTGCCTACCATCTTTCCCAACAGGCAGCTAATGTCTATCCTGTGTCCTCTCTCCCCCAGGAGTTTCCTCCAGCTGGGCGCTGGTCTGAGTGTGGGCCTCAGTGGGCTGGCAGCTGGCTTTGCCATTGGCATTGTGGGTGACGCCGGTGTGCGGGGCACTGCCCAGCAGCCCCGACTATTCGTGGGCATGATCTTGATCCTCATTTTCGCAGAGGTGCTGGGTCTCTACGGTCTCATCGTCGCCCTCATCCTCTCCACAAAGTAGCTCCTCTCAAAGCCCACCAGCCACAGGATATGATGTAAAGACCACCCCCTCCTCATTCCAGAATGAACAGCCTGATACACATGCACGGGGCAGCTGCCCCCTCTACCCCCAAGTAGTTGGTCTTGTAAATGCGCAGTGTCCTAGTGCCCATTGTCTGTTGCCCCCACCCGCCCCGTGCCGTGGACATCTGGGCCCACTCATCATCACCCATCCAGGTCCCCCAACCAGTGAGGATGGTGGCTTCTAGCCACCCCCACCTATTTACCTGCCCTAGAGTGCTCTGTGTATAGGGATGAATTCAAGTTGTCGTTTTCACTGGATGTTTATTTATCAAGATTTGACCTGTTCGCAAGTCTGTGGAGCAGCCCTACAGTCTCCCAACTATAATAATTTTATAGTGTCGCTTTGTGGGGTTACCGTGTGCCCTGAGATTTTCTGTATGGAACCACTGTCCTCCAGCCCTAGCTGCGGGGCCATGAGCTGGGCCTGCCAGGCCCAGAGCCGGGTCCAATAAAATTCTCGGATGTGACTGGACATCTGTGTGTGTGCTTGTATGGGCCCGGGGGAAGGGGCGGGCTGCTGAGCCGCCGTAGGGTGCGCGGTCACGTGGTCACGCTGGTCACGTGGCGTGCGCTGTAGTCAGCTGAGGGTCATGTGGGTGGGGCCCCGCCCTGGCGCCCCCAGATG
>NW_005361156.1:457921-459839 GCF_000412655.1 Myotis brandtii
GCGGGCGCTGGCCTGGCCATGGTGGACGCGGGTTGGGTGCAGGGTTCTGGGTCGGCGACACGAGCCCCCACCCCTCTCTGTCCGCAGGGAGGATCTGTGGGTGCGCGAGGGCCGCATTCTGGACCCAGAGAAGCTCTTCTTTGAGGAGCGGCTCGTAGCCGACCAGCAGCGGGACTGCGGGGGCTGCATCCTGGCGCCCGGCTTCATTGACGTGCAGATCAACGGTGCGGGTCAGGGCCTGGGGGCGGAGACCCAGGGGAGGAGCTCTGAGCACCGTGCGACCTCCTCTTTTCTGTGGCCACAGGTGGATTTGGCGTTGACTTCTCTCAGGCCACAGAGGATGTGGGTTCGGGAGTAGCGCTGGTAGCCCAGAGGATCCTGTCGCACGGAGTCACCTCTTTCTGTCCCACCTTAGTCACCTCGCCACCAGAGGTTTATCACAAGGTGAGGTCAGGCGCCCGGCCTCAAGCCAAGGGGGCCCGAGAAGTAGCCAGCTCCTTAATTTTCAGATATCATCTCCTCTCCCCACAATGCCCCTGGGCACTTGGGTCTGACCTTACCTGCTGACCTTCCTCCATCTGGTCCTTCCGGGTCCTGTCCCCTGGTCGTTCTCAAATTCAGGTGTCCCTCTGCCTGCTGCCCTGGGCCCGCTGTCATTTCCGGTCTGTCTGCTGCAGCTGTCCCCACAGGCCTCCACATTTGCTGCCTCAGCACCTTCACCTGCCACAAGCCTTTCCCACTCTATACTCTGGCTCCTTCCAGGTTCCAGAATCTGCTCCTGGATCAAGGCCATGGGGACTTTCCCATTGCCACATCCTTGGCCCCTTCTCAGGCCTTTTCCTGGCTAACCTGCCTGTGGTATACGGTGTGTGGTAACCTTCCAGAGAGAAGCTCCATTGTACTCCAGCCTTTCTCTGCTGCAATGGCCTACACCCCACACCCTCCCACTCTACTTCTGACCTGCAAGTCCTGCTGTTCAGGTGTCAGGTGTCCTTTTTCCTTTAAGAAATTTTACTTTTCATGCAGGCTCTTCACTTTACTCTTTGCCACATTTAATTATTTGGTCTCATTCTCTGTGTGTATGTTCTTTTTTTCCTGAGGTGTTTGAGAGTAGGTTGTATAGGTCATGCCTCTTCTTAACTATTTCTTAAAAGCATGGGTATTCTGTTGTGTAGGCATAATAGAGTTACTGAGTTTAGGAAATTGTTATCTTTTAAACTACCATCTTTGTTCCAATTTTGTAGTATTTTTTCTTCCAGTACAGGATCCATTCCAGAATCACTGATTGCATTGCCCTCTGTGGGGTTCCCTCCTGGGAGTGTGGAGATAGCACCAGAGCCAGGAGCTGTGCGAGGTGGATGTGGGCTCCTGACTTCTGTAATCTGTCAGCTGGGAGACTTGGGAGACTCCTTACTCCTTCTGAGCCTCGCTTTCCTCAAACCTAAAGTGAGAATAATAATGATATTCATCTTTTAGAGTTGTTGGGTGCTCAGCACTGTGCTTGGTGCATATTAAGCACTAGCTAAATGTCAGCTATGGGCATCGTTCTGGAAATTGATCACAGCTCTCCCATCACAGAGTCAGGTGTTAAAAACCAAACTCATCTTCCTGCCACAGACTCGCACCTGATTCTGTGCTTTCTCTCCTGGTCATCATCCTATAATTTACCGAACCTGGAATCCTGGAACGCGCTCTCCCTCCTACTTCTTTGTTCTTTGTCTTCCCCCTTCCCAGTCCCCACCAGTGAGGCTTAGTAACTGTTATCCTAGTCTCTGGAAGAGTGTACAGGGCTCAGCACAGTACTCACACTCCTCCTCTGCTCTTATCTGCAGGATAAACACCACCTTCCCAAACATTCTCTCCCTACCTGCCAAGCATTGGCTCTGCCCAGGCACATTCCAGCGATTCCAGGCAGTTG
>NW_005361156.1:459870-478385 GCF_000412655.1 Myotis brandtii
CCTGCCTTTCTATGTCTGCTGCACCAGCTGGTTCACATCCTTCCCCACCTACCTGTGCAGTACATTGGCCCATCATGATACAAACTGTGAGATCTTTTTCCTTAGGAGAAGGAGCTTCTGGCCAGAGGACTCTTATTTTCTTCCCAGCACTCACCAACCCCCTTAAACACTTACAGGATAAAGACCTTGGGAAGCAGAGAATAAACTGATTTATAGTGGAAATTGTTGAGGGCTTTGAACATAAAAATTTTAACACAGGTGTCATCTTAGAAACTACAGGACTGCTCATTTGGCTGTCTCCCCTACCCCTACTCCCATCCACCCCCCCTTCTTCCATGGCCCATTCATACTGAGCAGAACTAGATTGCCTCTTTGTCAGAGTTACCCAGGTTTTGTCATCATGCTCTGGTCCATTGAGACCACCTGCTCTTTTTCTGGGGGTGTCCTTCCAGGAGGAAGGTTGGCTTGCACTGTTCTCTGCTTCTCTGAGGCAAGATCAGGTACCTCCTCAGGGGGCAGCCAGGCCATGGCCTCTGGCCCCACATCTTCTACACTTTGACCTCTCCCACTTTTTCCTCCCTTGTAGGTGCCTCATTCCCTTCACCCTAGACTGTTTTTTATTCTGTTCTCTCTACTTAATGCTCTCTCGCTTTCCCTCTTAAAACTCTGTTCTGGAAAAACTCATCCATTGTCTTTTCTTTCATCTTTAGTGAACTTGTATATGTTATAACTTTCATGGCTTATTAGGAAAAATAGTAGCCCTTTGCCCCCACACTTCTCACTGAGGGAAGTCACTTTCTTTATTTTTTATATATTTTTTAATGGGACAGTCACTTTTAACTCAGTTGACCCTTTGGAATTTACCCTTATATCTCTAAAAACTATGCTGGTACTCCTGCTTGACTTTTCAGTTTAGAGCAGTATTATTGGCTTCTCATCAGGAAAGATGATTGGCTCTCTTTGGCCTCTTTTAGCTCTTTCGCTTCTTATCCTCCCCAAATAGTTTCTTGCAATTTTTGTTAGATTAGTCACTGGGACTGTGTAAAGAGGACTTGTAGCTCATTTACATTTAAAAAAAATCCTCACCTGAGGATTTTCCATTGCTTTTAGATAGAGTGGAAGGGAGAGAGCAAGGGAAGGGGGGCCAAAGAGAAAAAGAGAAACATCAGTGTGAGAGACATATCGATTGGGTGCCTCCTGCATGCTGACCAGGGCTGGGAACGAGCCTGCAATCCAGGTATGTGCCCTTGACTGGGAATCCAACCCGAGACCCTTTGGTGCTCAGGGCTGACACTAACCACTGAGAAACACCGTTTTTTTAAATTGATTTTTAGAGAGAGAGGAAAGGAAAGGGAGAAAGAGAAACATCAGTGTGACAACGGAGCATCAATCAACTACCTCCTGCACGGCCGAACCCCAGGCCTGTGCCCTGACGGGGATCAAACCAGCAACCTTTTGGTGTAGGGGATGATGCTCCAATCAACTGAGCCACACCGGCCAGGGCTGCGTAGTTTTTTATCTGCTGACTTAATTCCAGGCTTTCTGCCAGTTGTCTCTTTCCTCTTTTGGGATATTTAGACAGACC
This sequence comes from Myotis brandtii, assembly GCF_000412655.1. Lineage (NCBI taxonomy): Eukaryota > Metazoa > Chordata > Mammalia > Chiroptera > Vespertilionidae > Myotis > Myotis brandtii. Next base: position 461,456 of record NW_005361156.1, read on the forward strand.
AAGGATTCCATCTGTTTCGTCGTCTTGTGGAAGCCTTGGGACCTACTTTTCCAGCACTGGCTGCTGGCCTTACCTGGCCAAGCTGTCCTGGGAGTCCCCTTACCCTCACTTGGAGGGGGTCCTCTGGCCTCTTTCTGCTGGATCTTTCTGTATCCCGTGTCTTCCTCTCTGCTGGTTTACACCTTTGTTTGGTGGAGCACATCCTCCAGTGACTTTCGGAGAGCGGGGTCGTAAGATGTAAAGGTTGTGAGATCTCGATAGTCCAAAAACGTTGTCTCTGGACTGATGGTTTGGCTAGGTTAGAATTCTAATTGAGGAGTCATTTTTCTCTAGAATTTTAAAGGCATTTAACTTCCAGAGTAGCTAATGAAAACTTGGAAACCATCTGACTCCTGATCCTTTGTGTGTGACCTGCTTCTTCCCTCTGGAAACTTGTGGGATCTTCCCTTTGTCCCTGGGTTCTAAAGTCTCAGGGTGACGCCCGAGCCACTTTGGCTCAGTGGATAGAGCATCGGCCTGCGGACTGAAGGGTCCCAGGTTTGATTCTGGGCAAGGGCACATGCCTGGGTTGCGGGCTGGATCCCCAATAGGGGACATGCAGGAGGCAGCCGATCAATGATTCTCTCTCATCATTGATGTTTCTATCTCTCTATCCCTCTTCCTTCCTCTCTAAAATCAATAAAAATATATGTTAAAAAATAAATTTTAATAGACTTTAGAATTGATATAGTGAATAATATATTTAATTTCTAAAGTCTACCTAAAATTTGAAAAGATCATTTTAAAGATCATTGTGCTCATTATTGGCCCATAGTCTGGAAGTCCTGTTTTGGGTTTTTTTGTTTGTTTGTTTGTTGTTTTTTTTGCTTTCCTTGAATTATTTCTTTGATGATTTTTCTCCATCATTTCTTTGTCTTTTCCTTCTGGGAGTTATTGTGCTGTTGGGCCTCCTGGATGGCGACTCTCCTTTTATTCTCTCCTTTCTTCCTCGTTGACTGTTTTCTGAACATTCTCTTAGCTTTTTTTATCTTCCAGTTCTTCTCTTATTTTTCTTTTTTTTTGCTTTAGTGCATATTTTTGTTAATCTAAAAATAAAAAGGCCCTTTAAAGTGAGAGGCAGCCCTGGCCAATATAGCTCAGTTGGTTAAAGCACCTTCCCGATACACCAAGGTTGTGGTGGATTCAATTCAGGGCATGTACAAGAATCAGCCAAGGCCCCTGGCCAGTGTAGCTCATGTTTGGGCATTGTCCCGTGCACTGAAGGGTTGCGGGTTTGTTCCCTGGTCAGGGCACGTGTCCAGGCTCAATCCCCAGTAAGGGGTGTGTAGGAGGCAGCCAATCAATGATTGTCTCTCATCATTGATGTTTCTATCTCTCCCTTTCCCTTCCTATCTGAAATAAAAATATATATATATATATATATATTTTTAAAAAGAATCAACCAATGAATGCATAAATAAGTGGAGCAGCAAATCAATGTTTCTCCCTTCCTCTCTCTAAAAATCAATAAATAAAAAATTTAAAAATAAAGTGAGAGGCAAAGTATTTATTTGAGATCAAGGAATAGCTATTTGGGAAGCACTGATTTAGGCAGCTGTCCAAGTAATGTTCTGATTTGGAGACAAAAGCAATGGGTATTTATATGAATGAGAAGGGGAAGGGGAACAGTTACATCAATTAAAGGAAGGCATTTTTATTGGTGTGGATAATATAACAGTTGATGTTAATGCTTTTATAATTAAATAATAATCCTATATAATAAAAGTCTAATATGCAAATAGACTGAATGGCGGAAAGACCGGTCGTTATGATGCACACTGACCTCCAAGGGGTAGACACTCAAAGCAGGAGCTGCCCCCTGGTGGTCAGTGCGCTCCCACAGAGGGAGCGCCGCTCAGCCAGAAGCCAGGCTCATGGCTGGAGAGCGCAAGCAGGTGGCGGGAGCCTCTCCTGCCTCTGCGGTAGCGCTAAGAATGTCTGACTGCTGGCTTAGGCCTGCAGATATCCCTCAAGGGCTCCCAGAAGTGAGGGCGCAGGCCAGGCTGAGGGACCTCCCTCCCAGTGCACGAATTTTGTGCACTGGGCCTCTAGTATTAAATAATATGTTATTATATTTAGAGAGAGTGAGAGAGGAGAGAGACATTGATGTGAGAGAGAAACATCCATTGGTTGCCTCCTGATGGGATTGACCCCACAACCTGGGTATGTGCCTTGATCAGGAATCGAACTTATCACATTTTAGTGTATGGGACAACGCTCCAACCATTGTGTCACACCGGCCAGGGAAATAGTGATGTTAATTCTAAACAATCTTTTTAATTTTCAGTGCAGTAGTCATAATAACTGCTTTCTTGTTATCTTTGCAGACAGTTCTTTGGGATACAATGTTACTTAAGCCCAGTCCAGATGGTTTATTTTGCCCTGTTTTAACATTTCAAAAATGTAAGGTATAAGATGTGCAAGGGAGTTCCTCTGGCATGGTAGCTCTGGTTCCGTTATATAGTGACATTTATTATATATTTTTGGCACTTTAATGTGCAAGTGCTTGCTTTCCCCCCGTAATGTTCTTTTTTTCTAACATCCCATTTTTTTGTTATTTTTGTTATTGTTTGTTTTGTTTTAAGAATAGTTTATTGATTTTTATTTATTTATTTTTTAATATAAAGTCTTTTAAAAAAATCTTTATTGATTTCAGAGAGGAAGGGAGAAGGAGAGAGAGATAGAAACATCAATGATGAGAATCATTGATCAGCTGCCTCCTGCACGCCCCCTACTGGAGATCGAGCCCGCAACCCAGGCATGTGCCCTTGGCTGGAATCGAACCTGGGACCCTTCAGTCCGCAGGCTGATGCTTTATCCACTGAGCCAAGCGGCCAGGGCAGTTTATTGATTTTTAGAGAGAGGAAGGGAGAAGAGAGAAACATCAATGTGAGAGCATAACATTGATTGCCTGCCTCTTAAACACTCTCTACTGGGGATTGAGCCCACAACCCAGGCACATGCCCTGACCGGGAATTGAACCAGCTACCGCCTGGTGCATTGCAGGATGCTCCAACAAACTGAGACACACCGGCCAGAGCTCACATCCCATTCTTATTTCATGGGTATGAGACCTCTCTTACTTGTTCTCCTTTCCTTGGGTTTTTGCTCCCGACCAGGTGTGTCCTTTCAGAGGCTTTCTCAAGCTGGTAGGCCTTGGTCATCTATTCTGATTGAGAGCAGTTCTCAGCTAGCCACCAGGAGCGCCAGGGGGTGTTCCTGAGAGCACCCTTAGGTTGAGATCCCTGAGTCCTTCCTCCTTAGCTGGTCAAATCCCCAGAGAAGAGTCTTGTTCTGTTCAGAGGGAACAATCCTGACTGGTGACATTCAGGGAGCATTAAAAATATAAACTTCAGCCCTAGCTGGTTTGGCTCAGTGGATAGAGCATCGGCCTATGGACTGAAGGGTCCCAGGTTTGATTCTGGTTGGGGGCACCAGAATCGAGCCTGGGTCATGGGCTCGATCCCTGGTGTGGGGCATGCAGGAGGCAGCCGATAAATGTGTTTCTCACATCATTGATGTTTCTATCTCTCCCTTTCCCTTCCTCTCTGAAATCAATAAAATATATACTTTAGCCCTAGCGGGGTTGGTTCAGTGGATAAAGCATCGGCCCACAGACCGAAGGGTCCCAAATTCGATTCTGGGCAAGGCACGCGTCCTTTGGTTGCAGGCTTGATCCCTGGCCCTGGTTGGGGTGCATTCGGGAGGCAACCAATCAATGTGTCTCTCTCACATTGATGTTTCTCTCTGTCTCTCCCCCTCCCTTCCACTCTCTAAAAATCAATGGAAAAATATCCTTGGGGGTATGTATATGTATGTATGTGTGTGTGTGTATGTGTGTATATATATATATAAATAAACTTCAGGCCCTGGCCAGGTAGCTCAGTTGGTTAGAGCATTGTCCCAATGTGTCAAGGTTGCAGGTTCAATCCCTGTCGCCAAACCGGTTTGGCTCAGTGAATAGAGCGTTGGCCTGCGGACTGAAAGGTCCCAGGTTCGATTCCAGTCAAGGGCATGTACCTTGGTTGCAGGCACATCCCCAGTAGGGGGTGTGCAGGAGGCAGCTGGTCGCTGTTTCTCTCTAATCAATGTTTCTAACTCTATCCCTCTCCCTTCCTCTCTGTAAAAAATCAATAAAAAATATTTAAAAAAAAAAAAGAATCAACCAATGAGTGTCTAAATAAGTGGAACAACAAATCAATGTTTTTCCCATTCTCTCTCTCCCTCCCTCCCTCCCTCCAAAATCATACATATTTCTTTTTAATTGCCCCATTTTCTGCTTCTACCCACTTGTCTGGTTTACTTCTCTAGCCTCTTGGCAGGGCATACTCGGGGATCCAGCTGGTCTTTAACGAGGCTCCTGCTGTTTGTCCCCCCACTTCTCAAGGCACCAGGTGTTGCCGGCCTGAGCCCATGGGGGCTTTGGGGCCTTGTTTCCTTCCTTCCCCCACAGTGCATGGCTGCCCACATCTGCCCCGCATCCACTTGTTGGGCTCCAAGCAGGGTCAGCCTACCCTTCTCCTGTCCTCTCTGTCACACCAGGTTTAAGGCTCTTAAATATCTCTGTACTCTGTCCCAGGCTCACCCAGGGACTTGACAGCATTCTGTGGGCTCCTTCCCCACCTTGAAGGAGGGAGATGTGGGCTGGGACGCCTGCCTGCCTGCCCACCTCCAGGATCACTACATTGTGTGAGCACCTGTCACACACAAGTGACCCTCACGACTGTGTCCAGCTCTAGGCACAGTATGGCCGTCCTGTCAGTGCCTGAAACCCTGCTTTTGCCCCTTGCTCTGCCTGGATTGCACATACTCCTTCTGCCTCTGGCCTTCAGGGAGGCCAGGCCCATCACCCTGTCTGGGTCCAAACCCTTGGGGCATGCTGCCTGGACTTGGACCATCTTGAGGACCATGCACCTGACCCTTGCCTGGGGTCTCCTCACCTCCTGGTCCTCATAGGCAGGCCAGTCTTACATCCCAGGCCTGTCATTCTTGGTGCTGCTGACTGCCCTGCTGGTTCTGAGCGCCATGCTTTCCCTGACCATGGTTGGGGGCCTTTGACCATCTTCTAATACCTGATGGAAGGCCAGTGAGCACTAGACTAGGCTCCGAACTGTGACCTTGGCTGGGCTGTAACGTTGGTGCTGGGCCATTGGGGGCAGGGCTTTAACAGCTGGTTCCCCCCAGGTCCTTCCTCAGATCCCTGTGAAGAGTGGTGGCCCCCATGGGGCAGGGGTCCTCGGTGAGTGGCTGACCCCTCTCCTCGCCCCCACCCTGGGAGGTTCCTATGGGACCTGTTGGCAGCCCCTACTCTTCCAGATGCCCAAATGGGGTGGGAGGGTGGGCAGGTGAGAGGGGCAGGGGCTGCAGGGTGAGAGGCCTGCTGGAGCCATCCACTCCCTCCTACCAGGTGTGCACCTGGAGGGCCCGTTTATCAGCCGGGAGAAGCGGGGTGCACACCCTGAGGCCTACCTGCGCTCTTTTGAGGCCAATGCCTTCCATGATGTTCTGGCCACCTACGGGTCCCTGGACAACGTTCGCATTGTGACGCTGGCTCCCGAGTTGGGCCGTAGCCATGAGGTGATCCGGGCACTGACGGCTCGGGGCATCTGTGTGTCCCTAGGTGAGAGGGTCTGTCCCCACCCGAGGGGGAAGGCAGCCTGGGGCTCCTGGGCGGGTGGCAGAACCTGAGTGCAGGTGCCTGTGCAGGGCACTCCGTGGCTGACCTGCAGGTTGCAGAGGAAGCCGTGCAGAGCGGGGCTACCTTCATCACCCACCTCTTCAACGCCATGCTGCCTGTGAGTGCTGCCCCAGCTCCCGGTGGGTGGGCTGGGGGCTCCTGCTGTTGCTCAGCTTCTCCATCCCGGCCCTGCCCAGTTCCACCACCGGGACCCTGGCATCGTGGGGCTCCTGACGAGTGACCGGCTGCCCCCCGGGCGCCACATCTTCTATGGAATGATCTCCGATGGCATACACACCAACCCCGCAGCCCTGCGCATCGCCCACAGGGCCCATCCCCAGGGTGAGCGACTGGGCAGGGAGGGGGCAGGTAGGAGGACCATGTGGGGCAGGTCTTGAGGCCTCTTCATCCCCAGGGCTGGTGTTAGTCACCGACGCTGTCCCTGCCCTGGGCTTGGGCAATGGCCGACACACGCTAGGGCAGCAGGAGGTGGAAGTGGATGGGCTGACGGCCTATGTGGCAGGTGAGTGACCATTGTCCCCACTGGCTGCCCACATTAGAAGAGCCCCTCAGCCCCTCGGGTGGGATGCAAGAACCTAGGTGTCCCCAGCCAACCCACACCCCATCCAGTGTGCCTGGTGGCCCCTGCCCTCCACCCCCCAGAGCCTGCCCTCTCTGCTCTCAAGGCACCAAGACACTGAGCGGCAGCATAGCTCCGATGGACGTCTGCATTCGGCATTTCCTGCAGGCCACAGGTCAGCGAGGCTGGTGTGTGTGTGTGTGTGCGTGTGCATGTTGGGAGTGGAGGTTGCATCTGAGAGAAGCTGGACATCTCTTGTCTGTCATGTCTAGTGGGGTTCCTCAGGGATGGGCATTCGTAAGTTGGTAAGGTCCCACCCATAGGGAGAGGGGGGAGGAGGACAAGCAGGCAAAGAGCTGGAACCCAGGGTGACAGGCACCTAAGCCAGGGCACCCAAGACTTTGCCCCACATGAGAGCAGGGCATTGGTTCGGAGCCTATGGGATTGCAGGACTTAGCAGGTACAGAGCTGTGATGAGGTGGAGGGGGCCAGGCTCCGGGGTCAGGCTATATGTTCTAGGGGAGGTGGGTTGGGGTTATCTGGCAGAGGTTGTGGTTGGCCAGGCCCCATGGGGCTCTTTGCAGCACCCAGGTAGGGTGTCATCTGGGAGCTGAGGGTCACCAGGGTCCGAGATGCTGTTTAGAGCAGCAAGGAGACAGGCTGGGAGGCAGGAGACCGCTGTGGCCTGGCCTGGGAGTGATGCAGGAGGCGGAGGAAATTGGGTTTGGTTATTTGACTTCTTGATATGGGCAGAGCACCAAGTCCTAGGTGGCCTCATGGATGCCCAGGGTACTGCTTTCTTGTGGGGGTGCTCCCCCTGGGACCCAGAAGGAGGGTCCCCACAGGGTTGGGATGGGTGAGTGGCTGCGAGGGATGAGACTGGGGGGTCTTGTCGACCTGCTGCAGAGTCCTGGGATATGTCCTTCCCCCCCACCCCCATCCCTAGGACTTGGAGCTCCAGGGATTGGGGGGCGGGGTGAGGATGGTCACCCAGCTGTGTCTCCTGAGCAGGCTGCAGTGTGGAGTCGGCCCTGGAGGCTGCGTCACTGCACCCCGCCCAGCTACTGGGACTGGAGAAGCTCAAGGGAACCCTGGACTTTGGAGCTGATGCAGGTCAGGGTCCAAGGTGGGGTGGCCTGGGCAGCCTGAAGATTCAGGAGTTCTTGGGAGGCCTGGGTCAGGGACAGGGTGGGCAGAAGGTTAGACTGTCCCCAGCGTCCAGGCAGCCTCACCCAGCAACCAGCCTCGGTCTGGCCCCACTCCCCCAGCAGGCCAGGCTTCTGACATCCGAGACTAGGTTGGGCAGGGGGCTCCTGGACCCTTATTCCTTCCTCCCACTGCCAGAGTCTCGGTTCCAGGGCCTCAGTCAGTCTGTGCTGGGTCAGGGCATCCTCTCCTGCACAAGTTGTGTCCCAGGCTTTGGCTTTCCCACCTGCCTTGGGCTGGGGTAGGAGGGGCAGCCCCACCCCTGCCTCTGCTCACAGTCCACCTTTGACCCAGACTTCGTGATGCTCGACGACTCCCTCCACGTTCAGGCCACCTACATCTCAGGAGAGTTGGTTTGGCAGGCGGAGGAGGACAGGCAGTGACCTGGGACCACAGCTGGAAAGGACACCCAGCCTCACCCGGACACTGACAATACTGGGCTGCTGAGGAGCTGGTCTCCGAGGAATGAATGGGAACCCTGCCCCAGGTGAATGACCTTAGCCCTGGAGGCGACTGGCTTGGATAAACCATCTTCCCCAAAGGGACTTGCCTGGTCTCTGAGTTTTGCTTCAAAGCAGGCTTTTGCTGTTTCCACTGTCACCCTGGTGGCCCTCCTGGGGCTGGGGGTTGGGGTTGTGGCTTAGGATTGGGAGTGGGTGGACTCCAGCTCAGCCCAGCCTTGCAAGGAGGCGTCACGGGGTCTGTTAGAAGGGTGTGTGAGGCCTGCAGACTTGCAGGCAGGTGTGTCATTTGGAAATGAATGGAGGGCGGGAGGGGGAAGCCACAGGCTATAGGTTGAAAAGCTGAAAACTGGCAGGAAGAGGCTGGGGGACAGTGAATGGGGACAACTTCAGAAGTTTGCCTGTTGTGGGGCTGAGGGAAAGGGTACATCTTGGAATTTTAAACAGGAGAGCATTGGTCTTAGAGACATTAAGAATATGGGCAAGGAATGTCTTAATTTGTGCTCTCAAGGGGCCACTACAGAGGTTTGGGAGGTAGGTGTGTGGGTGTCCTGTGGTCTCGCTCTCTGCACATCACCCAGCACTCCTCTCTGCCCTTCAGAGGGATCCACACTGGCCTCCGGACCCCAGGTTGCCCAGCTCTGATTTCAGGAGGCAGTGGTTGGAGGACCCCTGAGCTGACCGTGGCCACTGCTCCCTGGCCTGCCTGACTGGACCAGCCCTTGTCCCACCTTCATGAGCCCCCAAGATCATCCAGGCTCTGAATCTTTTGGAATCTTTTCTGAACAACCCAACTCCCAAGAGGGCTCCAGGAGCCATCCTGTACTCTTGGTGTCTGTACAGCTGTAGGTAACCCTGTCTGGTGTTGGTGGGCAGTTTGTGGTGACCAGTGTCCTGTGCCCTGCAGGACACAGGGTCCAACTGGACCCACCTTCCGAGTCTCCTCTCCCTGGCAAAGGTCCTTGGGAGAGGGCGGCTGAGCTCGGCTAATAGGTTAGCAGCTGAGCAGTGGTTGTCGGCACTTTCCTGGTACTGGGCCTCATTCATGATTATGGGTATTCACTTGCTCCGTCCGCCCGCCAAAAATCCAAAGGGCTGTCCTGTTTGTCATCTGGGGCACTGAGTCCCAGAGCTGGTGAGCATCGGGCCAGCACTTGGCCTGGCCTAGCCAACCGTGGGAGCCTGCCTTAGACCTGTCCACTCTTTGGGTGGAGAACCGAGGAGGGACTGGTTGAGATGGTGGCCAGCCAGGTGACACCAGAGATGACAGGAGCCAGCACAGCTGGGAAGAAAGCACTCGGGCAAAGGGAGCTGCCCCACAATGCACAGGCTTAGTGTGTTGGAGGAACAGAACTCATGGCCACTGGGGCTGGGGCTGGGCCCTGCAGCTGCAGGGAGAGTTCTGATGTTATTTGAAGTGTAGAGGCAGTGGCTGGAGTATCTTTTTTTTTTTTTTTAATTGTGGTAAAATACATGTAACAATCACCATTTTAAAAAATATATATTTTTTTATTGATTTCAGAGAGGGGGGGGGCAGAGAGAAAGAGAGAAACATCGATGAGAGAGAATCATTGATCGGCTGCCTTCTGCATGCCCCCTACTGGGGACAGCCTGCAACCGAGATATGTGCCCTTGACTGGAATCGCACCCAGGACCCTTCAGTCCACAGGCCAACGCTCTATCCACTGAGACAAACCAGCTAGGGCATTTTTTACCATTTTTAAGTATACCAGAGAGAGAGAAAGAGAGAAACATCGATGAGAGAGAATCATTGATCGGCTGCCTTCTGCATGCCCCCTACTGGGGACAGCCTGCAACCGAGATATGTGCCCTTGACTGGAATCGCACCCAGGACCCTTCAGTCCACAGGCCAACGCTCTATCCACTGAGACAAACCAGCTAGGGCATTTTTTACCATTTTTAAGTATACAGGTTGTTGGCATTAAATACATTCACATTGTTGTGCAATCATCACCACCATCTCCAGAACATTTTCATCACCCCAAACGGAAATTGCACCCATTAAACACTAACCCAAATTCCCCCTCCCCCAGCCCTGGCATCTGCCTGTCCACTTTGTTTCTAAGTCTGAGGCTGCCATTTAAGTTTGCCTTTGAGTTGCTGGGGGGTTTGGTGCTGGGGGTGGTAAGGAGACCCTGAGGGGCTGGCTGTCGGTGGCAGTGGGATGAGATGAGACAGGCTTGCCGAGGTGGCAGTGAAATGAGCCAGGCTTGCCCTACTCTGGGTGTGGAGTGGGAGGCAGGGGAGGTGATGCTAGGTGTGTGCCTGACTCACTGGAGTGGGGGTGACTCACTGAGATGCAGAGGCTGAGGTAGGATCCCTGGGGAGGGACCTGGTGTACTCTCAGGATCTCCCTGGCCTGTTTAATGTGTGTGAATGGGAAGGCTCGAGGGCCCAGGGTTGGTCCGAGCCTGGCCCAGGGACTGGTTTGGCCCAGGCTGCCACCGCATCTTTTTTTTTTTAAACATATATGAGTGTTTATTCCAATACTGCTGGCAGTATGTGTTGGTCCGAGCCTGGCCCAGGGACTGGTTTGGCCTAGGCTGCCACCACATCTTTTTTTTTTTTAAACATATATGAGTGTTTATTCCAGTACTGCTGGCAATATGGGAGAGCAGCAGGTCATCCACAAAAATCTGCTCTGCAGCCTCCCATAAGCCAGCTGCTTGTACAGATTGGACAAGGATTACATGGGGAAGCAGGGACTACAGGCATGAGGAAGTAGGAGGCTGGGGTGGGACTCCACTGTTTGGGCAACAGGCTGTTAATCTTTCCATGCTAATAGGCAGTTCCCGAATGAGAGTGGTTCCAAGGTTGACTCCCAGGTCCCGGGGGCGTACAACTCCCAGCCAGGTCAGAATGTCCTTTCTTTAACCAACACAAGGCAATCATGGTTAACAGAGCATGATTAATATTTCCCATAACCATAGCTAGTCCCAATATTCTATTCTTGCCCCTACCATTTCCCCACTGCTATTTCTATCATCTCATATCTATGAGATTAGTTTTAGATGAAAAGTCTCATCCTGCTGGACTGCATCTGCTTCTGCCTTGAAAGCAGTTACCAGGGATGGAACACACCACATGCAGGATCTTGAGTATATGTTTTATCCCTTGAGACTTGTCAGAAAGATTAAAACAGCACATTCCTTTAAATTCCTCACAACCATGGTTATGCTGCAACAGCAAGTAATCTGTCGCTGCCCGATTCTCTAGAACTGCCTCCCTGACCTGGCTCAGCTCTTGCTTTATCCCAGGTATAGCCCTGGAGGTGGCATTCAGGGCTCTTACCGAGCTACAAGCCAGCCGGGTCACTTCTGCATTAAGGGAGCCTGCCATTAGCAGCGTAACAGAAATGGTCAAAGCAGTGTATGCAGCAGGCTCCACAGGTGGAGATCGTCATTGCAGTACAGTGCCACGGGCTTGAGATCGTCTCTTTTGGTTCAGACCCTGTAATGTTTCTGAGGCATAAAGACAGGCAGTCATCCTAGGGAACAGGGCCCCGGTGCTGTTGGCAGGAGTTACCCCACATATCAGAAACCAACCAGCCAGCAGCTAAGTATGGCCACTACCATAAAGGAAGGTGAAATTATCAGAACATTCATATTGTAGTTATTAGCTACTGAAAGACAATAACTAGAACAGACATTTGCCAGAGGGAACTACGCTAATCTTTAGAGGAAACATCCCTACATCCTTTTCCCAGACAGTGGGTCCCAACATATAAAAGTCCTTGTATATGACTTCCCAAAGTGAATGGACTAATTCTATATATTATTAATAGGTGTCCCAACTCCTACTCAGCAAAACGTAAAGGTCAGTTCTCCATGGGTTCCTCCACTGCCAGCTTCAGAGCAGCTGGAGTGGTGGGAAGCACGCCTCAGGGTTCCAGCCATTTCTCTGGTTGGCCTGCCGTCACATCTGAATACTCCCAGTTGGGAAGAGGGCCTCCCGACTGCCAACTGGGAGACTGCGCCAACCGCACATGGGCCTCAGCGCTGGCGCTGCTCCTTCTGAAGCCTCAGGCTTCACATCAGGATGACAAGGACACTGCGGGGGAAGACGCACTCGGGGCTGGACGCCGATATGCAGGAAGGTTTTGAGTGGTCCAGGTCCGAGAAGGCAGTTTGGGAGTGGGGGCTGGACTGTATCAACCACCGGGAGAGTTTGACGGTGGCCATGCCCCCAAATAGGGGCTGAGCCTGAGCAGCAGGGCTTTCACAGTGAATCTGTAGTGGGCAGTTAGGCCTGAGCGGAATAGGAAGACAAGCCACATGCAGAGGGTCGCCACCACAAAGAGCACCAGGTGCCTAGCAATGGGCAAAACTACAAGCCCTTGCACAACCACTGCTTTAAGCATTAACCCTTGTAGATGACTTCTAGCCTCAGCGGGGTTTCAGCTCCTAAGAAGCAGCCAGGCCAGGCAGGGCAATGACATGGCTGACATCAGAACCAGCCGCCATGACTAATGCCCCTCTGGGCTGGTGCTGACCAATTAGCGGAGACCTTGACCTTGAGGGGAGACACTTGGGAACCTGGTGAATATTCTAGTGAGATTTTCCCCTGAGACTTCCATATAAAAGCCCTCAGGACTGAAGCCCCAGTGCAGTCCCTCTATGCAGCTGCCGGAACTTTTCCTCACCCCCTTCTCCCAGACGTGTTTTTCTTGCCTTTTTTCTCCCTCACCCAAGGATATTTTCCCATTGATTTTTAGTGGGAGAGAGAGGGAAAGACAGAGCAAAATATCAATGTGAGAGAAACACATGAATTGGTTGCCTCCTGCATGTGCCCCTCCCAGGGCCCGGGCCAGGGAGGAGCCTGCAACCGAGGTATGTGCCCTTGATCAGAATCGAACCTGGGACCTTTCGGTCCACAGGCTGATGCTCTAGCCACTGAGCCAAATTGGCTAGGGCTGCCTCTTTCTCCTAAGCTCCAAGGGCTTTTCTTTTGCCCTTGTAACTGGTTTCCTGAACCCATTTCTTCAATGGCTCACCTCTACCTCTGAGACTTTCTAAATAAACTTTATCTTACGGTTTTCGTCTTGGCTCTGAATTCTTTCTTAGGCAGAACTCAAGGTTGCTGAACCCAAGTCCAGTCTGACTCACCAGGTCTAATTGCTGGTGCCCTTTCTCCACCAAACTCCAGTCCAACCTGCTCCACTGCACCCTGGGCTGAGAGTACCTTCTTAATACTCCCAGGTATCTACAGGGACCACAGGCCCAAGATGGGGTGCAGCGCATCGGAACTCACCGTAGGAGGGGCTCCTTCATGAGGGGTGAGTTCTAGAGAGTGAAAATGGAGTGGGCCTCTGTGGAGCCAATCAGGAATCCCAAAGGGCGGCCTGCGCCATGGCAAAGCTGTAGGGGCAAAGTAGTCCTCTGAACCAGCAAAAGGGCGGGCGGGCGGACCGGAAGCCAGGAGCCAGGAAGGCAGAGTAGCCCAGTGCCCCTCGTGGCACCTGTAGGCCAGGCTTAGCGCCAACCTGCTGGGCTCCGCCTCTGCACATCTTCCTGCCCCACAGTGCCCCCCCCCCCCCCCCCCCCCCCCCCCCTGCAGACCTCCCTGTTTCCCTCCTCATCCCACTGCATCTCTGTAGACATCAATTGTACCCCTAACCCCACTAGTACCTCAACCCTTACCTCCTCTGCCTGCCTTGGAACTTCCCTTCCTTTAACAGCTTGGTGCTGTTCCTTCCAATGTGGTCCTGCACTGTTTTCCACGTTTGTGTCTGGGTTTGTTTTATAAACTGACATTGTATTCTTGATAGAGCTCTGCCATTCACCATTTTTTTAGTTGAACATGAAGTAGAGGCCTTCCCTGTTGGGGACACATGAATCTGTTTCAATACTTTAACAAGGTGTCCAGTGGTCCCTAAGATGGATATTCCCTAACTTAGTAAACATATCCTGCTATGGACAATTTCATTCCTGCTTACCCCGACCCCAGCTGCTCCAGATTCCTACTCCTCAGAAACTCTATATATGAACGCCTAAGCAACCGAACAACCAGTCAACCGGTCACTATGACGCACACTGACGCTCAACACACAGGATCAGGCAGGCTCCCTCCTGTCTGGATTGGGCCTGTAGAAATCGGGCTTCCTCCTGTCAGTATCGGGCCGAAACCGGCTATCCGACATCCCCAAGGGGTCCCAGCTTGCGAGAGGACGCAGGCCAGGCCGAGGGACCCCACCAGTACACAAATCTGTGCGCTGGGCCTCTAGTGAAATAATGTTTGTTGTTTTATGCCTTTAAGTTTTAGGGAAACATTACACAATGCATATAACGAATGCACTAGCTGTGTGAAGTTAGGCAAGTTCCATTGCCACGGAACCCCATTTCCTCCCTTGTGCCAAGTGAGAAATACCTGAACTAGCTCAGGCCAGGTGTAAGCACAAAGCCTGGTTTGCAGTTAGTACTTCACACAAATGGTCCATGTACATAAGGCAGCCTTTCAGCCACCTCCCAGGGTGGGTATGGTCATCCTCCTGCCCCTTCCTTGGTGGAACTTGACCTCACAATGTCAGGCCAAGCCACTGTACTCTTGGCCCAAGGTCACCCTTCTGCCAGGGGCAGAGGCTCTGGGCACAGAAGGGACAGAAAAGCTGGGAGCTGTCCTCATTCCTCCAGCCAGGATGCCAGTGAATGCTGCTGGGACAGGTGAGTGCACCTCCCCTCAAGCTCACTGTCCAGGGAGGGGCAGCCAGAGCTAACACATGGAGGGGGTACCTTGCCTCTCGCCAGGAGTGAGGAGTGGCCTGGCCTGGGCTTTACACACTGGCTGCCACGGAGGCCCCGCAAGAGCTGAGAACTGTCCTACCATCCTCTCTCAGCTGCCACTCCCTGCCCTGCTGCTGCTGCCTGCTCAGCTGCCTTCTTCAGGGCCACCACCACCCCTCTCTCCTCACCCCTTCCCTGAGGCTGGCTGCAATATGGTTGGCTCCACCTGCTACTCCACTGGGCTCTAGGGCTCAACCTGTTCTTCCTCCCTGTTCTCTGAGTTACTCAAGAACTACATGGCCATGTTTTGGTGTAAGAGGCTCTACGTTTTTAAAAAAGTTAAAGACCCCGGTTCATAGTCTGCAATGTGCTGCTTTGCCTTCACTCTCCTTCTCTGTAGAGCTTCGCCTTGTTCTTTTCAGTAGCTGCATAGAATTCTCCAGCAATAATTTACCATTCTCTTGTTGATAAATATTTTGGTTCTTTTTCTTTGTGTGTGTGTGTGTGTGTGTGTGTGTGTCACATTAAAGCCACGCTGTCACAAAGATCCTTGCACAGCTTTACATACCCACGGGAGAGCTTCTTAGAATTTCCACAAAGAAGATATACCCATTTCATTACTTTTTATTTGCATCAGTGTTGAAGAGGCCAAAGAATTCTAAAATGTCTTGTAAAGAGAAACAGTAGCCCCTGCCTCATGTCTCCCTACTCATCTTCCACTTACTCCTGGTTGCGATGTTCTTTCTGTGATTTATGTCCGTCTTTCCAAACACTATCTCTGTACTTGGTCTTCACTATCTACTGCCTTTCTGTTAAAAGGGGTGAGGAGTCAGCTCACTCATACCTTCTCCGACTCCGGTTTCTACCAGGGTGGAGTATGCTAATTACCAGTTGAATCAGTACATCTGTATTATGACTGTAAATATCACCCACAGCTGAGATGAGTGAGATGCCTAGAAAACTGTATTTGCCCTTCTTTTCTGGTATGGCTGTTTTTTTCTGGAGTTTTCCTCCTCTCTGCCAGCTTCTTTTTAAAAAATATATATTTTATTGATTTTTTTTTTTTTTACAGAGAGGAGGGGAGACGGATAGAGAGTTAGAAACATCAATGAGAAACATCAATCAGCTGCCTCTTGCACGCCCCCTACTGGGGATGTGCCCGCAACTAAGGTACATGCCCTTGACCGGAATCGAACCTGGGACCCTTGAGTCCGCAGGCCGACGCTCTATCCGCTGAGCCAAACCGGTTAGGGCTCTGCCTGCTTCTTAATTCAGTTTTTTATGTGGTGAATCCCACTAAAGAACCTATCATTTTCAGTATTTTTTCTGGAGCTGTTGAGTCTGTGTGTTCCCCATTCTTATAGTGGGATTTCTCATTATTCATTCAAAATTGCACCTTATCAAAAACAAAAAATAAGATAAAATTGCACCTTCTCTCTGAGCACTCCTGAGTCCTCCATATCCGATTTTCTCTCTCTCCCACAGCATTTATTATCTTCTAACACCACATAAGACGTGTTTATTATGCTTGCTGTCTCCACCCCCAGTCCCAACCACAAGCCAGTGGTATCAGAGCTCCACAAGGGCAGAGATTTTTGTTGTCTCAGCAATGAACTGACACTGTGCTTGGTGTGGTGGGAACACTCACTACATATTTGTGGAATGGACGAATCCCGGGACTCCCCTTCATCCCCTCCTTGCGTGTTCTCTTTCTTCCTATTTCATGGATCTCATGCCTTTTTTCTTGGTTTAGTGGAGCACATCCCTCAGTAACTTTCTGTGAAAGGGTGCTTATGATATATATTTTAAGACTCCATAGCTATGTATATATTTACACTCACATTTAGTGTACACTCCAGTAGATTTCTTCACATGCAAGATGGTAATGAATATTGAGCATCTTATAAGGTTGTGATGAGAATTAAGGTAAATTATAAAATGGTTAACATTCTCTAATGGTTAACATTAGTGGAGGACTAAAATAAATATAAAATAAGGTTTGTTGGGCCCTAGCTGGTTTGGCTCAGTGGATAGAGCATCAGCCTGCGAACTGAAGGGGTCCCAGGTTCGATTCCGGCCAAGGGCCCATGCCAGGGGTTGCGGCCTAGATCCCTAGTAGGGGGTGTGCAGGAAGCAGCCGATCAATGATTCTGTTTCATCATTGATGTTTCTATCTCTCTGTCCCTCTCCCTTCCTCTCTGAAATCAATAAAGATATATATATTTTT
>NW_005361156.1:478764-480405 GCF_000412655.1 Myotis brandtii
CCCGCTACTGGGGATGTGCCCGCAACCAAGGTACATGCCCTTGACCGGAATCCAACCTGGGACCTTTCAGTCCTCAGGCCGATGCTCTATCCACTGAGCCAAACCAGTCAGGGCAAGGGCAAGTTTTGAGCCCTGTGATCTAATGACTCTATAACAGAGAGTAGGCAAGTCACTGAAGCCTCAGTTTCTTGATGTAAAAAATGAAAATGGCCTGAGAACCTACATTTTGTTGTTAATCCTCACCTGAGGATATTTTTTCCATTGATTTTTAGAGAGTGGAAGGGAGAGAGAGACACATCGATTGGTTGCCTCCCGAATGCGCTGGGACTGGGGGCCTGGTATCAAACCTGCAACCCAGGCATGTGCCCCCTTGACCAGGAATCAAACCCAAGACCTTTCGGTGCACCAGCCAACACTCTAACCACGGAATGACACCGGCGAGGGCCAGAGTACCTACTCTTAATGCACAGTAGGAGTTATGTGCCCAATGTTCCCAAATGTTGGGTGTGGTTTGGTACCGTGGCAAGAGCTGGCATCTACCTTGAGCTTGTCTTTACGTCCACTGAGGGTGAGAATGTCTGGAGGAGGGTCGGCAATGGGCAACTGGCAGCATGATGCATCAAGTCCTGACAGGAACACCTGCAATTTGACCCAGCAGTTCTATCCGCTAATAATTGATGTTAAGGAAATAAGTATGGGTGTGCCTGGATTTAAGGGTAGGGCCCTGTTCATGAGGGAGGAGCCCGGGATCCACTTCAGTGTAAGTTAGGAGGGAGCTTTATCAATACATGGATCTATAAGCCATACACTTCCTCCAGTAGAGTCCTCCTGGGCAGTGCATTGTTAAGTGGAAAAGGTGAGTATCAAGGCAGCAGGAGCCCTTCTGGGGGACAGAGGTTCCACTTGCCTTTTTATTGTTTTTAAGGTCAGTACATGTGCCGAGGACTGGAAGTCTGGGCAGTCAAACACAGGCTCAATAGCCTAATGGTCCAAGGACAGCCTCTGGCATGTGGGTATCAAGACCCCGTCTGGCACTACAAGACCTAGGCTAGGGCAAGGTACAGAACTGTGTGCTACGCCTCAGCCCCTCATCTGAAAAGTTGGGCAACAATAGCTGGATGTTTGTTTAGAGTAAATGAGATTAGACATGAAAATTCCTTACTAAGAATAAATGTTAGCGGGCGATTATTGCTACCCAACAATTACGTCTGGCCAGTGTGAGTTAAGGGTTCGGTGATGGTATTGTTACTTCTGTATTGTCTCAAGTGTTATTTAAAAATATAAACGCCTATGTCTTTTGGAAATAGGAAGGAAAAAAAGGTTATTTAAAAATACGCAAATATTCAGGTAACAAAGGTGAGTCTAATTTTGTTTAAAAACAGTGTGTGTGGCCCGGTTGGTTGGTATATCCTCCTGTACATGGAAAGGTCATGGGTTCCATTTTTAATAAGGAACCGATGATTCTCTCCGTCGCTCCCTCCCTTTCTCTACAAATTCAATAAAAAAGCATATCCTTGGGTGAAGACTAAAAAAAACTTAACAAAACATCATCGCGCAACAATGTGAATATACTTAATGCCATTGAAGTGTACACTAAAATGGTTAATGTAATACATTTTGTCTATTTTACCACAATTTTTT
>NW_005361156.1:498966-501054 GCF_000412655.1 Myotis brandtii
AGGTACATGCCCTTGACCGGAATCCAACCTGGGACCTTTCAGTCCTCAGGCCGATGCTCTATCCACTGAGCCAAACCAGTCAGGGCAAGGGCAAGTTTTGAGCCCTGTGATCTAATGACTCTATAACAGAGAGTAGGCAAGTCACTGAAGCCTCAGTTTCTTGATGTAAAAAATGAAAATGGCCTGAGAACCTACATTTTGTTGTTAATCCTCACCTGAGGATATTTTTTCCATTGATTTTTAGAGAGTGGAAGGGAGAGAGAGACACATCGATTGGTTGCCTCCCGAATGCGCTGGGACTGGGGGCCTGGTATCAAACCTGCAACCCAGGCATGTGCCCCCTTGACCAGGAATCAAACCCAAGACCTTTCGGTGCACCAGCCAACACTCTAACCACGGAATGACACCGGCGAGGGCCAGAGTACCTACTCTTAATGCACAGTAGGAGTTATTGATGTAGGTTAATGTGCCCAATGTTCCCAAATGTTGGGTGTGGTTTGGTACTGTGGCAAGAGCTGCCATCTACCTTGAGCTTGTCTTTACGTCCACTGAGGGTGAGAATGTCTGGAGGAGGGTCGGCAATGGGCAACTGGCAGCATGATGCATCAAGTCCTGACAGGAACACCTGCAATTTGACCCAGCAGTTCTATCCGCTAATAATTGATGTTAAGGAAATAAGTATGGGTGTGCCTGGATTTAAGGGTAGGGCCCTGTTCATGAGGGAGGAGCCCGGGATCCACTTCAGTGTAAGTTAGGAGGGAGCTTTATCAATACATGGATCTATAAGCCATACACTTCCTCCAGTAGAGTCCTCCTGGGCAGTGCATTGTTAAGTGGAAAAGGTGAATATCAAAGCAGCAGGAGCCCTTCTGGGGGACAGAGGTTCCACTTGCCTTTTTATTGTTTTTAAGGTCAGTACATGTGCCGAGGACTGGAAGTCTGGGCAGTCAAACACAGGCTCAATAGCCTAATGGTCCAAGGACAGCCTCTGGCATGTGGGTATCAAGACCCCGTCTGGCACTACAAGACCTAGGCTAGGGCAAGGTACAGAACTGTGTGCTACGCCTCAGCCCCTCATCTGAAAAGTTGGGCAACAATAGCTGGATGTTTGTTTAGAGCAAATGAGATTAGACATGAAAATTCCTTACTAAGAATAAATGTTAGTGGGGTGATTATTGCTACCCAACAATTAAGTCTGGCCAGTGTGAATTAAGGGTTCGGTGATTTTATTGTTACTTCTGTATTGTCTAAAGTGTTATGTTAAAAAATAAACACATATGTCTTTTGGAAATAGGGGGAAAAAAGGTTATTTTAAAACATTCAAACCTTCAGGTATCAAGATGATTCTAGTTTTGTTTAAAACATCATCATCGTGCCCTGGTCAGTGGTTGAGCATCGACCTATGAACCAGGAGGTCACGGTTCCCGCCCCGGATGTTTCTGTTTCTTGCTACCTCTCCCTTCCTCTTGTAAGTCAATGATAAAAAAATAAATTAAAAAACTATTATTTAAAAAGACATCACCATCACACAACAATGTGAATGTACTTCCCCGGATGTTTCTGTTTCTTGCTACCTCTTCCTTCCTCTTGGAAGTCAATGATAAAAAAATAAATTAAAAAAGAACTATTATTTTAAAAGACATCACCATCACACAACAATGTGAATGTACTTTATGACAGAGTGTACACTAAAATGGCTAATGTGGTAAATTTTATATCTATTTAACCACAATTTAAAAAAACAATAACATCATTATCAACAATAACAGCTTCCAAAAAATTAACATCATCATCATCAGCAGCAACTACAAAGAAAATTATAAGCAAAGAAGTTCTGAACGTGTTCCTGGGACCATTCGCGGAGATGAGATGGGATTGCTCTTTGCCGTATAAACATGACTTATAGCCCAAATTCCCTCCCGTAAGCAATTCTTAGTTTTGTCACTAGTCAAGTTTCCTCTCTCCGCGTTTACGCGGAGCGGCGGTTGGGAGCCCAGCCTCGCCTCTTGTTGGGTGTGACCTTGGCGGGCTCTGCCCTGCGAGCCACCTTTTCCCAGCCTGGGAGCCTGAGAGGACAGTTCGCTTCGC
>NW_005361156.1:501336-502632 GCF_000412655.1 Myotis brandtii
GTACCGGGGTGTTAGCCCGCAGCAGGTGCACGGGCTAAAGCCCCGAACCGGGGAGGGTGCTGACGGGCGCGCAGGGGGCGGGGAGGCCGGGGAGATGTCACCAGCCGGTCGGGGTGGAAGTGTTTGGAAAGTTTGTTTTCGGCGCGGCCGGGAGCCCAGCCTCCGGGGTTACTTTTCCTTCTGTCGGCGGAGGAGCCGCCCTGGGCCTTCACTGCAAAGAGGTCCCGGTGCCTCTGCCCGCAGCAGACGCTGAGGGTGCGAGCTGGTACCCAGGGGAAAGGGAGAAGGGATTTTAGGAGGAAAGAAAAAGAAAAAGCATTTGTTAGGTTAAATGTTTTGCTAAAAGCATCGCTAGTGTTTCTATATTTTTTCTGTCTGTTGCTAAAAGTATCGCTAGTGTCTTTATGTTTATTTCTCTGCTACATTCTGGACTCTCGGGAAGATGGTTGAAGGTTTTATACCTTGTGTGTGAATGTGAAGTGAGTGATGGAAGAATGTCTAACAGCTTTCAAAGTTTGGTTGAAAGGGCAAATCCCTTAAATGAAGGAAGATCCATGAAATGTACTTGACCCTTATGGTTCGGGGGGCGGGTCTTGAGTCCCTTTGAGAATCTGATGGAAAGTCTGCGTCCTCCTGAGAAAAACACACAGCTCCGTTGGATTTTGTAATTACTTCCGGAAGCTCTTGAACCTTCTGCAGCTCACCCATGGACTTGGGGTTAAGAACACTGAGCTTTGTAGAGATGGGCGATAACCCCAGGTCTCAGAGCAGGAGAACCTGTTCTGTTGAGGAAAATGGTGAAGGGCAAAGGGGTGTCTTTGCTTGTTGCCCCATGTGGTGCCTGGTGAACACACAAAAACACAGCTTAGGAGGTTTGGTGAAGCTCAATCGAGGCTGAGGCTGACGGTAATCCTGGATGTTTGTAAAATAAACTTTCACACAGGGATGCTGTTGCAGTGCAAGGTGTGTACGTTGATGGTGTCCAGGTGTCCATTAAAAGTGCATTTTCTCATAGTCTCGGTAGTTCCACGTGATGGTATTTGACACCTGGCGTTTTCTTGGCATCTTGGCATATTTTAGTGCAAAACGCTGGAATCCAATGAGAAGGAATGAATTACAGAATAGAGACTAGACCTCCCATCAGAAAGTGAGGGACAAGGATTTTGTGTCTGGAGCTAGGTTCCTTCACGTGTATGTGAGACTATGGCACGTTTCCCATCAGTAATGGCAGGACACCCCCGAAATAGGATTTTCTTTTCTTTTCTTTTTTTTTTTTTTTTGGGAGGGCCAGGGGAT
>NW_005361156.1:504868-506358 GCF_000412655.1 Myotis brandtii
ATTCCGGTCAAGGGCACATGCCTGGGTTTCGGGCTCGATCCCCAGTTGGGGGCGTGCAGGAGGCAGCCAATCAGTGATTCTCTCTCATCATTGATGTTTCAATTTCTCCCTTTCCCTTCCTCTCTGAAAGCAATAAAAACATATTAAAAAAGAAAAAGAATAGTTGGATCACACACAGCCCCACAGAAGCAGGAAGTGACAGCATTGCAAACTGTGTGAAAAAGATGGCCAAGTCTGACATTAGCAGCCCATGACCAAGCGCATGGCCCACAGAAGGACAAACAAGTGTAATTTCCACCTGGAGTGTTTCTGAGGGGCCTGAGGAAGGTGGGCACATAGTTCCCGATGGCCCAGTGACCTCCTCTATCCACTGACAAGATCGCATGCCCTCTGTAGCAGCCACTGGGCTTTATGTTTTTGTTTTTTAATACATTTCTTTATTGATTTCAGAGAGGAAGGTAGAGTGAGAGAGAGATAGAAACATCAATGATGAGAGGGAATCACTGATGGGCTGCCTCCTGCACGCCCCTTACTGGGGATCGAGCCCACAACCGGGGCATGTGTCCTGACAAGAAATCGAACCTTGACCTCCTGGTTCATAGATTGACGTTCAACCACTGAGCCACGCCGGCCAGGCCCCATCCACTGGGCTTTAAATCAGCTTGCAGCCCATAGAAATATTGGATTTATATGGTTGCACAAGGTCTGTTTCCATTCACTTAGTCTAGGAAAAATTTCAGATTTAAATTTTTACTCCAAGAAATTTCAGGTTGTTTTGACTGTTAGGGAGATAGTTCATGCCAAAGGATTTAGGTTTGAGGGCGATAAATCCCTTATCAGAGCAACTGAGCCAGGTTGCTGATTGGCTGCCTCCTGCACGCCCCCAACTGGGGATCGAGCCCGAAACCCAGGCATGTGCCCTTGACCGGAATTGAACCCAGGACCCTTCAGTCCCCAGGCCAATGCTCCTGGCTCAGAAATATTGGCAGTTATGGTTTGAAGGAACGTCTGGATGCCAAGAATTTCTTTCTGAAAGTCATTGTCCTTCTGTTTGTGGAGCTGGTGGCAGACCTGCCCACGTTGGAGAGGGCTGATGAGAGGCTGCATGTGTGTGCCTCTGCATATTATAGTTAGAATTCATCAGGCTAAAAGCTTAGCTTTTACAATGAGTTTCATTGTTTGTGCCGCACCAGCACCAAGGGTGAACCTGAGTGGGGGCGGTGAAGGATTTAGAAAAGACAGACAAGAGAAGAAAGCTGGGTCTGGGTGGGGCGCTGCCTTCTCTGATGGAGAGAGACAGTGCCACGGCCTGTAAGCCATCTCTTTATTTTATAGCCAGATTCCGCGAGGCAAAGTAAGGGCGTGATCAAGATGTTTACAACAGTCTCGTGGGTTTCCAGCCTACTCAACTACATGCACCTGAACTCTATCAAGCCCACATCACTCAGACACGTGGGGCCACATGTTCGGACCATAGGTTCAAGCTTACA
>NW_005361156.1:506383-507738 GCF_000412655.1 Myotis brandtii
TGCCCTCCAAGCTGGGACTTGCACGTGGCCATGAGAGGACTGTGCCCTCTCATTAGTCCGAGGCTTGAACCTGTCCAAACACTGTAGCCGCTCTCCACAATTGTTCATATCTCATTCTCCAACCTGTTTTTCTCTTTTGGAATTAATTTTACAGAGTTGCCCCTCCAATCTCCTTTCTACACAGCTACAGAAAAAGCAAGGCAATTATTATGGTAGGAATGGGGGCACTGAAACAAGAGGAAAGCACTGTGAAGAAATGATGGTGATGGCTGGCAGCGGGCAGGTAGGCCTCGGTGTTGAAGGCTCACCTGGCCAGTCTGTAAGCCTATGACAGGTGCTCGGAGTTGGCTAACACAAGGTGAAATATAGACTGGCCTGGCTGCCCGCCCTGCTTTTCTTCCTCCTCCTTTCCTTGTTTCTGGTAAGTGAACTCCAAACTGATGAGTGGTGGAGGTGTGGCTGAATGTCATGCTAGGCACAGTAGATCTTTCTCCGCATGCGGATGATGTTGGGAAGTTACACTGTGGGAGTTGGCCGGTCAAGTTGCAACAGAGTCTGTCTGTATCTCATTGGCCATTATTTCTCCCCCAAACAAACTCTTTATTCAAAATTTGCAGATAAGGAGCCTAGGAAGGGAGAGCATCTGTTTATGGTGCCTTTTCAGGTGTCAGGATAGGCATTCTGGGTTAGGAATAAGCTGGGGCTCTCCTGTGTTGCAAACCACAGAGTTTACAATGCTGGAGGGGTGTTCCTGCCAGATGATATTTATTTATTATGGCCAGTGGCATTCTGGGGGGTGCCTTACTTGGCTGGAGCATTATCCCATATACCATAATGTCACGGGTTCGATTCCTGGTCAGGGCACATACCTAGGTTGCGGGCCGGTGTAGGAGGCATCCGATCGATGTTTCTCACATCAATGTTTCTCTCTCTCTCTTGTACCCTGGCCCCCTCTCTCTAAAAATCAATAAAAACGTATCCTCGGGTGAGGATTTTTTTTAATAAAGGGCGGCAAGTGATTGCCAATGTTGTTTTCTGACCAACAAGTAGATTTTACTGAGTAAAGCTTTTAACACGTATGGAATCTTAAGTACATGGATTGAGTTATCTTTGAAGTGCTGCTGTTTTTTTCTGATGCAGCTCCAGGATGACAGGCTTGAAAAGTGGAAGTAGGATTTCCATGCCAGGCCCCGCTGATACTTAATGGGACTTGCACGTGGTTGCACCTCACATAGGATCTGTGTCTAAAAATACTAGTTTATTCATCTGCCCACTAGCAAATACTCCTTATACATCTAAGTCCTTCCTGAATATAGGAACTGATGAACTTGGAAGTGAGTTCAGAAGGTCTGTGG
>NW_005361156.1:507973-517126 GCF_000412655.1 Myotis brandtii
TTTTTTTCACTTCACATTTTCGAACACTGCCTAGTACTCCTCTCTCTAAGTGAACCAGAGTAGCCATTGTTCTACTGGTGGACATTTACATAAGCCATTTCCAGTTGTTAGGAGTCATTTCTTAATGAATGTTTCCTTAATATAAGTCTTATTCTGAATTTCTGACTGTTTCAGCTGGATTCTGTGTAGACGAATGTGCCAGGTCCGAAGGGCAAGAGCCCAAGGAATGATATGGTGGTGATTCCTAAATGCTTCCCAGGAAGGCCCTGCCAGTTAGGGCCCCCCTTCCTCGGTCCCTGCTGACACAGAGTATCAGCATCACCCAGACTCTCTACTAACTGGTACTAACTGGAAGGGGTTGAGGCAAGGAGTTTGAATATGGGTGAGCATATGACTATGGACAAGGACCTGCTCTGTGCCTCAGTGTCCCCATCTGTGAAAAGAATGCCAGTGGTTTTCACACCAAGAGTTGTTTTGAAGAGTAACTGTAATAATATATATGCAAAATGCTCAAAAGAGTCTGGGTATGGGAGAGGCAGCCATGGTCACTGTCCCTACCATTGACTGGTGTTCTGTGCTGGGCCTCACTTTGTGAAATTCTTGGGGTGAAAGAAAGTTCTTAGCAGAAAGTTCTTTGTCAGTGAGCACAGCCGACCTGAGAGCAGAGTCCCTTGAGGGCTGAGCTGGTTGGATTTGATGGCAGCCTCCCACCCCTTTTACACAGGGTCCCAGAGGAACGTACCTGTCCTGGTGCGTTCACACCTCCAGAGCACACTCCACCCAGGCAGCACTTAAAGGCAGCTTAACTTTCTTGAATTTGGGCACGTTCCTCTTGCTGGCTGGAGCCCTAAGCTTTGTGACAGTATCTTGATTCTTGACCATACAAGGCCCTGATTTTGATGTTGATTCCTCTGCTGGTGTGTTAGGGGAGCTCAGCCTTCCTATATTGTTTTCTGTGACTCACAGTTAGAATTGGGCCTCGTAATACAGTATATAATTAACTCGGTTTTAGTTACAGATGAATAAACAACACTTGGAAAGGGCCTGAGGGGCTTATTTTATGATTTGATGGTCCCTGGTTGGAGAAAGTTTGTGTCTGTGTCTTCTGTGCTATTTAATGTTAAAAGTGCTCCTCGCACGCTCCCTTCCAGTCAGCTTGAGTACTTTTCATACGTTCACTCGTTAAATCCTCGGAGCAAGCCTGGGAGTTCCCGTTCTCCTTATCCCTGACTATGAGTAAAGGGTCTGAGCCACAGAGAGATGACATAACTTGTTCAAGGTGAGGCAGCGAGTGAGGATCAGTGCTCAGCTGGGCAGAGTGTGTGTTCTAACAGTTCAGCAATAACCCTTCTCTACTTGTACCTGTAACTGTGATTGTCTATCCGAGACCCATGACTAGTTCATATGCAAAAGGCTTACACAGTTTAGTAACTAGAGATTAAGCTTTTGGAGCTCCACTCGTGTGATACCCTACAATTAGATTCTTCCTCAGCAGGTCTGTAGAAACTTAAAAGAACTCTTAAGAGCCAGGACACATTTAAAGAATCCAGTTGTAGCTGCTGAACTCCCTGAGGTATATAGGCCTCTAGCTTTGAATTGTTGGTCCCTGTGCAGATCTAAAGGCTTCCTCAGAATGAAAGACTGTTCAGTGCACTGACCCTGAGTCTAGCTTCAACATCCCCAAGCTCAGTCTTCATGTGAAATCCTTGCTTAATTTGCATGTTATCCTTCCTAAAGAGAGAAAGACACAGAGACAGATAAAGATGCAGGGGGATCTGAGAAACATCAGTCAACCTTCTACTCCCAAATTCAACTCCTTGGCCTCCTGGCGCTGACTCAGGGCTCACTTCCTCATCTGCCCAGTGCAACACAGCCCTCGCTCCTCTCTCTTACCTCCTATGTGCTCTCAGGACAAGCTTCTGTAACTTCATCGCCACTGAGAATTGGGGGAGGTGTGCCATTTAAAGAACATGGTTCTGTATTGTAAAATCAGCTTCCATCTGCCTGGCAGTTAATCTTTTAAGGGTGATGGAAGCTGTTGTCTGCAGCTATGGAGGGGGCGAGGTGTCTACTGTGAGACTTGATTGCATGGGGAAAAAGAAATCCAAAAATACCCTTGGGTCATTTGTTTCCTTGCCCCAAATTCATTTGCATTTCAATCTATTTGTCAGCCAAAATGTTTGCTACCTTTACCGGATTTGAATATTGGATACTGGATATTTTGATGCTGGTATTTTCCTAAACTCTCTTAGTGGCTAAGCAAGGTATTCCATAATTAAATTGCGCCTTGATATGTTTTTGGTGGCTATGAAAATGTAATTTGATCTCAAAGTAATTTTCCCTTGAGAGTTTCTACTTCTAAGAGGAGACTGCTGAACCCAGTACTCAAAAAGTCAAAGAAGTTAAAACTCTTAAGTTCTTATTTACAAATTGTGTGAAATAAATTGAAGTCTACAGAAAATGCCCAGTTTACATATGACTCTACTTCAAGTACATTTGGAAGTCAGTGGTTTGAAACTGGTCTTTGTCTTCCTGTCAGAGATGCCCTTGCGAAGGGGTGGTTGTCATGGTCTCCAAACCCCCCTGTGCCTGCTCTGAAAAGGTGGAGTGAGCACAGCAGGTGGCAGTCCTACTTACAGGTTCACCATGACACACTCAGAGGGTGTAGAAGGTTTACCTTGAGTGGAGTTGTGGGACATGGTGAGACCCACTTTTCCAGAGACTCCAAAGGTGCCGATGTCGATGGCTGACGCTTCCTAACCAAGGTCATTGAGAACAGGCGTCCTTCCTTGTTCTTGATAGCACTGATTCTCAGTGGCAGTGAAGTTACAGAAGCTTGTCCTGAGAGCACATAGGAGGTCAGAGAGAGAAGCACAGCAGGGGTCCTATCTGAGGGGAAGTAGGGAGATGGGTGTGGTGCTGTTAGTGGGAAGTAGGGGAGGAAGAGTGGGGCTGGGGCACAGCCTGTGGGAGACTCCTGGTGGGAAAGACGTGGCATTGATGTAGGGCTGTGGCCATGGAGAGCCACGGGTGGCCCTGAGGGGCTTGCATTTGGGGTGGGATGCATGCATGTCTGTGTGTAAGAAAGGCCAATGATCATAACTCTCATGGTAACTGGGTGCCTGCAGGACCAGGCAGAGGGCCGCATAGTTGAGACTGTCTCTGTGACCAGCTCCATTTTATTAGGGAGGACAGGGATAAATGAATGGCACACTTAGGGTTTTGTTGCTTTAAATTTTTCCAGAGAGCTCTGGCCAGGTGGTTCAGTTGGTGAAGCGTTGTTTTGTACACCAAAAGGTTGCAGGTTTGATCCCCCATCGGCGTGCATATGGGGAGGCACCTATCCAAGTGTGTATCTGTCTCTCCCTCCCTCTCTCCCTCTCCCCCTCTCCCTCTGAACATATCCTTGGATGAGGGTTTACATTTTTTTTCTCTCTCCTGAGATTGAAATTTCAGAAGCTATTGAGCAACCAGAAGTACAATAGAGGTGTGCTGGGAGGGAATGACTCACCCACAGGACCTGTGGGCTGGCAGGCTGGATGGGGATGCCTCAAGGAGCCCTCACTGCCACCCATGACCACTGGTCAGCAAGTGTATTCCAGATCCTGGAGGTGTCAGATGCTGTTTGTGCAGCTCAATTCCTTCTCAAGATATTTTCTAAAATTAGCCTTTAGAATAACACCTATAGTATAAATAAACATTTGGAGTTTTCATTCTGGAAGAGGGCTTTTTTCTTTTCGTTTCACAATTGATGCTTAAATGCTTTACAAGGTAATATTGCAACCACCAGTTTCTTTAATTGCAGAAGTAAAACTATTTATTAAACATACCCATGCTAGTGAGTTATGCCTGTGGGAAGAGAGAGCACGAAGCACTGAGTCTACCCTGTAAACATCTCCATCTGGGAGAGTCCCTGAGACTGGTCTTGCGCTGAGGTGCTTGGCTGGCTCATGTGGCGGAGGCAGGAAGGAATCCCACGAAGGAGGAAGGCTGCTCGTGACTTGTTCCTGTGTCATCGTGCCCATAGTGTGGAGTGCAGGGGACACTGCTGGGTGCTTTTGCAGCGGTGGTGGTGTAGCGACTAGCATCTCAGCCTTGGACTGATGCTGGACAGTACAGCCTTGGTTAGGCTGTCATCAGACAGGAGGTGCCTGGGTCCTCACGGGCAGCCCTGTTTCTCAGGCTCCCACTCCTGTGGGTAGAGGTGCCCAGAAGGGGTGTTTCAGGGGTGCTGAGGTCCCTGCCTGGCACCCAGGGGTTTGTCTGGAGGGACAGGCCTGCTGTGAGTGTAGAGCTGCTGCAGCCTTGGGACCTTGGCACTGGCTAGTCCTCTGTGGAGAAAGCTCTCCCCAGGTGTCCTGAGGGCTTTCCCCACATCCTCAGATGTCACCTTCCCAGT
The DNA here is from genome assembly GCF_000412655.1 of Myotis brandtii. NCBI lineage: Eukaryota > Metazoa > Chordata > Mammalia > Chiroptera > Vespertilionidae > Myotis > Myotis brandtii. Next base: position 512,373 of record NW_005361156.1, read on the forward strand.
GAGGGCTTCTCCGTTTACGTACATTTACACCAACCCCATCCAGATACTCCCCTCTCCCTTCCCTGCTGTATTTTCCTCACAGTGATTATCACCATATGACACACTGTAACTTTTATCTGGTTTCTATTTTTGGGGGGTCTTTCTACTCCACTAAAATGTGGGCTTCTTGAGGGCATGGGCTCAGTTTTGCTCTTTGCTGTCTCTCCAGTGCCCGGGAGAAATGTATGGCACACAGTAGGTGTTCAGTGACCCTTTGTTGATGAAGTGGATAAGAGCAGTGTGATCTCAAGAGCACTGCATTTGCCTTAAATCATCGAAGCTGCCGTGAGGTGCTGGCCTAGGCTGCCATTTCACATAAAGCATGTGACGGAGAAGCAGGGGTGTGTGTGTGTGTGTGTGATCATCTGTTGTTGCCATTTCCAAACTCCAGAATTCTTTCTGTCCTCCCTTGGATGTTGATTTCAAAATGACTGGTTTTTCCTTCCGGCTCATGAAGGCTGCTGCGTTGAATCTGAAACATAGAGCAAAGCAAAACTTTAAAAAATGCTTTAAAGTTTTGCGTGGTTAGCTCTTACTACATTTCACTTTTTGAACTTTAGTATCCCTCTCCTGGCCATTGCAGCACCATCTGAGCCTCCATCACCCTCCTCTGAACAGTACTGCAGCCCTTCAACCCTCCCTCCAAGCCCCTCACCAACCCATGCTGTGGACCACAGCAGCCAGGCGGATGCTCTGTTCCCCCAGCACTTGTCCAGCTCTGCCATAGCCACCCTCACAACTTTACCCAGCTAGTTCTGTAAATGACGTCGGGCTTGTCACCCCATTAAGATGTAGCTTCCTAGGGGCAGGGACCATGTTTGCCTAAGGCTGTGTTTTGGGACCATGGCTGGCACAGTGGCCATGTTTGTTGAATATTTGGGTTAATAGCATAGTTGATTTACCTCTTTTAAGGAACTCTTATGAATAAAATGAGTGCATATATTTTTGTAATGAAATACCTGGAAAACCGTGGCTTTGAAGGGTCAGGTGTTCTTAGAGAAGTCACTCCACAGCCTGAGTTGTCTGCACTGGGCAAGTTAATGTCTCAGAGCTCCCCCTGAACTCCCCAGGGCTGAGGATATGGAATTGTGGGACATGCTGTAACTGTGGCAAAAACAAGATATGCCTGCTGAGCTGGGTGGAGCAGGCGGGGGTGGCTAGAGAGGTTCCTGGGGTGACTCTTGGAGTCCTGGGAGTTCGAGGTGGAGAGGAATGGTGCTTGTGGACCATGGGTGCTGCCAGCATCCTCTTCTTGCCTCTTCTCCTGGCCAGAGGGCCACCTTCCTCATCTTCCTGCATCTCTGCACGCTCCCTGTTCTCTCCTCGCACTGTGGTCCCCCCAACCAATGCAGGCATGACTCCACTCAGGCCCAGAGCATTCTGCACTCGCAGAGCATGCTGATGGTGTCAGCCAGCTGCCAACAACAAAGGTACGGTGACTGACTAGTGTATGTTCACTTGTAGTAAGGTGGCATGTGTCCCTTAAAGGAGAGGCTTAGGAACACCTTTCAACCTCATCGGAATTGTGCTTTGGACTGAGAGAACTTGCCAGGCATCTTGTAAAGGTAAACTTAGCATCAAGTGCATTTGTGTTTACAGGTGGGAAAAACCTTGGCTCATACCTTCATCTTTTGACAGACTCTGTAAAGTATGAAGAACACACAAGATCTCGATCCTAGAACCACCCACAGGGTACAATGCTAAGAATATAGACACAGGTTTAAATCTTAATACCTTTTACCTGCTGTTGGGGGATAGGGAGGGCAGTTCTTCCAAGAGAGGTGAGTCCCCATGGGAGCAGCTGTTCCAGGCCAGGCTGTATGTGCCCAGATGCTTTTCCTCACGTCCCGTTTCCTGGCTGGATATATTCTCATTCTGCAGTGGCTTGTTTTATTGTGGAATAATCAGGGCATCTTCATGGCAAACAAAAAGCTCCTAGCTGTGCTTTTCAAATCCCTGCTCTGAGTTGAATTTGCTTCATTAATTAAAAAAAAAAAAAGTAAGGAAAAAAAATCCATAGGAATGTAAATCAGAAATTATTGGGTGTAATCTTATGGGAAGTGAAATGTCAAAGGCTGGCACTTGGAAACAGCAATGTCGAGCAGAGTTGCAGCCCCGACTTGCATGTGTTGAGCCAGGAGTCCAGGCAGAACTGAAAAAGAAAGCAAGTGCTTGCGCCTGGCAGTGTGTCCTTGGGCTTCAGCTCTGTGGCTGCTAGAGTGACGGGACTGCTTTCCCAGGGGCAAGAGGTTGTGCTGAGACATTGAGATGAGTGCATCTTTGCCAGGTTGGTGTTTTACCCTCTGGGGAGTGGGATGTGCATGTGGCTGCTGAGGGAGTTGGGTCATCTCACCCTCATTAGAGGTGTGCCCACTCCCTCCTCAGCTTCCTCCAGCTATCTTGGCCACTTTTTCTCCCTCCTCGAGCTTCCTGAATGCCCATTCTGCTCAGTCTGGTATTTCTCAATGTAAAGTTGCAGCCCTGCTTGGCAGTCTTACTGCCAAGCCTCATTAATACTGCTGTTTTATTTTTATTTTTTATTTTTATTTTTTAAAAAAAAATATATTTTATTGATTTTTCACAGAGAGGAAGGGAGAGAGATAGAGAGCCAGAAACATCGATGAGAGAGAAACATCAATCAGCTGCCTCCTGCACATCTCCCACCGGGGATGTGCCCGCAACCAAGGCACATGCCCCCGACCGGAATCGAACCCGGGACCCTTCAGTCCGCAGGCCAACGCTCTATCCACTGAGCCAAACCGGTTTCGGCAATACTGCTGTTTTATACTGTTTAGGTCATGGGTGTAAGTTTCTTATTTCCCAAACACAGCCTTATGCCACACTAAGCCCAGAGCCACTTCTGTTCTCTTTGCTCCCCTGGCCTGGGGACTCAGCCCAGTCTCCTGCCACCCCCTGGTCCGACATCTTGACCCCAGGGCATTGCCCCAACTGCACAGACTTCCCAGATTCCTCCTTGGATCCCACCCCTATATCTAAGGAAGCACTGGTCACACACTCTCCCACGGGCCTGCCCCTTCCTCCTAACCCTCTGGACCCCCATTGTTCTTTAGGTAAAGCCAAAGGACCCCACAGATCAGCTTTACCCGCCTCCCTACTGGTGAAAATAATCACCGTTTCCTTTAAAGGGGCCGTGGTCTGGAACAAGGGCCGGAACTTCTGTGACATGGAATCGAGGCTTTGCCTCAACCATTGTATGAAAAGAGCTGAACCATGACGTTTGCACTCACCAGGCTCAGGAGTTGTTCATCAGCTCACTGCTACCTCAGAGACAGCTGTCAGGTCAAGTAGGAAAGATCAGAGGGGGCGGGGCTCATCTCCACCTTCAGAGCCCCCAGGGTGCCTGCCTCAGTCAGATAGGACCCTGGGCTCAAGGGGGAACCCATCTAGCAGGGAAAGGAAGTTTATTGGACGCCAGCAGAGCTCAGCAGCAGGAGACACACAAAGGTGACCCAGGCCTAAAAGGTTGGAGGGACATTGGATGGGACAGAGTCGGGAGCAGGGAGCCAGATGGAACTGCAGTGCTGGGTGCAGAGGAACACCTCTGGGAGCCCAAGGAGAGGAGGAGGGGGATGGGCTTGTGCTGAGCCTCTAAATGTGAGGATGATCTGGAGAAGGGCACGTGTAGGGAAGGCCTCAAAGGACATACTACATGCCTCTCTTTGAGGCTCAGCAACTCTGAGTCATTTAAAACAGAGACCTGTATGGCTTACCTTAAAAATCCATGTGAATTTTACACTTGAATCCTTGTTCCATTTTTTTTTTTCTTGATCCTCACCCGAGGATATTTTTTCCATTGATTTTTAGAGAGAGTGGATCGGAGGGAAGAGAGGAGAAAAAGAGACAGAGAAACATTGATGTGAGAGACATTGATTGGGTGCCTCCCACACACACCTCGGGCAAGGCTGGGAATTGAACCTGCAACCCAGGTACATGCCCTTGACTGGGAATTGATCCTGAGACCCTTCCATGTGTGGGCTGACGCTCTAATCATTGAACCACACTGGCCAGGGCTCCTTGTTCTATTTCGAATACAAAAAATGTTTTCCCAAAAACCCCACAGAGGCCACCCTTACATACTGGATCAAACACACTGATTTAGAAAGTTCGGGCCGAGAGCACTCTAGAGAGAGAGGTGCCCAGGGGCCAGGTGTTCATACGCACAACAGAACCCTGACATCCGAGTCAGGTACCCTTCCAGACTCCCGGAAGACACGCCAGCTCTCTGGGTACCCAGAACCTGCCATTCACCCCAGATATACCTGCTGCTGGGCTGACCTCCACCAGGACACGCAACACCAGAGTGGGCTTTAGAAGGGACCCTCATCATACTGTGTTTCTCCCACGTGGCATGACTCTGAGCTCCAGGTCTGCCCAGGCATCACTGGGCTCTGAGGGCAGGACACTTCACACTGGTCCACAATGGTCCTAGCACGTGGCCCCACCACATCCTCCCAGAAGGGAAGTCACAGAGCCCATGACCCAGACTTGCCCCCAGGCCCACCCACCAGAGCCCAGAACTGCGGGTTCACCAGGGAAACCCTGAGACGTTGAAAAGCAAGCGGCCTTCAGGACAGTGGTCGGCAAACCGCGGCTCGCGAGCCACATTCAGCTCTTTGGCCCCTTGAGTGTGGCTCTTGCACAAAATACCACGTGCGGGTGCGCACGTACAGTGCGATTGAAACTTCGTGGCCCAC
>NW_005361156.1:517198-554132 GCF_000412655.1 Myotis brandtii
CGAACGTACCTCAATCAGATTGAGGACGTTTTTAGCAAAGGCCAGCTTAGGAGTACCCTAATTAAGTTAATAACAATGTACCTACCTAGATAGTTTAAGTTGAAAAAATTTGGCTCTCAAAAGAAATTTCAATCGTTGTACTGTTGATATTTGGCTCTGTTGACTAATGAGTTTGCTGACCACTGGGCGACACCATCCACCAGTTACAAGCGAGGCTGTCCAGCTTTGCCACTGATGAGCAGCACGTAAGGAAATTCAAAAGCAGTCTCCGCTGTGGAGTCACGTCAGTACTCTGGCCAATTTCTTCTTGTGGACTCCTTTTAATTGGATGAGTTTCATTAGGAAACAGGTCCCAGGTGGCAGGGTTAGGACAGGACAGGCAGCACCACCTGAGCTGTGTTCTTACCACTGTGCTCCACACTAGGTGGCTCACTGATGCCAGGATGGCTGAATTGCTGAATCCCACTCCCAGGGGGCCCAAGGGAGTGTTGATGGCAAATGTTTGTGCACAGAAAATCCTATGCTTTTGTATTTAGATTTCAATGGGAGAAATTTGACAGAAAGACTATGTCCCGCATTTAGGTCAGGACACCGAACCCTCTGTTTCCAGTGGCCATGCCATCTCCACTGCAATGCAACGAAGTAGTGGTGGTGTCCAATTCCTGGTGTGTTTGTGGAAATCCAGAAGTGATCCAGCCACGCTGCTGGTCTCCAGGGGAGGTTTGAAGCCGACATCCGTGAGCCTGCGCCATGGGACCCTGGGGCCTGAGCACGGGGGCTGCCAGGACACAGAGATGAGGCCCTGGCCAAAGCCTAGAGCACGGTGCCTGCTGTCCTTTCTCAAGAGAATAGGGAGGGCAAAGGCAGGGCAGAGCCCAAGTCACATGCTGTCCCAGGAGACCCCTGACCTAGGGTTCCTCAACTGAGGGAGGCGGTGAAGACAACCCTGACTGGGAACCCCACGCCACCACTCCTCTCAGCTGCCCAGCAATGTTCTGAACCAGGAAGGCATCCCAGCCTCTCCAACAGCCCACCCACAAACACAGCTAGTTCTCCCTGCCCAAGCTGCAGGCCCAGCGGTAAATCTCAGCCCTTAAATGCAGAATTGAATGCACTGCCCAGCCAAGCATCGTGGATAAACTGGATGCTGCTTGTCCCTAAGGGCTGCCACTCCCTGACACCAGGTCTTGAAAATGACAAGGAACAAAGGTAGAAAATGACAGGCTCTAGACAAGGTTCTGAACAGAAAATATCTCTGTTGACATGTCACACTCCAGCCCCTTCAGTTCCTTTATAGAGCTTTTGCACTTGGCTCCTTTCGATCACTTCCGGATTTCCACAAACACATTTCCACAAATGGACACGACCACTACTTTGTTGCAACAGAAAAGGGATGGCCACTGGAGACCTGAAAGTAAGAGGGCTGAGTGTCCTGAGTTAAAATGCAAGATATATTCTCTCTGTCACATTTCTCCCACTGAAACCTAAATGCAAAAGCATAGGATTTTCTGTGCACAAACATTTGCAACCAACCTAATTAGAAGCACAGTTTTTATCTATTTCAAATTTGCACATAAAACCTTCACCTATGCCCTCTCTTCTGCTTTGTTTTCTACAGTTTCTCACATCCTTGACCAGGAAGAAGCGGCAGACATCACCAACTACAAATGAGGAAACGGAGGCCCAGAGACCAGACGCTTGTCCCAGGCACCAGATGCACACAGCAGGGATGGGACCTCACACAGCCAACAGGCCGCACACGTGCACGAGTGTCAGCTGGTTCTGACTTCGTTTTCCCTACGGGAGACCCCACAATGCCCTGTGTGCACCGAGATCTGAAACCCTCTGGCACACTCTGGGAATAAAGGAAAAACAGGGCTCCACGTAGAGACGAGGGTGCATATGTCAGGGCTCCAGGTCATTCCGACCCTCAGCACTGCCCCTGGACACCTACCCTGGAAACAAAACCCTCAGACATCAGGACCCTGACCCCCAGGTTGCCTCCCCAGCTACAGGCAGACACTGCTCAGTGTAGCTTTGAATTGAGGATGACACACACGACTCAAATGAGGCTCCCAGAAGCAGAGGCCCCCACCAGTGAGCCTCCTGAGGAGGCTCCTGCAACAACTGTGCCTCAGATTATCGGAGGAAGTGCCACCAAGCTCCAGGAATATGGAGGTGGTTCACAGGGCCCCATTCAGTTCAGCAGGACCCGACCCATTTAGAGACCACCACCCGAGGGGGGAGGACAGTCATGAGCAGAAAGCCATGGTGGACCTGCCACCTGCCCAGGTCACAGCTGCTATGAACATTTACGTCACAAGGCAAGGGGACATCCATCTGTCCGGTTTTATCAGGTACTTCCCTCCCGAGAGACATCTCAGGTACAAAGCTCCTGCACGTAAATCCCCTGCAAATATCATGTGACTATGAGTGTGGGTGTTTAACATATAACTGCTGGCATCAGAAAATCAACTAGATACGGAAACAGGTGGGAATCATGGCCCCCCTGGGGCTGAGGCACCAGTTGTAAGAACCCAGGGGCCCTGGCTGCAAACACTCTGGGGGCTCTGCCAGCCTGGGAATGGGCCTCCTCAGGGCCAGAGTCTCCAGCCCCCCTGGCACCAGCCACACCGAGGTAGGAGGCAGGACACTGCAGACAGCACACCAGCCTGGGGCTCATACCTGGCCCACTGCTCTCTCGAGGCACCTGAGCCCTCACCACCAGCTGTCTCCACGGCCACCGCCCTGCTGGCTCCCAGGTGGCCTCTGCTCTCTTCCTGCACTCGGCCCTGCTGGCGGATCCAGTGCAGAGTCCACCCTTCCTTCGCTTTGGGGCTGAAGGGCAGGCCTGTGGCTCCTCTGCTCCCTAACCCCCTCCTAAACTTTTGTATAGAAAACTGTAAAAATTATGTGTTGTATTTAATTCTTATACTTTTGGGCTTGTAAGTGGCTTCTGGTACTTCTCACAATAAAAAATTTTTTTGAAGATTTTTAAAAATAAATAACTAGAACTGCCTGGGACTCAGCGCCCATATCTGCTTTGAGATGCCTCAGCCTATCTATCGGCAATGAGTGGCTGGCCCAGCTCATCCTTCCAGAACCATCCCCGCACACCTGAACTCACTTGCAAAAGCAGGCCAAGATCCTGGAGGCCCAATGCTGAGGAAACCAGAGCCCACCAGAACACAACATGGGAGAGACAGTGGGCGCACCCCCCACTTAGATGCCGCCCGGATGCCATGAGCCTCTCCCAACACACACCACCAGGGCAGGTGAACTCTGGAGCAGTGTTCTCCCGTTTCTTGCAAGAAACCTCAGTGACTGCCCAGGAACCTATGCCCCTCCCCCAGGCATAGGCTCCAGTGCCCGCAGCAGGAACTGGCCTTCCAGGACCTGTCCTAAAACCAGCCAGGGGCTCTGAGTGGACAGCATGAAGAGGAGCCAGGAAGCAGGGGAGACCGGGTGTGTGTGGCTGAGGTGGGAGCTGGCACCACGAGGTTTGGGTAAGCCAGTGAGGCTGTGTAAGAGACATTAACACAAAGACATCATGAGGGGGAGACGAAAGCATTTTTGGAACATTCTTTCTAAAAGTACAGAAGTAAGATAAAGACTATTAAGAGCCGACTCTACGGACTGCAGTAACCCAGCTCCAAGCACTGGGCAGGGCGGGTGTTCCAGTCATCATCTTCCTTAACGCTCACAAGGCCGCCATGACAGAGTGGCACATTAACCTGCCCCGAGCCACACAGTCAATTAAGTTGTGGGCGGAGTCGGTCAGGGCCAGAGTACCAGCAGGGTTGCTGCATCCCACCCAATGCCCACATCCCACCAATTCTAGACTGGAATGTTCTGGGTGCTCTGTAGTGTGGGGACAGATGGCAATTAAGACCCGGTGAGAGCACTGGTGCTCAGAGGCCTGCTGGCACCCAGGCCACACAGACCCCCTCCCTGGTGCCAAGCAACCAGCTCCTTTAGAGGACTTGGAAGACTGCTGGCCCAGGGACTGCTGACCTGGAAAGTTCCCGGAAAGGAGCCGGGCGCACCGCTCACAGGTGAAAGCAGCCACTGACAACCTGGCCACAGTTGGCATCTCTGTTCCCCTACAAGTCTATTGGCAAAATCAGTATTCTGACCGCTGCTTCAACTAACAGCAGTCACTGCTGCTGGAGGAGAGGAACTGAAGGATACGTGTTCTCGGGGCAGAAAGAGGAACTGCTGTGAGGCTGACACCACTTCCTCCCGCTTCCCTCAGATGACTGAGGGTGGGACAGCTGATGGCCTGGGGGCCGGTGCCCAGAAGCAAGCTCTTCTCACTCCTTTTTAGGACTTTCCAGCACTGACTCTAGGGCTGGCTCAGGTCAGAGGAGCCTTCCGGTTAGGCACCTTGTGAAGAGGTGACCACTCCTCTGGGAGCAAGCACCTGCTGGACTAGGGGAGGAGGAGGACTGCTCCCAGGACACAGGGCCCATTCCCTCAGGTCCTGAGCCAACCTCGAGGCGTGGTCAGGGCTAAGAACGGACCCAGAGCCCCATCCTCCAGCAGAGTGTGAACTGACACGCACCAGTGTCTCAGGACGCCCACTCGTGGCCTCAGACAGGCTGGCGCACAGCTCTTGTCAGGATGGGAGACACGCGTAAGAATTCGGCCAGTTAGCCCTTCACCTCTGATCTAGTTACACTAAACATAATCTACCATTTCCACTCAGAATAATCCCCACTTCTCTTGCCAAGTGGCTTAAAATATCATATTTCCACCCACAGCCCCATCACTTAGCCCCATCTATAAAATTCCTTTCACTATCTTTCCAATCCTGACTCTTGCCAACACCAAGTACACCTGGAATGAGCCCAAGCAAAGAACTGAAAAGGGCAAGTCATCAGAAGCACCATGACAGCCCCTCCCCTCAAAGACCCATCTGCCGCCACAGAATCTGCAACCCCAAAGCCAGGACAACGGCCCTGTCAGAGGACCAAAGCCAATGGGCAACCCACAGTTTTCTCCCGGACGGGCTCAGCTGCAGAGACCAAATCCCCTCAAATCTTTATCTGAATGGTTTACCCATCAACTAGTATTTCCTGTTGCCCTTAAACTCCTAAAGTATCTCCACACTGAAACGGCTGATTCAGCTCTAAACAAGGTCTAACCTGTTCACTAACCCTACCAGACCTGAGGCCCTGAACCTAACTGTCCCCTATACCTGGGCTCCTGAGCATTAAAGAGAAAAAACCAACATGATATAGAAAAATGTTAGTTACATGCAAACAAGTGGTTAGAATAAGATGGAACTTGGAGACATTGTAGAAAATAGGTCTACCTTTCATCTAGTGAACTCCAAACCCTTGGAACTCCTCCCCTAGATCTCCCCACCCAACCCCTATCCAAGCACCACCTTCTGCAAGCCCAGGTGCTCAATAAACACTAGTCCAGTGCCCAACTCCCTAATCCCCCCCTCCTCCCGAATCCTCAGATTCCTCTCTCAGGGTTTAGTGACTCTCTGGGACATTTTTTTTTTTTGTAATTTAAAAAAATCCTTACCCTAGGATATGTTTTATTGACTTTAGAGAGAGGAAGAGAGAGAAACATCTATCTGGGTACATACCCATCCCAACTAGTATGTGTCGTGACCAAGAATCAAACCCGAGACCTTTCAGTGTACAGGATGACATTCCAACCAACTGAACCACACCTGGCCAGGGCTCTGGGACATTCTTTCATCAAAACAAAGGAGAAAGAAACTAAGAGACCAAGGATCTTACACATTTTCTCATTTGAAGTAAAAAATCCCATTATTATGACTAATGTGAATTAGCATTACTCTTTCTGACAAACTCACATTATCTGTGACTAAAATTAACCCTTATTTACTATCAACTATTTTATGAGACAGAAACTGTAACTGCTACATTACCTTCATGTTATAAATTTGTTTTACATTTTAGAAAACCAATATGGCTAAGTGGATGATAATTGGAAAAGCAACAACATAGATATATTCTGATAAATTACCCTCCCTCAGAGAACTATTACAGTAAAGCATGAATTTTTAAAGTAGTCTTGAAACAGTCAAAGGGATGAATGGACCTAACTGTGCAAGCTATAGTTAACTGGCTCAGAATAGGTTGTTTCAGTGTTGAATAGACAGCCATTGCCTCAAAACAACCCAAAGGACAAGAGCAATTTAAAATCTGACTCGATATACGAAACAGGAACGCTGGAGTAGAAATGCTGGTGAATGACCACTAAGACCCACTGTTTAAAAATAAAAACAAAACAGTAAAACATACACCCACACTATAAAAGGAAAATCATAGCTCACGAAAGCCTATTTCTATCCTGCAGATGACTGTCATTTTCTGGGAGGTCAGTTCTCTGAGAACTTGCTCAAATGAGCAAAGGAAGTATCTGAGGAGTGGGGGTGGGGTGGAAGGTGGGGAGGGAGAGGACCAGAGGGCTGGCATCTCAAACTCTGATTTTATCCATGAGTGCTGGTTTTGCAGTAACTCAAGAGTTCTGGTTTCCTGATCATAGGTCATGCCACCCTGAGGATGGTGTCTGGCATGCCTCTCAAACTTGACAGATGTGAAGTTTTTTTGGGAAGCCTTATGCCTGGCAAGTACTGGGCTGGCAAGGAATAAAGTCAAGTGCTATTGCATAGGCCCAACCGAAAGACCCAGGAAAGTAAGAGGAAGGCTTGTGAATTCCCGAGGATGAATATAGGTAATAACTTTTTTCCAACAGCCTTTTCTGAGTTTCAATCCTATGCAGCTTGCACAGCTTCCGAGATACTCTGCCTCAGCCACACAGCCTTGTAAAGGTCATCAACAAGATAACTTACTTTCTATTCCTATCTGGAACAACAGTGTGAACATTATATTATACAAAAGACAAGCTGCAAACCAGCCTAGAAATTCCTATCCTTTTGCTAGGGCCCTGGGAGAACTAGGATAGTTAGAAGGCAGTCTGAGAAAGACTTCCTACCTGGCCCTTCCATGAATCCCTAACCCACCCCTTAAGATGAACAACGTTCCCTCTGAAATAGCACTCTATGGACATCACCTTCTCAGAATGCTAAATGGGGTGCGTGTTGTGGCTGGACACAATGAGGCACCAATTCTCTAAACGCAAGTCACTGGGAAGGGAAGACGAGTGACCGTGTCAACTGCCCCTTGCCAGCATCAAGTCAAACGTCTGGAATGTGAAAAGCGAAGGACGCCAGGGTTCTCCGATTCCAAACCCAGGAAGTGCACTGGGACGGAGAAGAGAAGGTGCTGACACCAGGGGCCACAGAGTCTAGGGAGGAAAACCTCCTCCCCTGTAGAACAGTGAGGGCTAGAAAGAGATGTGAGGGGGAGCAGCTGAGGATCCTGGAAAGCAGTAGGCGCCAGAGTGTCAACCTCTTTCCCAGGCCCAGGGCAGGGAGTTTGGGGGCCTGGGTGGAGCTGGGGACAAGGGGAGTTCGGGCCATGCTCACCTCTTCGGAGTCCAGGTTGAGGTTGGCCTGGCACAAAAGGTACAGGTAAGACTTTGGATCCCGGGACAGCATGTGCCAGATGCTGAGGAAGTAAATGCTGAGCAGGTTGAGTTAGACGCTGGGCCAGGCACCCAGTCCTGGGATACAGCAGGGGAAGCAGCTTGCTAAGATTCTTTGCCGTGATTCCAGCAAGCCTTGCTACCTTGCACCAGAAGCATTGGCCTTTACTAAGATCCTCCGAGCTGTCCAGCACATTCAGTGCCAGCCCCCACCTCACTTAGAGGTGCAAGTCGGGAAAAGTGGGAGGTTGTGCCTCTCCCCATGCCCGCCCCCAGCCATGTGCATGCAGCCTGTGATCCACGGGCTTGGGGCTCACGATGAGCTCACCGGCCTCAGTCCAGCGTGTGCTGTGCACTGACAACTGCTCTGGCCCACATCCGGGTCACGCCCACTCCAGATCCCCGGCCAAAGGAAAAGCTATGCAGCGAGTGTCTACACTCTTCATGCTTTTTTATTACAAGACTACCTCGCATATGTGTAAAATTCATCATCCAGCAACTACATCTAAAGCACAAATATTTGGGAAAAAAAGATTCATTAAATTATGATATGATTAAATCATCGACCAAATAGAAAATTTATATAATAAAGCCAGAGAAAAAGTTGTAAAATATAGTTTACAATAATTATTCACATTCAAGGCTGTACATCAATACATATAACAACCTGGCCCCAAACATGAATTCAATCCAAATAATTCATATATTAGATTTTAAATAACACAGACTGAATTAGAGGCCAACAATAGCCAGCAAATAATCTTATATAAGAATAAAAATACAAAAGTGTATATCCTAATATCATTGCATTATTTGTTTTTCATAAGTTTTTTTTTTTTTAATTTTTGCTTTGCCTGTACATCACAGTTACAGCTACAGACCAGGTAGAGAATATCACACATGTTCTAAGTGACTGCCATCAACCTGAAAGACAACTAACAGACTATTGACTCATCTGATTTTGTGTCAAGGAACAGGTACAGCAGCTCTAAATACCACGGAAGTAAATTTTGCCGACGTCCAATCAAACCTATGATGGTGATAGAGGCTTTTCCCCTGCAAAATGAACCCTACCCATGGTCCTTCAGCTAGACAGATTAGACTAGGGTGGATTACACAGCTTAAAAAGGTTTGCCTTTTGTAAATAGGTCTCTGTACATAATGTTTGGCGTTTGCTCGTATTGAAGAAATGACTTACAGGGAAAGTTCAGGTATATGAAGGCTTGTTCAGTGGCACACCACAGCTGTCTAAACCGGAGAGAAAACTGCTCTTTGCTGGAACAGCTTCCTCCCCCGACCAGTTCTCCACAGGCAGCCAGATTACAACCCTGCCAGCAGCCTGCGCCCCTCAGAGGCTCTGGCAGTGACTCCTGCCCTGGCTTAAAGCCCTTGCCCGGTAGGCTGCCCAAGAGGCAGGGCCACACCCAGTTGAGTCACCATCCGTTCAGGTTAGGTTTGGATATGAAAAGAAAGAATATGGAAAAGCATGTATGGCAACATCTCCACGAACAATACCATCTCCAAACTCTTCTGGCGACTGCATCCTCAGTCTAGACTGGCCAAGGGAGGGGGGTTTGAAGATTCAGAGGAGGACGGGAGACCTAATTCTGTGCAATTCAGCCAGTCTTTGGCGGAGTCATGTGGCACTGAGCATGGTACCTAGAAACATTTCTCATGCGTGTTTCCCTTCAGAACCAATGGACCCCAAAGTAAAGTGGAGAAATTAAGAATGAAACCGAATTTGGGTGGTCCGGGCGTGAAGACCACTAGACAACCTGCACCACTGTGGGTGAGGGGAGGGAAGTCCTTAGCCAGGACACTCGCTTTCTACCATGGAAAAGCCTGGCCGTGTGCGATCCTGAACCAAGACCCTCTGACAAAGTCCCAGGATTTGAAGAGCTGGAGGTGGGAGATGGGAGGGGGGGCACACACACTTCTGTAAAACACAACTGTGTCTGCGTTTTTTTTCCAAGTAGAGTTTTCGCTTTTTCACTGATTCCAAACGGCCCAGCATACTCTGAGTCTATAAACTTAATTACAAATCACCCACTAAGCATGTGGCAAGATCAGGTCAGCACTTTCTATCTCCCGACTGTGCAGATTCAAGTTCAGTACCATTGTGGACACAAAGTACAAGACTCTGAAAATATCACCAAGCACTTGAAAGCCATGGCAGCAGGGGGGGGGGGGAAGTAACTAACATGCCAGCACACCAGGTTCTTTCAATGAAGAGGAGGAAATTGACTTTTGGAAAAATCTGTCACAAAAATACTGCAGTAATGACATCATTTTTAGCATTAAAAAAGAAAAAGAGCAATCTTATTCAAACACTGTTTGAATAAGAGTTTCAATACAGTTTACCAGAAATTCATTCATTTCTTCAAAATCTGAAGGAAACAACTAAGCAGGTCCTGTTCTAGAACTCTGAGCATCTAAGCAACAGATCAGACAGAGAAATAAATTAATTCCACCTTAGAAACAAACTTTTACTAAAAATACTACTTGTGGGAATGGGGGTAGGAGGGATCAGAGTAAAAAATCAAAGATTTAGAAAGACAGTCATCACAGCATTATTTAAATAGTGAAAAACTAGAAACCACCTAAATGTTTTATAACAGGGAAATAAATTATAAGATTTATAGCCATTCAACTCTACAATCATTAAAAACAATGCTTCGGAATCATTATTCATGACATGGGGAAATGCTTAAGATAAAATAAAAGTGAAAAAAGCTGGATGCACAACAGTATATATTGGCCGTGGCCGGTGTGGCTCAGTTGGTTGGAGCATCGTCCTGTGAACCAAAGGGTTGAGGGTTCAATTCTTGGTCAGGGCACATACAAAGGTTTCAGATTCAATCCCCAGTTGGGGGGTGTACAGGAGGCAACTGATGGATGTTTCTCACCTGAAGTTTCTCTCCCTTCCTCTCACACTAAAAACCAATAATAAAGAGCATGTCTTTTATGTTCCCAGTTTAGATGAAAAAAGCCAACAAATTTGGGGCGGAGGGAGGACAGGTTATACACCAAAATGTTCACAGTGGTCTTTTCTTTCTTTCTTTTTAGAAAACAAATGTTTTAAAAAAATTCGGAGTCACCCAGGGCCCCCTGCCCTGGGTTGGGGTTGGTGTGTGTGTGCGCCATGGGGCCATCTCCTGCAATCCCGTCAGGCCTGGGCCAAGAGGGCTGGAGTAGGTGTAGTTCTCGCCAGCTTTGCATGACCACAAGAGCCATTTTTTTCAAAGCAAGTCTGTCACGAGCTGTTAGGTTCAGAATAGCAGGCAGTCAATGGTGCCAATCATTGGTGGGGCTTTGCACTCCACAGGGGGCTGCCCACTGCCCATGGCCCTGGTCAGATCCACAGAAAGAGGGGAGGAAACCATCCTGTGCAAACCCAGTCTCCTCGTTCCCAGAGACCAACAAGGCACAGTGGAGAGCACAGACCTCCTATAGCTGTCCTCCCTCCCCTCCGTGCAAGGAGAGGCTGCATGGTAGGGACTGTCTGCAGGTGGTGGTACTTGGTTTGACTTGTCTTTGCTGACTCTAAGACACATGGCTCCTGGATCTATTAAACAGGGCATTTTCTTTTTCACTTTGGATAAATCCACATTCATATTTCCAGGTATGTCTGTGTATGTACATAGAACCTTGTCCACATCTCAGAATGTAAGGCACCTGCATGCCAAGACGATCGTTGTAAGGATAAATTAGATAAAATTATCGTTGGCGGAAGTATGGGTAAGAGAAGATTACACATGGGCCTTAAAAAAAAAGAGGCCTCTGAGTGAACAGAGAAAGTTGGCTTACAGAGAAGGGCTCAGCTTACACTGGCTCGGGCGAGGGCAGTCACTGCAGCTCTGTCAACTTCGAGCTCAACCCTGAACCCCTCATTTCCTGGTTTCAGAGGTTAAGATGGAGCTTGTTGGTTAAGCCCAGGAGGTAGTGGCGCTATCCAGAAGGCAGAATGCACGGGAGGACTTGTCTCGTGAGCAACCAGCCGAGTGCCCTTATTAAACACAAATACCAGCCGTGCTCGTTTCCCTGTAACCAGACACCTGAGGTGATGTGCACAGAAACTGGCTCCTCACCCTCCTAACAGCACACACAGAGGCAGGGTTTCTGAGAAGAGTCAAATGTCAGTATGGGAGGAAGCCTGAAGTGAAATTCTTGAAAGGGGCAAGTCAGACTCAATTTTTGAAAAGCAGATGAACACAGGCCTTTCAAACGTGAGGAAAAAGAGGAGCAGAGAGGGAGTTTGCGCTAAGGGCACCCCCGCCCCTCCCCCAGACAGATGTGAGCTGTCTGTCTTTTTCTCAGATTTCACAGAGCAGAGGACAGGCCCGAACAGAAACCACCAGCAAACCTGGCTACGACCTCTACTCAGCCCTCTTCCCTGCCCAGCACCGTGAACTCCCCACATCCATACTCCTTCCCAGTTTAAGAACAGCCACTCTTATCACTCAGACAATGTGAGAAAGGCATCTCTCCTCTCCATCTGGACCACTGGTCACAGAGGGTGATGAACGGTGTGTCTGAGACAGGAGACAGGGCAGTGGTGAGGGGCTTTCCTGTGTGAGCCTTTTGCTAGTGCCTTGGTGAAAGTCTAAAGGAAAAGGAAAGGTGTTCATCCCCTGGGAGCAGCCTGCAGGGCCTGTCCCTCTCTCCCTGGAACAGAGGACTGCCCTCCAGGGACACCTGGGTAGGGAGAGCAACAGCCAAGGCCCACTGTCTGGGGAGCAGCAGCAAAGAAAATCAAAGAACTAGCAGGACCCGGACCATGTGGAGGTCACAATAGAGTAGGTGCTGCCTCTAAGCATTGAAAGGAGGGAACCTGAAATGGAAGGAGAGCAGGCTGGGCGCTTGGGTTCAAATGCCAGGCGAGTTAACTCTTTTTTTTTCAGGCAAAGTCCACTTGATGGAGACCAGATGACCTGGCACCATGAGAAGGCATTAGATTCTCACCGTTGGGATGTAAGAATTTTAGGCTGTGAGCATATTCAATCACAACATGAAAAGGGTGCGTGTGCCGGCCGGGAGCCTGCCCTCCTCCCACCACCCAGATGACTGAGTACTGTCCAATTTGTGAGGAGTCTCTTGGCTCCTAATTAACTGGTCTGGGGGGGTCCTGCACTCTTCAACCTTTAACAAACGCTCAGGAAGGCTCATCAGGTCTCACGCCTCCACGTGGAGGCCACCAGGCCCCGTCTGCCTTGCTGCCCTGGTCTCATGAGGCCGGCAGAGCCGTCTGCCGGTGCAGCTGGGCTAACCGGGCCCCCTGCTGACCGTGCTCCCTTCAGCCGTGTGCATGGGTTCCAGCCCCGGAGGGCAACACCGCTCCAAGGGATGATGGATCGGAACCTTGCGGGCAGTGGCTTGTACTTCACCCGACAGCCTGTTCCACTTCTCACCACTGGGAGCCTACCTGGCAGTCACAACATGTGGAGCACTTGCAGACAGAAATCCTGCAGCCAGAGCTACTCCAGGAGGAAAGCAAGGGCCCGCAGCACAGGGGATGGGCCATGATCTAGGGACATGAGGAAAAGAGCACACAGACAAGAGCCAAGAACCCTCCCACCCCATGGAGATCAGAGGCCGCCCCCTGCAGAGCACACACAACTCCCTGGTGAAGAGTTCCACGATAATCTAGGGGGCAGAGAGAGCCCAGAGACACACCCTGTCCCCTAGGCCACAGCAAGACCAGCAGGTGACCGGGGTGCACGGTGGAGCGCTGGTGACATGGTCCACTGGTCCAGGTGGGAATCAGGGAGACGTGCACAGCACTGGGCCCTGGCAACAAGGACAGCTCGGGGAGGCCTCCAGAGAGCACAGAGAGCAAGCAAAGCGACCCTGAATTCCTGTTCATTATTGGTTTTGTTCTTTGTGTTGTTGGGTATTTTTTTCTTCTTTTCTTTTAAATAAAAAAGCTGCAAGGTTCCACTGTCTACATTCCCCTTGAGATGGCTGGGAGGTGGTCTGGAAGCGTCCCGGATAGCCATGAGCTGTGCTGGGGCGCATGTCCTGGCAGCGAGGGCAGGGCTGTGGGCTGTCACTGCACGGTGGTGTCTGGGTGACTCTGGTATCTGTGCCTCCACACCTCCTGAATCTTTTTGCACCATTTGTGAGCATTCCCGCTCGGGTCCATCAGGTAATACGTCCTGTTTGGCTGCAGAGAAAGAAACCATTTAATGTTCTCAAAGAAGTGAGTCTCCCCAAGACCAGCACCTCAACTTGTTGGGGAGAAATCATAGAAAGAAACCATCACCTGGACAGTGTGGCTTAGTGTTGAGCGCCCGCCTATGAACCAGGAGGTCACAGTTCAATTCCCAGTCAGGGCACATGCCCAGGTTGTGTACTTGATCCTCCGACTGGGGGTGTGCAGGTAGGCAGCCAATTGATGATTCTCTCTCATCACTGATGTTTCTATCTCTCTCCCTGACTCCCTTCCTCTCTGAAATAAAAATATATAGGAAGGAAGGAAGGAAGGAAGGAAAGGAAGGAAGGAAGGAAGGAAGGAAGGAAGGAAGGAAGGAAGGAAGGAAGGGAGGGAAAGAAAGAAAGAAACCGCCACCCTACTGCAGCCACTGCAGGTACCTCTGGAAGCACATGAACATGTGCATTTCTTCCTTGCACATATGTGCAGATATTAAATATGCAGGTGATGACTTACAGATCCCTCAGGTCACCCCCGAAGTAAAAAAACAAGCACAGGTGTCTCCCAGCCCAGCTCAGGACTGAGCCATGAACGTGGGGCCCTGAGACGTGGGAAAGGGGGAGACAAGTGCCTCGACTCCAGCTCCTTCCTTGGGCTACAGCATTTGGATGCTTCAACTGCCTTGCAAAGGAGAATCTATAGAGACAAACTTACTGTGTGGACAAAGAAGGTTTTAAAATTCTTGGCCTCTGGTCGGAGTTCTTGTGACCATGGAATTTCACCTTTCAGGACTTTGTTGACAGGATCCACATAATATAAGTGTGGCCCTTCTGTAAGTAATAACTGTCGTCGTCGTGCAAATAAACCCTGACAAAAAAAAAGACCCCGCTTGTTAAGGCTCAGAAGTGGGTGATGACAGTGCTTACTGCTGCCTCAGAGGCTGGACTGTCAGAGTAGCTCAGTGCACAAAAACCACTGCCAGCCACCTATCCACTCCCTGGGACAAAGGGAGCGTGCACACCTCATCCCCCATGTGGACCCGGCCTTGGATTAGAGCAGTGATGGCGAACCTTTGAAGCTCGGCGTGTCAGCATTTTGAAAAACCCTAACTTAACTCTGGTGCCGTGTCACATATAGAAATTTTTTGAACAACAAGAAAGCCCACTGCGTGGGAAATATTTGCCAATGTCATATCTGATAAGGGCCTAATCTCCAAAATTTATAGGGAACTCATACAACTTAACAAAAGGAAGATAAACAATCCAATCAAAAAATGGGCAAAGGACCTAAATAGACACCTTTCAAAAGAGGACATTCAGAAAGCCAAGAGACATATGAAAACATGCTCAAAGTCACTAATCATCCGAGAGATGCAAATCAAAACAACAATGAGGTACCATCTCACACCTGTCAGAATGGCTATCATCAACAAATCAACAAACGACAAGTGCTGGAGAGGATGTGGAGAAAAAGGAACACTCGTGCACTGCTGGTGGGAATGCAGACTGGTGCAGCCACTATGGAAGACAGTATGGAGTTTCCTCAAAAAACAAAACATGGAACTCCCATTTGACCCTGTGATCCCACTTCTAGGAATATATCCCAAGAAACCAGAAACACCAATCAGAAAGGATATATGCACCCATATGTTCATAGCAGCACAATTCACCATAGCTAAGATCTGGAAACAGCCTAAGTGCCCATCAGTAGATGAATGGATTAGAAAACTGTGGTACATCTACACGATGGAATACTATGCTGCTGTAAAAAAGAAGGAACTCTTACCATTTGCAACAGCATGGATGGAACTGGAGAGCATTATGCTAAGTGAAATAAGCCAGTCAATGAAGGAAAAATACCACATGATCTCACTCATTCATGGATAATAAAGACCATTACAAACTTTTGAACAATAATAGATACAGAGGCAGAGCTGCCTCAAACTGATTGTCAAACTGCAGTGGGAAGGCCAGAGAGGGTTGGGGGGCAGAAGGGAGGGGAGTAAGAGATCAACCGAAGGACTTGTATGCATGCATATAAGCATAACCAATGGACATAAGACACGGGGGGGGGGGGGGGGCCAGGGGATTGTCAAGGGCGGGGAAAAAAAAGGACACATATGTAATACCCTTAGTAATACTTTAAGCAATAAAAAAGAAAAAACCATAGTAAAACAAAGATTTATATTTTTGATATTTATTTTATATATATTTAAATGCTTTAACAAAGAAAAATCAACCCAAAAAATAAGTTCACGTGTCACCTCTGACACGTGTGTCATAGGTTCGCCATCACTGGATTAGAGTGGAAGCGCTTACTGCTTGGTCTTGGCGATCTGATGTCTTCACCCCCATTTTAGGTGCCCTGACTTTGGTTGCCACGCGCAGGAACAGCAGCACAGGCCAGCTCACCAGCTCAGGTCCCCGTGGCTAAGCAAACTCGGACGGCCCCACAATCAGTGGTCAGCCCGCTGCTTCTTGTGCCTTCTGCTCCACTCTGAGGCACAGAGCTCTGCCTGAGAACCCACCTTCATGGAGGTTCTCATCCACTGAGGATGCCCCAGGGCGGGTCAGAAATGGGTTTCACAAGCCCAAAGCTTAGAAGGGCTTGGGTCAGCAGATTTATGGAGTCGGATATGTTTTGATAAAATTAATCCATAATAAAATAAAAAAACACACAACATAATAAATAACAATTTTCCAAAACAATTCTAGACCCGGCTGGTGTGGGTCAGTGGTTGAGCATTGACCTATGAACCAGGAGGTTACAGTTCGATTCCTGGTCAAGGCACATGTGTGGATTGTAGGCTCAATCCCCAGTAGGAAATGTACAGGAGGCAGCCAATCAATGATTCCCTCTCATCACTGATATTTCTCTCTTCTTTCAAATCAATAAAAAAAATTCTTTTTTAAGTTAAAAAAACAAAACAATTCTAATGAAGTATTAGGTGACTGTGGTGATGTCAAGCAGAACCTCCTCAATGGGACAGAAACTTTATCGGTGAACCCAGCCTTGTGGAGACACCAGAACCCTGGCTTCTGAGAAGAAATGAGAGAGGCTCTACTTCTGTTTTGCTACAGCTGAATAGCTGAAATCTCCCTTAGCTATCAAATCTAGAGATGATCTCTAAGAAGGAAAGATGCTATGTGCGACAAGTTACCGCAGGAACCTGAGAGGAAGGCATGATCCTGAGTAAGAACCAGGAGGGAGCCCTGGCTGGTGTTGCTCTGTGGTTAGCAAGTTGGCCCTCACCCTAAATGTCACGGGTTCAATCCCCTGCCCTGGTCAGGGTGCATGTGGGAGGCAGACAATTGATGTGTCTCTCTCACATCGTTCTCTCTCCCACTCTCTTTTCCTTCCCTTCCACTCACTCAGATAAAAAAAAAAAAATCAATGGGAAAAATATCCTTAGGTGAGAATTAACAACAACAACAAAAGAACCAGGAGGGAGACACAGATGCACAGGAAGGAGCAGTGGGGGTCTGACTTACCTTTCGCTTATCTACTGGACCCATTTTTAGTATTAAATTATTTTCTACAAACTGGTGCCTACAAAAGAAGAAAACAAGAATGAGCACTCACATAAGTCAGAGACAGAAATTCTCCAAACTCCTCCCTTCAAAACAAACCTCCCAATGGCATTTGTGAACTTTGCTTTAACCAAGCCTCTCCCTTCACAGATCCAAACTCAGTAACATGAGGAAACTCCAAACGTAACTGAGCACACAAGCACTGTTGCTTTACAGAACTTACACTGCGGTTGGACCAGAGGCCAGAAATATCACCTGCTGTCCCCTCTCACTTGGAAGCCTTCACACAACCCAGGAAAGGTAGAGGGAGACAGGGCTGCAGAGCTGAGCCCATCACACCAATCCTCGTTACTTTAAACAAAGCAGGACCAAGACACAAAACCCCTCCAAAAGGGCAGAGCCTGCTGGGAGTCAACCTGAGGATGAAGCCTGGTGTTCATATGTTACCTCCATTAGCTGGGACCCCAAGTCAGTGTTCGGAATCCACTGAGCCACTTAGGACCATAAATCTCTAAAAGACTCAAGTTGGACTTGGTTTAAGAATATCTCATCTTAACTGGTGGCTCAGTTGGTTAGAGTGCTGTTCCCATACCCAAGGCTGCTGGTTCAATCCCTAGTCAGGGCACATACAAGAATCAAGCAATGAATGCATAAATAAGTGAAATAACAAATCCATGTTTCTTTCTAAAAATCAATTTTAAAAAATCTCATCTGGTGTTTCTACCATAGTAATAAAGCACTTTTATTCAAACATGGCAGGAATTTGGAAGAGAAAGCTTCAAATACAGGTGTGTGTTTAAAATATATATATATATTTCAGAGGGAGGGAGAGGGAGAGAGAGATATAAACATCAATGATGAGAATCATTGAACGGCTGCCTCCTGCACTTCCCCTACTGGGGATCGAGCCTGCAACCCGGGCATGTGCCCTTGACTGGAATCAAACCTGGGACCCTTTGGTCCGCAAGCCAATGCTCTATCCACTGAGTGAAACCAGCTAGTGCAAATGCAGGTTTTGATTTAATACACATAATTAGCAAAATATAGGTCTCTTTGATTTCTAAGAGTTTAACAGAGGTTGTTTTAATGTCTGCAGGCTATCTCTTCTGGTTAAAGCTAATAGTTACTGCTTTATGTTCTGATTTTACTAAAATTCCTGATCCAAGGTTCTACTGTAGAAACAAAATATTTTATATTTGAAAACATGTCAGACAACTGTTATATCAAACAGTGACAATTTTAGCTCGTAAGTGAGCGCACCCACATGCTTTTTCGGCTCCTTTTGGGACCTAGTGCATGTTCAAGCAGTGGCCAAGCTGCTGGAACCATGTTCTCCCACTGAGTGTTCCTGGCCTAGCCTGACCCAACCAGACCAACGCTCACTGGGCTTGCCTTGCTGAGACCCCATCACCAAGGAATGAGCCCCAAGCAAACTGATGCAGCATCATGTGGATTTTGAAAATAACTAAGATGAATATTAACAAGAAAAAAGGGCTGTGTCCTCTACAAGGGAAAGAACAGTACTTCACTCTCAGAGGCACTTAAAAATAAACAAACAAGCCCTAGCCGGTTTGGCTCAGTGGATAGAGCGTCGGCCTACGAACTGAAAGGTCCCAGGTTCGATTCCGGTCAAGGGTACATGCCCGAGTTGTGGGCTCGATCCCCAGTGGGGGACTTGCAGGAGGCAGCCGATCCATGACTCTCTCATCATGGATGTTTCTCTCTCTCTCTCCCTCTTCCTTCCTCTCTGAAATCAATAAAAATATATTTAAAAAAGTAAACAAACAAAGCTTGAAGCAAAGAGAAAAAACCAAGGAGATTTCTGAAAAGGAAATCTAATGAGGCTCTGCTGCAAGACAGAACTACATGGAAAACAATTGAGCCCAATAGAAAGCCTCTTCTAACTTACAGGCCCTGTTACTTAAGAACTCAATGTATAATAAAGAACCACAAGTTAACAGTAAGGGGAAGACTTTAATTATACCAGGCAGGGTGGAGGGTGTCAATTTAAGCCGAGGTCAGTTCACGGCCTCAGTTAGCTGGGCTGCTGGGATACTGGGCCAGTGGGCACAAGATCACCATCAAAAAAGTCTGACGGACAGCAAGGAAAGAAAAGACCTTCCAGCATATTTGCAGCCTCCCATGGATTAACAGGAGAGACAGTTTAAAATATTAAATCAGCCCTGGCTGGTTTGGCTCAGTGGATAGAGTGTTGGCCTGTGGACTGAAGGGTCCCAGGTTCGATTCCGGTCAAGGGCACATGCCTGGGTTGCGGGCTCGATCCCCAGTGTGGGGCATGCAGGAGGCAGCCGATCAATGATTCTCTCTCTCATCACTGATGTTTCTATCTCTCTCTCCCTCTCCTTTCCTCTCTGAAATCAATAAAAATATATTTTTAAAAAATGTTTAAAAAAATAAAATATTAAATCAAACAAAAGAAGAACTGGAAGGAAAAAAGAAGGGATATTGGTCAAGCCTACATGAGAAGGGCCACTATTTATTTACTATTATTATCATTAAAAAAATTTTTTTTATTGATTACAGCGAGGAAGAGAAAGGGAGAGAGAGCTAGAAACATCAATGATGAGAAAGAATCATTGATCGGCTGCCTCCTGCACGCCCCCTACTGGGATTGGAGTCTGAAACCCTGGCATGTGCTCAGACCAGAATCCGAACCGTGACTTCCTGGTTCATAGGTCCACGCTCAACCACTGAGCCACACTGGCGGGCCAGGGGAGCGGTTCCTTTTTAAAGCTGGAAACAAAATGAGCTACTTAATACAGAGTAACAGACATGACTACATGAGAACAAAAAGAACCTTTAACTACAAAAATAACCAAAATTAACAAGCAAATACACTGGAGAACATTCAGCAAATACAACCATCTGTACTTTACTGAGCATCTACAAAGGGACTGACATAAAAGGCTTAACACCTCAATGACTAAGGATACAAATTGGAAATTCCCAAAAGAGGAATTAAGTGACCCCAAAAGTTCTCAATAAAGATACTGCCCTGGCCAGTTTCCCAGTGGTTAGAGCATATTCCCCATCAAGGGCACGTACCTGGGTTGCAGGTTCAATCCTGGCCCTGGTCGGGGCATGTGGGAGGCAACCAATTGACATGCCTCTCTTGCACTGATGTTTCTGTCTCTCTCTCCCCTTCCCTTTACTTCCTCTCTCTCTCTCTCTAAAAAAAAAAAAAAAAGGAAAAAATATCCTCAGGTGGGGATTAAAAATAATAATAAAAAATAAAGGAAAACAAAAAAAATTTTTTTAATTAAAAAAGAAACTGAGCGCCACTCTCCCGTGTTCTATTGAGATGCACTGGGTGCAGGCAAGGGCCATACGGATGCTGTGGAAGCGCGGTCTCACTCAGCACTGGCACAAAGAGCCTGAAATGAGGAGGACCTGCTGAGAAGGTAATTTGGAAATAATGTCTATCCTAAGGAACAAAAGACAAGCAAAGACCAGAAGCACCCACCTTCACAACTGTTATTCACACTGTGAATCTGAAGCCACAAGATGGTTCAGCAACAGAACATTTTGGCGCCACACAGAAACACGCGAGCTCCTTCCTTGTCCCTGCAGAGTGAGGACCCCCAACTGACAGGCACAAGCCCCTCCAACGCACATGGATACACATTCTCTCTCCCTCTCACACATGCCTGCCAGCACACAGCCACCTATCTCGGCTTCTCTAATGACAGGACACAGGAGAGCCACTGGTGCTCCAGATGGTGAAGAGCTGATGCTGGACTCCTGACCGGACCCAGTGGCTGGGGTAGATCTCTGTCTACTCCTCGAGTCCAGGAGGCAGGACTCAAGGGAGTAGACAGAGATGGTCAGAAGCTCCCTTATTAGCGTCAATACCACAGCCTATTCATTTGGTTAATTAACCAATTAAGTTAAACAAGCTACTAGTTACCCACTTTGACAAGTTTACTTAAAAGAATCCTTTTGATTTTTTACTTCAAAAGGTCAATTCCTACTCTCCTGAAGAAAACACCCTACCCCCACACTAGGCACCTTTTTCTCTCTGGCAGTTGACAGGTCCAGTCTGCAGATTCAAAGATGAAAGCAGACCTAAATTAAAGATATATCTAACTCTTGGCATATAGTTAGCATGCACAAGAGGTTTTACCATAGCTCTGAGATCATACACAGCCTTCTGTCACCCAACCCTCTACAATAGGCCACATTTATCATCGCCTCATTACAGATGTCAATGCAGGGGCTGAGGATCTCAAGTTGGTCACAGGCATTTTCACAAGGGGTGACAGTGCAAAATCTCCCTTGAAGGATTTCCTGATTCCAAAGCCAGGGCCCTCTCCTCATCACCCTATCCCACCCTACCCAGTCTCCAAGAACACCTGTTTCAAGGATGCAAACCTGAAGCCACCAGCAAGCTAGGGCCATTTCAGGACACAGCCACCCCAGGAGAGCCCAGTGAGCCTGCCAGAGGCCCGATGTGACCACCTCAGGAGGGAACTCCATACCTGGCTTCTACGCAAGTGGAGGAGGAACAAGTGGCCAGTTTGCTCTAAAACACCAGCTCTCAAACCTTCAGAACTCAGAACCCCTTTATACTCTTAAACCTTATGGAAGCCCAAGACTGGTATGGCTCAGGGTCAGCCCATGCACCAAAGGGTCGCCATTTCGATTCCTGGTCAAGGGCATGTACCGGGGTTGCAGGTTTGATCCCTGGCCCTGGTTGGAACACATGTGGGACATGTCTCTCCCACATTGATGTTTCTCTCCCCCTACCCCCCCATCCTTTCCACCCTCTCTAAAAATCAATGGAAAAAATATCCTCAGGTGAGGATTAACAAAAAAATAAAGTCAATTAAAAAAAAATGCAAAACATAAGAAAAATAGTCAAAGGACTCAAAGTACCTTGACAAGTAAATACAAATGGCCAATGTATCGAGATGTTTGCTTTGATAAGAAATCAAATGCCAATTCACATGACCCTGTTTTTAGAGCATCAAAATGCTCAAGGGTCGGCATGACCGTTCAGGAAATGGGGGTTGTTCACAGGCACTGCAGATACAAAGCACTGCCTTCTTAAATGTGCACGTTCACTCCACCTGCCACCCAGGACTCCACCTTTAAAGAAATATTCAGACAAGTGAGAAAAACTATGTGCAGAGGATGAGTTACAACAGCAAAACCCCTGGAACACCCCAAACATCTCACCAAGGAGCAGCAGTTATTAAATCACAGTGAATCGTGTCAGAACACAGATGCCTGGCCTGCTGAGTCTCAAACGCACTCACTCCCCCTGCCCAACGATTCTTAATACCCACTTCCAGTTGGACCCTTTGAGGGGCCTCACCCCAGAGTGTTATTGGCAGTTTTGGGAGGAGTGAGCTGGTGCCAAGCCTCACAGGCAGCGGTAATGAAGACTAGGATGCCTGCTTTCTCTGTTTACCGTGTCTCGCATTCCCTGCATTCTGCTCTGCATTTTTAAAGGGAGTACTACTTATGCCTATAAATTCTTACCAAGGGTTTCCACTGGCCTGCTTCTCCAATAATAACCTCTTCTCATCTTCGGAAAACTGTAAGTCCAGTTCAAAAGAATTAGTGTCCAGGTCATGGATATACTGCTCGATGTTGCTGCCCGCCCTCTGTGGCAGACCCGTGTCTGAGGCAGACAGGGAGTGGGAGGATGATGACGATGACACTTGCATGCAGCCAAACTGGCTCAGGAGATTGTCGTACTGCACAGAGAAGAGGGAAAAGTGAGAACAGCGCCTAATGTTCCCTAGGGTCCAAAGATGCAGACAACACTCTGACCTACGCTATACCAGCAAGCTCACGGCCTGAGGGCCTCAAAGCCCAGATGGGAGATGAGCCTCAGGGCTGTAGCCCCGTTCTGCTTCTCCTGTTAAGTGTGGGCAGCTCTTTCTCCTCCACTGGATGGCTGGCCACTAAATCAAGGCAGGCCTGGATCCCTCTTTCCGAGGTGAACATGAGAAGATGCTCACCCCAGAGAGCAGCTAACCCTCAGCTTTCATCTCCAGGAAGGGAAACTTCTATAAGTCCCCATGCTGCCCCCTCTAGAGGGGGTTAGGATGCCTTCTGGGAAGAGGAGGGATGGGCACCTATGGCCCCAGAGAACCCACCCTCCGGGGTGCAGAGGCTCAGTGGCAGGAGTTCAGAGCCCTCTTCCTTTAGCCCTGTGGTCCTATGTCTCTGAGTCTACGGCTGTCATTATATATTCCAATGTGACTGAGTTCAATTAAAAATAAAAATATACTCCTTTTCATCTCAGCAAAGATTAATTAAGCTTGATATAGACAGAGTTGCCTGCTATTCTGGAGAAAACTACAAACACTGGTGACACAGAAAATGGAATGACTCACAAATGTACCAAAAGGCAGGGGCTGTGTACTCGCACACTCCTAGGCTGCTGAACGGGCCAGAGAGCCCCAGCAAAGACCTGGCGAGAAGTGGGCACCCAGCCTCTCCATGGCTAACAAAGAGGAAAAGGAAAGACGCCACCAGAAACAGGTGAGATGAGAATGCAGTGCATCCTTCCAAGTTCCCTGTGGCTCTAGAGCAGTGGTTCTCAACCTTCTGGCCCTTTAAATACAGTTCCTCATGTTATGACCCAACCATAAAATTATTTTCGTTGCAACTTCATAACTGTAATGTTGCTACTGTTATGAATTGTAATGTAAATATCTGATATGCAGGATGGTCTTAGGCGACCCCTGTGAAAGGGTCGTTCGACCGCCAAAGGGGTCGCGACCCACAGGTTGAGAACTGCTGCTCTAGAGGGACTCCCCCCTCCTGCAGACCCAGAGCCCACCCTCCTCATGTGTGGCCCCAAACAGCCTTCACCCATGTGCTCACACAGCTTCAACAGCAGCCTCAGCCCTGCCCACTGGCTCCCAGGTAGGAGTGACCCTAGTGACACTCCTGGGGCCCCTCCTGGAGCATTCTCCACTTCCTCTCTGAAAACTGCCCCAAGGCCACCTCTGGGCAGTGTCTCTCAGCTTACAGAGGCTTCCATAAGCCTCTGTGCGTGTCTCAACAAACCTGCGAAGCCAGTGAGATGACTATTACCACCATCTCCATTTCTGCAACAGGGAAATAAGGCTCAGAATGGGCCCAAGGTCACAACCTGAGGGCCAGTGTGGAATTCAGAACCAGACCCCTGCGTGTTTCCAATGCAGGGACTGCCTCGCTCCCATGGTGGAACTGCTAGCTGACCACCATGACCACTGCTTGCTGGGTGAGTCCTATCTTGGGGGCTCCATTGTACTGTCCCAGGGAAAGCTCCAGGTGCTCTATCTCTGCACTCCATTCTTCTCCCCTCACCTAGTACAGACGAGCAGCACAAACCCCAAACCTAGAAAGGACAGGTGACAAGGAGTGACAGTGGCTGGAGTGGAGGTGCTCACCAACGCAGAGTGAGGAAACACCAGACTGTGCTGAACACTGAACTTTTCTCCAGGGGCCACCTGGAGTCCAGACATGAGCATCACCATCAGCCACCAGCACGGGGTTAGGAACACAGATGAGAATAGGGTGCCTGCTCTCTTCACTCCCTGAATAAAGATAGTTTCTGCTCCTCTCATTCACAGGGAAGTCCCCTTCCTGCTGAAAAGGACACTAGACTCTCCTGGAGCCTCATGGGTGGTGAGATTGTCCCCTGTGACACATGTCTACCTCTGCAGTAAGGGAGTATCTTCTTGAGCAGGTTTTCTCTGTATTTGATACCTTTCCAGGTCAAAGTCTTTTCAAGGTTCACTAAACTGTCCAATTGTGAAGGGTGGTATAGGGAGCTCAGGCCGAATACTTTCCAAGGCTTTCAAACCACACAGCCTTCAAAGCTGAGGATGAGCCACCTAACAATAAGTTGTTAACCTGTAGAGCCAGTTTGAGATGGCAACATTTGAGCACCAAGAAGCCAGAGCTCTTGACATGGCGAAGGCAATAAAACAGCAGACAGAAAGCCTGAAAAAGACACTCAAGAGTGTGTACACGCATACACAAACACGCACATGTACATACACACACAGGCTACATGAAGCTGAGCTCCCCAGACACTGAGATCCGAGACAGCTGCGCCCTCCATCAGAGCTCAGCTCCATTAGAGCTCAGTCAGCCAAACATGCTGCTTCCCTGGAAACCCCTGCCCAAGGCACTGGACTGGAGACACTAACATACTCCTACTGTCTGTGCCTTAGGAATAACAAGGCTGGGGGAGGAATCCTGGGGATGAGCCTTCTGCAGTCGGCAAACACGGAGGCCGCAGCTACTGCAATGGGGAAGCAGGTCAGGCTTCCTTCAAGTCTGGGCACAAAGGATATTTCAGGGGAAGCAAAGGGGGATGTGTTGCTTACAACAATAAGCAGGGGACATAAGGAGTTCTTGATCTTCAAGAGGTGATACCAGTAATAATTTTAATTTGGCTCTGGATGACTCTTAAAGTCTAGAATTCCCACATCAACTAAAGTGGAACTCTACACATAACTGGTTAGAATAAGCTACAGTGACAGAACTCAAGCCAGAAAAATGGACTATCAATGGTAATAAGAAAACACTTGAAGGTGGATGGTGGGTGCACTGCAGCTCCTTGTACTCCTCTGTCCAATTCCATATGCTTCCATAAGAAAAATTTAAAGAACAAAGTGTACTTACACCTACATCTGAGTTCAAGCTGTGACTACAGCTTCCCACACATGCCAGGTGCTACACCCCTTGGGCTTGTACCACAGCTCCCGCTTTTACCAGGAACTAAAAGCTGACATTGACCAATGTCCATCCTCAATGCCATGTCCCAAAAAGTTCAAAGCAACAGCACCCCAGGCTTCTCTTGGAAAGATCAGAAGCATTCCAGAATGTTTTTAGACATATGATTATAAAAACACCAGCCAAGAGCATAAGAAAGATGCCCACCAGGAGACACAGCACCAGGAGCCCAGGGGGAAAAGTGAAGGGTGTGCTCCCACTAGCTCCAGACTCCCTCACCCACTATCTGCCTCTGGTTCAATCCCTATGGGTTAAAATTATCTAGGAAAAATGAGAAAAAGGGACTCGACCACCCCAGGGCCTGATGACCTGCACTCGGGGCAGACTCACGGACAAAAGCCACTTAGGGCTCAGTCTCGGTAAGAGACTCAGATTTGGGCTACAAAGTGTCCAGATCTATGCCAGCTTCCCCTTGAGCCCTTCATCCCATGAATCAGAGTCCTGTGGTCGATGGGCACAAACTTCCTAAGCACAGAGGAACCATTTTCACAAACTATGACAAGCAGAATCCATCTCTGCCTGGGTTGTTCTGACACACATGAGCCAGCTTACGTTTCCATAGCAGTCTTCATCATCTTCCGACATGGCTGGTAAGTAAGCGGTGAGTTTCGGGGGTGTCTGATGATGCAGATTCTCCCATGTGATGGAGTCAAAGAATGAATGAGCTTTCAGAGGGCCATATCCTTCCATTTCTTCACAGCCTAATCGCTTTGTGGCATCTAAAACCTTAAATAAATGTCAAGACATGTCAGTGTTAGGGTTAAAAAGTAACTCTGACAAAAGTTCTTTTTGAGCCCTGGGCAGTTTGGCTCAGTGGATAGAGAGTCAGCCTGCAGACTGAATGGTCCCAGGATCGATTCCTGTCAGGAGCACATGCCCAGGTTGTGGGCTCGAGCCCCAGTAGGGGGTGTGTAGGAGGCAGCCAATCAATGATTCTCTCTCATCATTGATGTTTCTATCTCTCTCCCTCTCCCTTCCTCTCTGAAATCAATAAAAGTATATTTTTTAAAAAAGTTCTTTTTGAGTAGTTCCTTGAACTTCCCAGTACCTCCTAGAAATAGAAAGTTCCTGCGGCCCATCCCACCTGGTCCCACCATGGGCCGGGGACAGATTGAGTCACCTTCTGGGATTCCTTTTACTTCTCTCAAGTTTTTGTTCCTTTCCCTCTCACAGGTGAAAAGGAATCACAACTCAAAATTAATTAATAGCAGCAAGCATTATTTTAAAATATACAGTTGAAAATTCTAAAATGAGGGAAAAAATGAACTTACTGGCTTTAATAACAAAGAGAACAAAGAATCTATCTGATGGTAAGCTATCAGATGGGGGGCAAAGAGCCTGTGTCTCCCACCAGCATTGATTTCACAGGGCCCCACAGCTGTCTCTTCAGGATCTGGCTGTGTTCCTCCACCCTCAGACCCACAGAGGACCAAGCACACCCTCCCAGTGAGGGGACCGACACAGGAGGGACAGGCAAGAAGAGGCAGACTATAGCCTTCTCAAACTGACCAGGCAGGACTGACCCTACTTCCCCAAGATCAAGTTAAGGGACAGGCTAGAGCAGTGGTTCTCAAACTTCCTAATACTGCGACCCTTTAATACAGTTCCTCATGTTGTGGTGACCCCCAACCATAAAATTATTTTCATTGCTACTTCATAACTGTAATTTTGCTACTGTTATGAATCGTAATGTAAATATCTGATATGCAGGATGTATTTTCATTGTTACAAACTGAACATAATTAAAGCATAGTGATTAATCACAAAAACAATATGTAATTATATATGTGTTTTCTGATGGTCGTAGGCGAACAACCCCTGTGAAAGAGTCGTTTGACTCCCAAAGGGGTCGCGACCCTGAGGTTGGCGACCCACAGGTTGAGAACCGCTGGTCTAGAGCCAAAGCACTCCAGGGGCAGGGACAGTGTAATTTCTAGAAGCTAGATTATAAGATGGCTGCAGAGCAGGTAGAAGCTATACTCACCTGCTCCGAGCCCCAAACCAGATTCCTAGCTATATTACTAGTATAGAGCAATCAACCTGGATAACCAACTGAAGGCTAGCTGAACTGACATATTATAATCATGGGTTTACAGAAGAAGCCACATAGAGACTGGTAAGGAGGGTAGAGATGTGGAAAGGGCTGGCCCCAGCACCCAGGTGCATTGGCAACTGAGAAGCTGGAGGGGTATCACTATGACAAAACTTCCTCCTTGCAGTAGTGTGGGGGTCTCAATCCCACTCAGGGATCCCCAACTCAAAGCAATAGAGATGGGAACATAGCATCTGGTGGTGAAAATCACTGTGGTTTCTGTCTGCCTGGGAGACCCAGGTGCCACCTTCCCAGGGACAAGCACTCCTATCGTTACAGCACTAGGCTGGGAGTGCACTGCCCAGTTTCCAACTGCTGGTGAGGCCACTCTGTTGTACTCAGGTCCTGTGGAGGGGTCTGCTAGTTGCATCCATCATGACATTTGGGGCCCTATTTTTCTGGGGAGGTTTTGGCGGAGACTCAGACAGTGACTAAACTGTGTGGCTTTGGAAAGAAGGCTGGTCTCCCCCACCTTGAGCCTACAGCCAGTGCCCCTACCCGCCACCTGTTGACTCACTTGGCAGGCCCTGTCCTGCTGAGTTCAGCTGTGCAGGGATACCAGAGTGCCTTGCAGAGTTGGAACTTTCAGACCATGTCTCCCAAAAAAACTTTTGTCCAGGAATCAGACAGGCGGATGCTGGGGTGTGTGTGGCTACACTGCAGGGCGGGGGAGGGGGACACTCCCATCTCTCCAGCAAGTTCAGCCACTGCTACCCCAGGAAGAAGTACCTACCCACCTCCCACAGGCTTGAAGGGACCACCTCCAACAGGAGACTGGATCAGCCTTGACAAGTCCTGGATACTCTGCCCCGCTGGGCTCAGTTCCATGGGAGGAAGGGAGAGTGGCTTAGATCTGAGACATTCAAAGTGTGAGTCCCTTGGAGGCTATTATCTGGGACCAAGACAAAGTGCTTAGTCCCCTCCTTAGGGGTGGGCTGGCATCACCCCCATGGGAGGCTCTTTTGATCTGTCCCCTGAGGCCAGGGCAGCTGAGCTTGCTCCTGCAGAGGGGATGACTGGCTATTCCTAACCTGAACCTACCGCAAGCCCTTCCACGGGGAGCTAGAATTGGAGACTCTGGCAGAGACTGACTGGTTTGGCTCTGGAGGAGGGTCCACTTTCCCCTCAGTGAGTGCCTGACTGTGTGATCCCCAAGTAGGGGACCCACTAGCCCTATCCTCCTGATCCCAGCTGCCCTGCCCTACTGAGCTCGAAACCTATAGAAGAGGCTGTGATTCATGGCCAGCCTGGGCCCACTCTACAGTCTTTCTTTGGAAGGCTTTGGAGGAAGACCAAGCAACCTTAGGGAGCCTCAGTCCTTTTACAGATCTGCCCCCAGCTCTAAGGTGGAGGAAGCTGACCCTTATACACAGATTGGCCCCTCCCACATATACCCAGGCCCAGTAGATGCTAGCCACAAACAGTGAATAGCATGGTAGTTCCAGACAGGTAGCCAAGGCTAGTTACACAGAACGTCTGACATTGCCCTGTACCTAAACCCAGCCCAAGTAGAGCTGAAATCAATACAACCAGTGGTGGGCTTCAGATCACACCAGAGCTCAACCCAACTGGCCACATAGCTGTACACCCAAAAAAGGGATTCCAGCAGGCACCAGACCCTGCTGGGAACAACTCCGCCTTGGGGGCAGCCCTTGCACAGCATCTCATATGCGGTGATCAAGGTTTACCCTTATTTTCAGCCAGCCTGAAGAGTTAACTCCACTCACGAAAGAACCAGCAGCACTCAAGATTCAACTACAACAGGAGGGTGCACATAACTCACAAGAAACATTCCTGGAGCACAGAGCTCAGGTGATCTGGAAGATTGTGCCATTGATCCCAACAAGGCCCTTCACCATAAAGCCATCATAACAAGTTTGGGAGTTATAGTAGATCTACCTAATATACAGAGACAAAATGGGGAGGCAGAGAAAAATACCCCAAACAAAAGAACAAGAGAAATCCCCAAGGAAAGAATTAAATGAAATGGAAACAACCAAAATACCAGATTCAGAGTTTAAAACAATGGTTATAAGGATGCTCAAGGACTTTAGGGGAAGAATGGATGATCTCAGTGAGAACTTAACAGATATAAGGCCCTGACTTGGTAGCTCAGTTGGTTAGAGCATTGTCCCTATACACCAAGGATGTGGGGGTTCAATCTCCGGTCTGAGCCTATACAAGAATCAACCAATGAATGTATAAACAAGTGGAACAATAAATTGAGGCTTTCTCTCTCTTTTTCTCTGTCTCTACGCTTTCTCTTTCTCTCCCATCCTTAAAAAATAAGTAAAAGAAAATATTTAAAAACAAAACCCACAGAGATACTAAGCATTAAAAAGGACATAGAGCTGAAACCGGTTTGGCTCAGTGGATGGAGCGTCGGCCTGCGGACTGGGGGGTCCCGGGTTCGATTCCGGTCAAGGGCATGTACCTGGGTTGCGGGCACATCCCCTGTGGGAGATGTGCAGGAGGCAGCTGATCGATGTTTCTCTCTCATCGATGTTTCTATAAAAGAAAATATTTAAAAACAAAACCCACAGAGATACTAAGCATTAAAAAGGACATAGAAAAAAAATCAGAAATGAAAACAATCAAACTTTGGTTCTCAAACATCTCCTATCTCAAAAAAAATGTCTAGGTTGTTGAACAACCCTTTCATACTGACATATCATCATGACAAAAAATGTCTCTCAGGCCACAAACATAGGAGAGAATTCAAGTCAGTTTACTGCTAAACTTTGTGTTGTCAACATCTCAGGAAATTGTGCTGTGAAAACATTTTTTTTTTTTTTTTGCTTTTGTTGCTGGTGAAATGGACAATTAGCACAAATTTAAAACACAAAGAGGCCCTCCAGAGTGCTAATGTTGCCAAGAGTGTGTAAGAAACAATGACCACAGGCAATTGAAGAGGTAGAAAAACTGTCGTTGAATTGGATAATCGAAAAGCAGTTAGCCAGTGACAACATTTTGGAGGCAATGACAGGCGAAAAAGCAAAAATGCCTCATGCTGACTTCCTGAAAGACACCCCTAGAATGAGTGCTGAAAGTGATTCCTTAAGGCTAGAAAGAATGGTTGATAAATTTAAGAAAAGAAATGTGTGTTTATAGATTAAATAGTACATTAGACATGTACTGTATATATAAAAGGTTAAAACAGGGAATCATTGGGGGTCTGGAACAAATTAATTCAATTTATATGATTTCTAATGGGGAAAAAATTCAGTTTTCAAACAAATTGCTACTCAAAGAGCCTTCTGGAATGAATTAAGTTTGATAATCAAGGTTCTACTGTACACTAGAAGGAACCACAGCAGGTTAGATGAAGCAGAGGATCAAACCAGCAATTAGAGGAATTTAGAGGACAAGAAAACATAGTAATAAGCAACCAAGCAGAGCATCTAAAAGAAAAGAGAATTCTAAAAATTGAGCAAAGTCTAAGGGACCTCTGGGACACCATCAAGCATAACAACATCCACATCATAGGGATACTAAAAGGAGAAGAGAGTGAGAAAGGATTAGAAAATATGTTTGAAGAAATAATGGCTGAAAACTTCCCCAAGCAAGATGAATCCAGAGACCCACACCAAGACACATAATTAAAATGGCAAAGATTAAAGACAAAGAGATAATTTTTTGTTGTTGTTGTTAATCCTTACCTGAGGATATTTTTCCATCGACTTTATTATTAATTTATTTATGTTTTAAATATATTTTTATTGATTTCAGAGAGAAAGGGAAAGGGAGAGATACAAACATCAGTGATGAGAATCACTGATTGGCTGCCTGCTGAACGCCCCCTACTGGGGATCAAGCCCGCAACCCAGGTACCTGCCCTCAATCAGAATCAAACCTGGGACCCTTCAGTCTGCAGGCCGATGCTCTATCCACTGAACCAAACTGGCTAGGGCTAGAGATAATCTTAAAGGCAGCAAGAGAGAGACAGTTACCTATAAGGGAGTTCCTATAGGATGTCAGCTGATTTCTTAAACACTTCAAGCCAGAAGTGATTGGTACAAAGTATTCAACATGATGAAAAAGCAAGGACCTGAATCCAAGACTACTCTATCCAGCAAGGCTATCATTTAAAATTGAAGGCAAAATAAAGAGCTTCCCATACAAAAAAAAGCTAAAGGAGTTCATTACCACCAAACCAGTATTGCAAGAAATGTTTTAAGAAGAAAAAATGGCTAAAAATGAAAAGAACACAGGCATAAAGAATAAAATGGCAAAAAATAAGTACCTATCAATAATAAACTTAAATGTAAACTGAATGCTCCAATCAAAAGCCATAGGGTAGCTGAATGGATAAGGAAACATGATCCATATATATGGTGACTATAAGAGACCCACTTCAGAACAAGAGATACAAACAGGCCTGGGTAGTTCAGTTGGGTAGAGCATCATCCTGATAATGCCGAAGTTGTGGGTTTGATCCCTAGTCAGGGCACATACAAGAGCCAACCAATGAGTGCATAAATAAGTGGAACAACAAATCAATGTTTCTCTCTCTTTCTCTAAAAAAAAAAAAAAGAAGCCCTAGCTGGTTTGGCTCAGTGGATAGAGCGTTGGCCTGCGGACTGGAGGGTCCCAGGTTCAATTCCAGTCAAGGGCACGTGCTCCGGTTGCTGGCTGGATCCCCAGTAGGGGGTGTGTAGGAGGCAGCCAATCAATGATTCTCTCTCATCATTGATGTTTCTATCTCTATCTCTCTCTCCCTTCCTCTCTGAAATCAATAAAAAAAATTAAAAAAAAAAAGACTGAAAGTGAAGGGATGGAAAAAAATATTCCATGCAAATGGAAATGAAAAAAGCTGGGG
Source organism: Myotis brandtii (assembly GCF_000412655.1). Classification (NCBI taxonomy): domain Eukaryota; kingdom Metazoa; phylum Chordata; class Mammalia; order Chiroptera; family Vespertilionidae; genus Myotis; species Myotis brandtii. Next base: position 550,090 of record NW_005361156.1, read on the forward strand.
CACCAATACTTAAATCTGACAAAATAGACTTCAAAACAAAGGCCATAACAAGAGATGAAGAAGGTCACTACATAATACTAAAGGGATCAATCCAACAAGGGGATAAAACCCTTTCAAACATACATGCACCCAACATAGGAGCACCTAAATATATAAAGAAAATCTCAGCCCTGACCAGTTTGGCTCAGTGGATAGAGCGTCGGCCTGCGGACTGAAGGGTCCCAGGTTCGATTCTAGTCAAGGGCATGTACCTTGGTTGCGGGCACATCCCCAGTAGGGGGCGTGCAGGAGGCAGCTGATCGGTGTTTCTCTCTCATCAATGTTTCTGACTATCCCTCTCCCTTCCTCTCTGTAAAAAATCAATAAAATATATTTTTTTTAAAAAGAAAAAGAAAATCTCAGTGGACATTAAAGGGGAGTGACTAATATGGTCATAGTAGGAGATTTCAATAACCTACTGTCACCAATGGATCTTCCAGACAAAAAAATCCACAAGGCAACAACAAACCTAAACGACACAATGAATTAGTTGGACTTAATTAATATTTATAGACTATTTCATCCCCAAACAGCAGAATATACATTATTTTCCAGTTCACGTGGAACATCCTCAAAGACAGATCACATGTTAGGACACAAAATAAGTCTTAATAAATTCAAAATTAAAATTCTATCAAGCATCGTCTCTGACCAAAATAATGAAACTAGAAATCAACTACAATAAAAAAACTGAAAAACGCCCTAACTGGTTTGGCTCAGTGGATAGAGCGTCGGCCTGCGGACTCAAGGGTCCCAGGTTCGATTCCGGTCAAAGGCATGTACCTTGGTTGCGGGCACATACCCAGTAGGGAGTGTGCCGGAGGCAGCTGAATCGATGTTTCTCTCTCATCAATGTTTCTAACTCTCTATCCCTCTCCCTTCCTCTCTGTAAAAAATCAATAAAGTATATTTAAAAAACAAAACAAAAAAAACCACCAAAAAACCTGAAAAACATTCCAACACCTGGAGGCTAAAATAGCATGTTAGTAAATAATGACTGGGTTAATAATCAGATTAAGGGGAAATAAAAACTCTACCTGGAAACAAATGAAAATGAACACACAACAACCCAAAATCTATGGGACAAAGCGAAAATAGTTCTATGAGGGAAGTTCGTAGCATTACAGGCCTACCTCAAGAAAAATCTCAATCATTCTAACCCTTCCCCTAAAAACATTAGAAAAAGGACAACAAACAAAACCCAGAATAAGTAGAAGGAAATAATAAAGATCAGAGCATAAATAAGTGACATAGAAATTAAAAAAAAAAAAAGAACACTGAAACTGGTTCTTTGAAAATATAAACAAGGCTGATGAACTTTTAATCAGACTCATCAAGAAAAAAAGAGGACCCAAATAAGTAAAATCAGAAATAAAGAGATGAATAACTGACACCACAGAAATACAAAGGATTGTAAGAAAAGACTATGAACAACTATATGCCAACAAATTGGACAACCTGGGCAAAATAGATAAATTCCTAGAAGCATACTACCTTCCAAAATTGATTCAAGAAGAATCAGAAAACCTAGAATAGACAGATTACAACTAATGAAATTGAAGCAGTAATTGAAAAACTCCTAGCAAAGTTCTGGACCAGATGGCTTCACGGGCAAATTTTACCAAACAGTCAGAAGAATGCACACGACACTCCTCAAACTACTAAAAAAAAATTCAAGAGGAAGACAGACTTACAAACTCTTTTTATGAGGCCAGCATTATCCTAATTCCAAAACCAGACAAAGATACTACACAAAGAAAGAGAAGTATAGGCCAATATCCCTGATGAACATAGATGCAAAAATCCTCAACAAAATATTAACAAACCGCCTGGCTGGTAGCTCAGTGGTTGAGCAATGACCTATGAACCAGGAGGTCATGGTTCAATTCTTGGTCAGGGCAGGGCATATGCCCAGGTTGCGGGCTTGATCCCCAGTGGGGGGCATGCAAGAGGCAGCTGATCTCTCTCATTGATGTTTTTATTTTTCTCTCTCCCTCTCCCTTCCTCTTTGAAATCAATAAAAAACAATATTTTTTTTAAATTAGCAAACCGATCCAGGAATACATTAAAAAGATCACACATCATGGCCAAGTGGGTTTTTTTATGGGGATGCAAGGTTGGTACAATATTCTCAAATCAATAAATGTGATACACTACATAAATAAAATGAAGAATAAAAATCACATGATCATATGAATAGATGCAGAAAAAGCATTTGATAAAATCCAGCACCCTAAAAAAAAAAGGGCAAAAACAAAAAACCAACCCCCCACATACACAAACATCCCACACACACAATGAAACACCAAAAAATAAAATCCAGAACCCATTTATGATAGCACCCATCTGTGATGTTAGTAATATGGGAATAGAAGGATCATATCTCAACATGATAAAGGCCATATATAACAAACCTACAGCCAACATCATACTCAGTTGGCAAAAACTAAAACAGGGGTGGGCAAACTTTTTGACTCGAGGGCCACAATGGGTTCTTAAACTGGACCGGAGGGCCGGAACAAAAGCATGGATGGAGTGTTTGTGTGAACTAATATAAATTCAAAGTAAACATCATTACATAAAAGGGTATGGTCTTTTTTTTTTTTTAGTTTTATTCATTTCAAACGGGCCGGATCCGGCCTGCGGGCTGTAGTTTGCCCACGGCTGAACTAAAAGCATTTCCCTTAGATCAGGAACAAGACAAGGATGTCTGCTTTCACCACTCTTATTCAACACAGTACTGGAAGTCCTAGCCACAGCAATTAGACAAGAGGAAGAAATCAAAGGCATCCAAATTGGAAAGGAGGAAGTACAACTGTCATTATCCTCAGATGGCATGATACTGTACATAGAAAACCCTAATGATGCCACCAAAAATTACTAGATCTAATAAATGAATTTAGCAAAGTAGCGGGATACAAAATTAATATTCAAAAATCAGTGGCATTTTTATATACCAATAATGAACTATCAGTAAGAGAAATTAAGAAAACAATCCCATTCACTATTACAACAAAAAAAGAAGGTTACTAGGAATAAATTTAACCAAGAAGGTAAAAGACCTGTACTCAGAAAATTATAGGACACTGAAGAAAGAAACTGAGGAAGATACAAATAATTGGAAGCATTAACATCATTAAAATGTCCATACTACCAAAGCAATCTATAGATTCAACGCAGTTCCTATTAAAATAGCAATGGAATAACCCTGGCCAGTGTGGCTTATTGGTTAGAGAGTGGGACGGGCACCAAAGGGTCTTGGGTTTGATTCCCTGTCAAGAGCATGTTACTTGGATTGCAGGTTTGATTCCTGGCCCTGGCCAGGGTGCGTGCAGGAGACAACCAATTAATGTGTCTCCCTCACATAGATGTTTCTATCTCTCTTACCCTCCCTCCCACACTCTCAAAAAAAAAAAAAAAATCAATGAAAAAATTATCCTCAAGTGAGGATTAACAACAACAACAAAAAAATACCAACAGCATGTTTCACAGATCCAGAACAAATATTTAAAAAAAAATTTATATGGAACCAAAAAGGACTCTGAATAACCTCAACAATATTGAGAAAGAAGATCAAAGTTGGAGTTATCACAATACCTGATATCAAACTATAACAAGGCCTGTTAATCGAAACAGCCCGGTACTAGCATAAGCACAGGCATATAGATCAATAGAACAGAACAAAGAGCACAGAAATAAACCCACACCTTTATGGTCTATTAATATTTGACAAAGGTGGTAAGAACACATAATGGAGTAAAGACAGTTTCTTCAATAAATGGTGCTGGGAAAATAGAACAGGTACATGCAAAAAGAAAAGAAACTAGACCACCGACTTACACCATATATAAGAATAAACTCAGAAACACCAATCAGAAAGGATATATGCACCCATATGTTCATAGCAGCACAATTCACCATAGCTAAGATTTGGAAACAGCCTAAGTGCCCATCAGCAGATGAGTGGATTAGAAAATGTGGTACATCTACACAATGGAATACTA
>NW_005361156.1:554354-569739 GCF_000412655.1 Myotis brandtii
GAGGAGAGAGGGGGGTGGGGGGGGGAGGAGGGGGTTAAGGGGGGGGATAAGGACACACTTGTAATACCTTAACTAATAAAGAATTTAAAAAAAAAACACAAAAAAAACCCAAAAAGAATAAACTCAAAATGGATAAAAGACTTTACTGTAAGTAGCAAAACCATAAAAACTCTAGAAGAAAATATAGCCAGTAAAATCTCAGACATCTTTTGTAGCAATACTTTTTCCAATATATCTCCCAGGGCAAGGGAAACAAAAGAAAAATAAACAAATGGGACTATATCAAACTAAAAAGCTTTTTTGCACAGCAAAAGAAACCATCAACAAAATGAAAAGGGAATCCAATGTATGGGAGAACATATTTGCCAATGATATATCTGGTAAGGAAATAATTTCCAAAATATATAAAGAATGTACACAATCAACACCAGGAAGACAAAAAACCCAATTAAAGCCCTGGCTGGTTTGGCTCAGTAGATAGAGCGTCGGCCTGCACACTGGTGGGTCCCAGGTTTGGTTCCAGTCAAGGGCACATGCCTGAGTTGTGGGCTCAATCCCCAGCAGGGGGTGATGCGGGAGGCAGCCGTTCAATGATTCTCTCTCATCATTGATGTTTCTATCTCTCTCCCCCTCTCCCTTCCTCTCTGAAATCAATAAAAATATATTTAAAAAAAAATCCAATTAGAAAGTGAGCAAAGGCCCTAACCGGTTCGGCTCAGTGGGTAGAGCATTGGCCTGCGGACTGAAGGGTCCTGGGTTCGATTCTGGTCAAGGGCACATGCGCGGGTTGCGGGCTCGATCCGCAGTGGGGGGTATGCAGGAGGCAGCTGATCAATGATTCTCTCTCATCATTGATGTTTCTCTCTCTCCCTCTCCCTTCCTCTCTGAAATCAATAAAAATAAAAAAATAAAAAATGGGCAAAGGAATTAATAGACACTTTTCCAAAGAGGACATGCAGATAGCTAATAGACATAAGAAAAATTATCAGCGTCACTAATCATCAGAGAGATGCAAATTAAAACCACAATGAGATATCACCTCCCTCCTGCCAGAATGGCTATCATCAATAAATCAACAAACAACAAATGATGGCGAGGTTGTAGAGAAAAGGGAACCCTTGTGCACTGTTGGTGGGAATGCAGACTGGTGCAGCCATTGTGAAAAACAGTATGGAGTTCCTAAAAAAGTAAAAAAAATGCTATATATATGGCCTTAACTGGTTTTGCTCAGTGGATAGAGCATCGGCCTGCGGACCAAAGGGTCCCAGGTTCAATTCTAGTCAAGGGGACATGCCCGGTTGCAGGCTCGATCCCCAGAAGGGGGCGTGCAGGAGGCAGTCAATCAGTGACTCTCTCTCATCATTGATGTTCTATCTCTCTCTCTCTCTCCCTTCTCTCTCTGAAATCAATAAAAATATATTAAAAAATAAAATTCCATGTTATATATATGGATGAGCAAATGCTAAATGGTACAGTAATTTCCTGATTAAGGTCAAGAATTAGGCATTTGAAAATTGGAAAGGGCTTATGATGAGACTAGGTAAGAGATACAAATCTATCTATAATCACTATCAACCCATAAATAGCTTTTTATTAAATACTAGTGGTCCAGTGCACGAATTCGTGCACACTGAAAGGAAATTAATTAGAAGAAATATTTTAATATCGCTATTCACCCTTTCTCTATAATAAAAGTGTCAACCAAATTTACGACTGACAATGACAGATGGAAACACATGCATGCGATTGGCGGCAGTGAGAGCTTTATATGTACCGTGCATGCACAAATCAACTTAGCCATATATATATAAAATTTGATTAATTAGACCTGCTTTCTGATTTATTTATTTATTCCCCCCACCCCCCGGTAAAATTTTGCTATTTTATTTATTTATTTATTTTATTGCTTAAAGTATTACAAAGGGTATATTACATGTGTGTCCCTTTTTTTCCCCCCGCCCTTGACAATCCCCCGACCTCCCCTACTCCCCAGTGTCTTATGTCCATTGGTTATGCTTATATGCATGCATACAAGTCCTTTGGTTGATCTCTTACCCCTCTCCCTCCTGCCTCTCAACCCTCCCCGGCCTTTCCGCTGCAGTTTGACAATCTGTTTGAGGCAGCTCTGCCTCTGTATCTATTATTGTTCAAAAGTTTATAATGGTCTTTATTATCGATGAATGAGTGAGATCATGTGGTATTTTTCCTTCATTGACTGGCTTATTTCACTTAGCATAATTAGTAAATTTGGTTTAAACCACCCATTTCTAAAAACAGTGAAAGTTCAAAGCCCTCCCCTCAATTTCTATGAATTCCTGGAGCGTTAGAGTCTAATTTCCTTGTATCTGGTTTCTGCATTCACACCTGCTGTCTTCTTTGGCCCCAAACTGAAATCCAGCCCCCTTCACTTGCTTCCACACCAATCCGGTACCTTAATCAAATGTATAGATTTGCTAGGGGGTGAGGAAAGGGGTTTGAGGATATGTCTAATTAAACAACACAGAGCCCTCTGCCATCTCACTAGCTCCACTCTCTCCTCCCCATTTCCTCTCCCAGTCTTCCCCGTGTAAGCTAAATGAACTCCTCTTCTTATTTCACACAATTCAATCGCATTAAGTATCCTGAGCTTGCCCCTGGGAGGGGTCTTATCCTCTACCCAGAGTGGCTTACCCAAGCATTTCTTCCAAATAAGTATAGTATTCCCTATTAAGAGACATTAAGGAAAGCAAAATGTTCTACATATTGTGACATAATAACTCTCTGAAGTAGACATTATTATTCCCACTTTGTAGATGACAAACCTGAGGCACAAAAACAAACTAAGCCAGTGGTCGTCAACCAGTGATCCTCGGACCACTGGTGGTCCGCGAGGTCCGAAAGGTTGGTGACCGCTAAAAGCCACCTGCCCACATTTTTATAGCTGATTGCAGCTCTAAAGTCTAAGCCCCGATTGCAACAAAGATCCGTCTGACTCTAAAGTCCAAGTTTTTTGTAAGACACCATAATCTTGAAGTTGTCCCAGAAAAGTCTAGGTGAAGGACCAATCTTGGAAGAAAAAAAAATGGAAAAGGGCCACTTTCTTCTATATTCAGAAAGGAGTTGCCAAGCAGAAAATTATGCCTATAGAGATAATTCCCTGTGCATAGCCTGGTGAGAATAAAGCCTAGAACCCAAATTACTTTTTTGAAATGGTCTAATACAGATACGTCTGTGACTTTCTGATCTGACAGAGGAGTTATCTTGAAGTGATATTTATTCCAAGTACCAGAAGTACTTAGATCTTAACATTGTTCACTTTAGAGAATTGCAGTAAGACAACATCGATGGATCTTGAGAACATTATGCTAAGTGAGATACATCAGGTGGAGAAAGACAAATACTGTATAGCACTTATACATGGAATCTAAAAAAGCCAAACTCATAAAAACAGAGAGTAAAGTGTTGGAGAGTGTAGGGGAATAGGACAGATGTGGTTAAGGGTAGAAACTTGCAATAAGTAATAAAGAAGTCCTAGGGATCTACTGCACAGTATGGTGAGTGTAGACAGCAGCACTGTATTATAATCAGCAAACTTGCTAAGAGACTAGATCTTAATTATTTCAAACATTAAAAAGAAATTATAATTACATGAAGCAATAGGGGTACTGGTTATTGCTACAATGGCAATCACATATAACATAAAAATGTATTAAATCAACATGCTGCACACCTTAAACTTACACAATGCCATATATGTCAAATATATTTCAATTTAAAAAAAAAAGAAAGAAAAAATTACTGTGGAGACGGACACCAAGGAAAATGAAGTCATGATTGAGGAAGCATCATTCAAAAATCCGACACTGACTGTAAGGATGATAATGGATGGCTGCATTTAGCTCCGGAAATGAACCAGCCAGCCTCAGGATGCTCTCTTCCTGCTGACACTGTGAATCTAATCGCCTGTGGGAAGCTGCCTAAACCAGCCGATGTCTTTGCAACACCTTGCATGGCAGAATAGAACCCAGAAACGAGGTCTATACAAAAGGGTGAATATTGCATTTGACTCTGGGGTTTAACAAAAATTGTAGAGGGAAATCCTAAAGGGATTTTTTCCCATCTTATCACCCCATATGTTTGACAAGAACACATCATCACCATCATCATCATCATCATCATCATCAACAACATCAGCATAAGCCAGGCACTGTGTTAGGCACGGTAGGTATATAGACAAGTTAAAACAGAGTTGTTGCCCTCACAGAAGTTCTAGTCTAGAGGGGAGGGAGATTTTAATATTAAAAATCACAAATATGAGCATTAATTGCATTAGTAAATTCTAAATATTTTACTCATTGACTTGTTTTACTCCATAACCCTGGGAGGTAGATAGAATTATCCTTAGTATTATCCTCATTTTATGGATTAGTAAATTGGGATTCAGAGCAGTTAAACAACTAGCCTAAGGTTCCATGGAACTGGGATTTGACCTACTAGTAGGTCTAAATTCAGAGCCACCCCGCTGCATTCTGGCTCCACTGAAAAGAAGGACCTAAGATGAGCCTTTTAACATTGGATTATGCGATGTTAAGGCATGTTAGTGATCGTGGGAGACAGGGGAGTGGTTGATTATCCACTGAGCCTCATAGAACCTTTTTGGGGACCCCTTACAGTTTCTGCCATCACATTCCACCAGGTTGTGAATATGAGCAACCTTTTGGATTTTCTTATCCTGAGTTTTCCTTTTTTTTTTTTTCTTTTAAGGAAGGGTCTTTATTTCACATAGAGGAAGAAGTGAAAAACAAACAAACACCAACACAATTTGCAGGGCTCTGTATAGCAGAGCTCCCCAAACTTTTTCTGTGAAGAATCAGATAATAAATTTTTTAGGGTCCTCTATCTCTGCTGCAATTGTTCTGCCTCTATTGCAACTATGAATTTGTATCATGAAAGCAGTCATTGGCAATAAGGGAATGAAGGGCATCACATCATTCAAGTAAAACTTTATTTATGGCTACTAAAATCCGAATTTTATTTCACTTTTTTTTTAGTTACAAAGTGGTATCCTAAGTTCTCCTTCAAGAAGGGATGCTTTTACAACCACTTTGATGATTCCCTTCTTTATTTGATTTTTATCCTTCTTTACTTGATTATTTTCTTGATTATTGTCAACCAGGAAATGACCAAAAGTCTTAACATGACAAGTCCCGTATGACCTGACCACTAGCATCCTCTCCAGCTCCCAACCTGAGCACACCATCCTTTCAAGACCATATTCTTACACTTAACTGCCTGGGGAATTTTTTTTAAGCTTAAAAGCTTTCCCTGCCTACTTCAGGCATTTCCTTTGTGTTCTGGCCTTTATTAGAACTCTTATCACCAGGTGAACCCTGAGTTTCTCCAGGTAAGAACTGTGTCATAGCCACCTGCAATTCTAGCACCTAAGAACAGGCACACAGTAGGCACTGGATAAATGCTCTGTGGATGAATATATGAATGAGTAAAGGAATGATTGAATACCCTGTGAGTCAGGGCTCTGGCATTCCTGGCAGGCACAATTTCTAAATTCCTCCTAAGCCATTTCACTTAAGCGGCTCAATAAGTAGCACCACAGAATATCAGCTCTGCCATGTTTCTGAAATACACTCTTCCAACACCTATATTTTACAGATCAGGAGTGGAGGTGTATTGCCCATGGTCACTTCTACGTTACTCTCCACTTACTCCTGAGTCACTCTTGGTTCAGGCGGTTCATTCTTCTAACTGCGAGCTCAATGCAATCCCAAGACATTTTTTAAATTAAAATTAATGACTGATCTACAAAGAAGCCTATTAGTGTCACAATTACCCGGGGGGCACTTGAGAGACACTCTGGCGGGTGGAGGGAGGCAGAGGCAATGAGGTCATCGTGGTGTCTGTGTTTATCAATGGGGATCTCAGTTCCTTTCCTCCATGAAGACTCTCTGCACTTAATGGGGGATTTTTAAAGCCTGTGGTTTGCAACAAGATCCATCACTGTTGCTTCAGTTGAGTCTATTATTCCTTGCTGCTCATCGCAAGTACAAAGTGGAACTTGAATAAATGTAGGATGATACTGAATAAATATACATACGGTGTAGGTAACACAATTAACCCAAGCATAGATGAGGCAACTAATACTCAACCATGTGTTGTAGTCAAGAATTTGGCAAAGCCTTGCCCCAAAAAGTTCTTATCTTGTTGAATTCTTTACAAAGAGGTTTTACCTAAAAATAATAATGTAAAAGGTGTAATTGTGCTTACCAATCAAGAAGCAGACAGACCTCACTGGCTGCCCATGGCTGTTTCGCTGTTTTTCTTCCCTTTAGAAAGCAAGGGTTTTCAAAACAGGATTCATCTCTTTAAACTTGTATCCCCAGTGCCTCAAACATAGTAGGAGCTCCATAGATGTTTGGTGAAATAATAAGTCAACAAATAAAAGAATGAGTGTTTGCCTACTGTAGTCATTAAGATTAGGTTCAGTTCTCTGGGGAAAAGGGGTGTTGGGGGTGCGGGAAGAGACTGGAAAAAAAATCGTACACCTATGGATGAGGACAGTAGGGGGGGCGAGTAAGGGCTGAGGGTGGGGTGGGAACCGGGTGGAGGGGAGCTATGGGGGGAAAAAAGAGGAACAACTGTAATAATCTGAACAATAAAGATTTAATAAAAAAGAAAAAGAAAAAGAAAAGAAAATGCTTCACAGACATTTGGTTAAAGTGTGAAATGTTTGCACCTGGCTATAAAGCAAGTTGTGTTCCTGGGCTGAAGAAACTGCAAGGAGGCTAGCTGTCACTAGGGAATGCAGGGAGAGGAAGCCGGGCATTGCTACGTGATGTCATTACCCGGCGCCCACAGTGACCATTTCACGGCTGGGCTGGGCTGGGCTGAGCTGTGGGCCGCATTTTGTGCCATGGGGTCTTGACAGCATTGTCTGCGATTTGGTGGGCTGTCACTCCGGGGTGGTGGCGGGCCCTGTGTCCCACTTGGGGGAAGCCGAGTGTTGCTTTGTGGGCATCAGGTCCAAGGTGCCGCTTCTCTGTAAATGGCCAGTGTGCATTACGGCAGCTTTTGCATTGAGCGTCTGCCCCATGGTGGTCAGTGTGTGTCATAGCGACCGGTCAGATAGTCGGACACTTAGCATATTAGCCTTTTATATATATATATATATACTAGAGGCCCAGTGCACGAAATTTGTGCACGAAGAGGTGGGTGTCCCTCAGCTCAGCCTGCACCCTCTCCAATCCAGGACCCCTCGGGGGATGTCCGACTGCCGGTTCAGGCCCGATCCCTGTGGGACCGCTGGCTCCTCACCTGCCTGCCTGCCTGCCCGCCCCTAACCACTCTGTCTGCCTGCTGGCCTGATTGCCCTAACCACCCTCTCCTGCTGGCCTGATCGCCCCTAACTGCTCCCCTAACTGCCTCTGCCTCGGCCCCCGCCACCATGGCTTTGTCCAGGAGGAGGACCGGATGACTGGAAGATGTCCAGTCCACCCGGTCTAATTAGCATATTACCCTTTTATTAGTATAGACAGATAGGTGCCTCCAGGTTCAGAGGGACTGGTTGGCTACCAGATCATCTTACAAGAAGAAAATGCAAAATATTTACCAAAAGTTTTTCCACAAGGTCTCTTGCCTTAGGAAAGAATTTTTCAGGAAAATCATATTCCAACTTAATGATCTTCTGAAATATAAGATATTCGTTTCTGTAAAAATAAGAGAAACCATCATTCTGGGTAGGGTCACACAAATCTCCCAGAAGCGAGCTGTACCTTTCCTGGGACAGTATCTCCTCTCCCCACAGAGCCACTGTATTCATTAAAGCATCATTGTAAAAGTCCTCCCACCTTGGCTCAGCCCCCTCCCACTTCTCTGACTGCTTCAATGGGCAGAGGTATGAGGGTACGGGGTGGGTAGAAGGTGGAGGGTAGAGGGAAGGACCAGGGAATGTCTCTTACCCGGCTCGGAACGGTGGGAGTCCTGCCACAAGCTGGTATATTATACATCCAAGAGCCCAAAGGTCTGAACTTTGAGGGGAAAAACAAAGAATGACATTTGTAAAATTTCAGTGACATGCAGAGGTCCTTTCCGTTCCCTCTGTTCATACCACTCCATTTCAGCTTCCTACTTACTGCACTCCTTTAAAACCAGGTCAGTGTGAAGGTGGGAACCTACTTCAGGCCCTTCTCAAAGGGGCCTCCCTGGGAACTTGGGCCCAGAGTATCCTACACGCACCTTTTTCCAGTGCCAGCAGTTAGCGGGGTGCTGAGGAGGCTGCTAAGAGATTCTCTCATTAACTCACTGTTTACCCTCAGGACAGAGACGCAAGCTCACAGATAATAGGAAACCAAAGTAGACAATCTATAGGATGTGCACAAAGCAAGCTTTCTCTTCCCCTTCTTGGACTCACAGTGCAAAGCCCTGCTCCTTCTTTATAAACATTTTAATTATATGTTTCAAAAGAAACACCCTACAGTTCTAAGCTGCCCTGTCATTTCCAGAACCAGCTGGCAGGGACTCAGGGAGGAGGGGCGGGGGCAGCACTGCTCTCCTTGCCCTGGATGCCACCCCCTCTCCCACCTGCTCTGGTCCGCTCTCTGTTCTCTCAGTGCCACCTCAGAGCTCACAGCTGACGTCTACTTTGCATATTTAATTTCCTCTGTAAGTGTTGTATTCTATTCCCAGCTCAGCCCTAAGAAATCATCAAGATGCTCCTCAACCTGCACTGCCAGCTGCTTCTACCTACTCCCATCTCCATCCCTGCCCTGTCTGTCTATAGGGCTCAGAGGTGACTGGATGTAGTCAGTGTCTGGAAGAGGCACAGCCTGATATCTGGAAAATGAATTCCAATTGCATGGGTGGAGACAACAGGCCAACTGCAGTGCCTGGGCCTTGGACGAGGGCTCTGTATCACCAGCACCGGGAGAGATGAGGAAGCTCTTGATTTGGAATAGAAATGCAACAAACAGGTCAGAAATCTGAGTCACAACACAAAGAGGGAGTGAAGGGCATTTAAAAAATGAAATCTACACCCTAGCCTGTTTGGCTCAGTGGATAGAGCGTCGGACTGAAAGGTCCCAGGTTTGATACCTGGGTTGTAAGCTCAATCCCCAGCCCTGGTTGGGGAACATGCAGGAGGCAATAAATCAATGTGTCTTTCTCACATTGATGTTTCTCTCTGTGTCTTCCCCCTCCCTTCCACTTTCTCTAAAAATCAATGGAAAAATATCCTCGGGTGAGGATTAACAAAAAATAAATAAATAAATAAACACCTACATTCTACCCAGTAACTAGTTTTTATACTTGATTTTCTCTATTGTTTAGTCTAGTTAAAATAGGAAGCTACATAAGAAAAACACCTACAGCAAAGCATGCCCTTTATATGTGGACAGAGAGAGGATGGAAAGAGAGGGGACAGGGCTGGGGGGCAGAGGGAAGGAAGGAGACAGGGAGGGCGGGAGGGAGGGAGGGAGGGAAGAAGGAGGAGAGAGAGAGAGAGAAAGAGAAAGAGAGAGAGAGAGAGAGAGAAATACCGATGTGAGAGAGACACATTGATCAGCTGCCTCCCGCACGGGCCTGACCATGGCAGGGTTCCTGCAACCCAGGTATGTGCCCTTGACTGGGAATTGAACCCATGACCTCTTGGTCTGTGGGCCAACACTCTAACCACTGAGCACCCAGCCAGGGGCATTGGTTGATTCTTGTATGTGCCCTGACCAGGGATCGAACCCACAACCTTGGCGTATTGAGACGACACTCTAACCAACTGAGCTACCCAGTGAGGGCTCTAAAATGTTTTAAAATACAATAAAAACTAAAGGGGCAGTCAGTTTAATATTTCTAGCAAGTACAAAAGATTTTAAAAATGTTCAGGTAAAGCAAGTCATTCTACTTTTTGAAATTCAACACAGGAACTTAGGGCAGCCTTGGGGCAGCCCAGCAGATATCCCGTCTCTCCCTCTGGACAAGTAGGAGTGCCCCTCTGCCCCGCAGCATAGAATATGCAGCGCACAGTAAGCATGCCAGATTGTGCCAAATAAACAAAACCACTTCAACGTCCAATGATAAAGAGTTTGACAAACAACAGTAAATCATATGCTAAAACACCCCACAGCTGTTAAAGATGACTGCAAATAATTTTAGTGACATAGGGAAATGTTCATCATATAATCGCAATAATTATATAATGAACCATTATATATTTAATAATTAGATAATAGCCATTCAATATTTAATGGTTATTTAATAACTATTCAAAATTGGTTATTCAGCATGACTCCACGTTGCATAAAAATTACATAACCATATATGATACCCCTAGAAAAAAATAACTGGGAAGATACACCAACTCATTATTTGAGACTGTAAGTGGGCTGCAGACTGAATGTTTTTGTATTTTTATTCTCCATATTTTCTAAGAATTCTTTCCAATAAATATGTATCACTTTTTAAATTAAAAAATCTGAACTATTTTTGAATATCACGTACTAAAAATTTGAAAAGCATAAAAAGATATATATTGTTATCTCCCTCACAACCCTGTTCCCTCAACATTACTGTGTTATTTTCCAATTCTTGTATACTCTTCTAGTGTTGTAAAATGCATGAACAAACAGATCTGGGTAGACATTCTCCCTCCTTTTTGCACAAAAGGTGTCTTCTTTATCGCATTCAGTAGACCGGAGATCTTCCCCATCATGCTAATAAGCTGCCTCATCCTACAAGTAAACCCAAAATTGATGAAAAGCTAGTACTTAGTCAGCAGTGACACACACACTTCAAGAATTTGGCCAACAGCACCAACCACCCTCAGGAGGGTGTCTCAGCCTCAGCACTGTAGACATCGGGGGGCCAATCATTCTTGCTGTGAGTATGGCTCTGCACTGCAGGATGCTGAGCAGCCATCCACTGTACGCCAATAGCACTCTCTCCCAACCCTCACCAAGTTGTGACACCAAAACTGCCCATACACAGCCAAATGTCCCCTGGGGAGAATATTGGTTAAAAGGCTCCATGTAGGAATCCCTGACCTACAATAGCATTTGGCCCTCGGCAAGAGCTCAAAAATAAAGAGCCTGGAGATCCAAGTTTAATCCTTAAGAGAGCATCCTTCTATCCTTCATCATGTTTCTGCCCCACAGCTCCACCCTTTAAAGAGTTTTTTAAAAGCTGTTATGCTCACAAACACAGAGCTGCTGTCCCCAGAATCACTCACTCCTCTGAAGGCTTTGGCACCGTTACTTTGTCATTTTAGGAAGGCAGCCCCTTGCAGCCTGCCAATCTAGGTCACTGACCCGAAGACCCTCTGTCAACTCAAGGGAAGGTGCCAGCAGACCATGTGCTTGACTGGCCCTGGGGAGGAAGAATCCAAAGAAAAGCTTTAACTCCAGAATCTCGTCACCACCTAGAACCACTCCCCAAACTCTGAAACCCTAGATTCTACTGCCACCTCAGTCTTCCACCTCCCTCATGCCTACCTTACAGCTCCCCAGACTTCTCCCCACTCCTAGCCATCAACACCCCCCACACACACCTTCTTTTCCTCCACTGCCCAGCTGCCCTGATGCTGACCCTTCTCCACTCTTCAGACTACCGCCCTTGTGAACAGAACCCCAGCTCCTGTGTCCTCTATACTCTAATTTACTCTATACCCACCAAGGCCCTCACCCTGCAGCCACTGCCAGGCCTGTCCCAGATCTGAGCCCTGAGCAGAGTTGGCTAGTGCTGCCTGGGCCCTTGCCAGGAAGCTGGCTCTGTCCCCTCCCACACATGCTGCCTTCTGGGCCTCTTCCCATAGTCTGCAGAGTCCATAACACTAAACAGCTGACCTGTGGCTGCCAGTAATGCCAGGCTGCCAGAGCAGGAGGCAATACAAGGATCCCTGGGCTTTGAAACAAGCAAGAAGCCTTGTTAAATAATAAAGACCTGTCTGCCACACTTCTTTTCACCGAACAGTTATTCTAAGGGAACAAGATCCGCTCTCAAAGTATAAAGCAACAACCACTCCAGGAAGTATAAAGTGTAACAATAAAGTAGCACATTGGTTATTAAAAGAAAGATATTGGTTAAAAGGCAAAATGCTAACTTCTTCCAAAGTAGGCTTAGCTATATAAAGGCCATGAAAGGCATTCTCTTAAAAAAAAAAATAAACAAAAATAAAAACAAAAAATTTTCAAGGAGAAATATATCAATGATGAGAGAGATTCATCAATCAGTCAACTACTGCACACCTCCCACCTGGAATTGAGCCCCCAACCCGGTCATGTACCCTGACCAGGAATCAAACCATGACCTCCTGGTTCATAGACAGACACTCAACCACTGAGCTACACCAGCTGGGTGAAAGGCACTCTCTTAACTATTAATTTCACATGAAAAACTGTATTAGCTACTTTAGAGAAAAGATTATTATGTATCAGGAAAAAATATATATATATGGATAAGAACAAGAAAAAAATCAGGTTACCTTTTACAGGCCGATTTCTCTGTGAGCAGCTCTGGAGAAACATACTGGGCTGTTCCTACAAACGAGTTGGCCCTGGCTGATGAGAAGAGGAAAATGGTCATGCTGAGATACAAAACACTTACACCTGTGGACGGTCATATCAGGACATCATGGCAGACATGGGCATAAACTGGAGCTTTTTGCCAGCACAGCACTCGTCACTTGGAATCAGACTATACTGTACAATCCCAAAAGCCTTACTTGTCCAGGGCCCATCCCTCACACCCCATTTTGAGACCCTCTCCTCCCAGGGCTGGCTCAAAGGTCACCTGCTCAGTGACATTTTCCCTGACCACCAGGGAAGCTCCTTCTGGCCACCTCCCTGCCTCATGTTCTCCTAGTGCAGCGGTTCTCAACCTGTGGGTCGCGACCCTTTGGGGGTCGAACGACCCTTTCACAGGGGTCGCCTAAGACCATCAGAAAACACATATATAATTACATATTGTTTTTGTGATTAATCACTGTGCTTTAATTATGTTCAATTTGTAACAATGAAAATACATCCTGCATATCAGATATTTACATTACGATTCATAACAGCAGCAAAATTACTGTTATGAAGTAGCAACGAAAATAATTTTATGGTTGGGGGTCACCACAACATGAGGAACTGTATTAAAGGATCGCAGCATTAGGAAGGTTGAGAACCACTGTCCTAGTGCCTCTCACCAACACTAGAGCAGCCCTCACCCAGCATTCTCTCAGCTGGAGCATCTCAAGGGGCCTGTGGTGCTTAAAAACAGTTCCGGACATGCAGCAAGCACACAATGAACATGCACAAAATGCAGGAAAGGACTGGATCCCCTGCAGGGCAGGAATACCTTCTTGTAATAAACTGCTCAGGGATATAAAGGGAATAAGACTCATGTGTCCCAGCTGGGGAACCCCCACAGCATACTGCTGTCTCTAGGACTGGACTGTGTGATGCACAATTCACAAAGATCAAATGCAGACCTGGGTTGGGTGGCAGCAGGACCCTCTGGACCTGCCTATCACCACAGAGAGGAGGCACTGACACCCATTCACCCCAGTGGCCCCAAGGATCTTAGGGACCTCAGCAATGGCCATGCATCCCTAACAAAGAACCACAGGCATAAGCTGCATGCCCCACCACACTGCTCCTGAGGCATCCTCCGTGGAGCATCTCTGGCATTGGGGACCACACAGCTGCTCTCAGCCTTTCCTATGACTCTCAGAGGATGAAGGATCAGAGATGCTGGTATGAGAGCCACCTATCATCCGAAAGCAAATTGGTTCTCCAAGGAGAGGAGCCACATATTTCACTCACAGCAACCTTCCAGGCTGGTACTGTGTAACCAGCAGACATTTGTTGTCTACTTTTATGATTGAAGGAAATGTTTGATTTCAACTGAAAGGTTAGTGAAAAATCAGTGACTTTTCTCCTCTCCAGTGTCATGGCTGCTGGCTGGCTTCTATCTGTGACACCAGGGTAAAAACCCCAAAGAGAGCATTAGAAAACCACAGAGGTAATCTAGTCACCTCCCCCTGGAAGTTCAGAGATAAGCTAAAGGTCAAGCTCCTCCAGCTACTGGAAAACCAGACCCAGAACCCATCATTGGTAAACACAGCCTCCTCTATGCCACTGACCCCCTCACATGTAGGACACAGTCAGGAGAAAGAAGAAAGGTACTGGGCTGGGTTGCTGTTTCCATCCTTAAAGTGGTTCAAAGAAAGTGATCAGCATCCTGGGCTATATACCACTCTAGTCACCATAAATCTGTAAGTCAAACTCTGAGGTGCCAGTGGGGAAGGAGGGACCTAAAGAAGTGTTCCTGAGGTCTGGGGACCCTCACACTCTGTTCAAGCCATAAGTGCAGACTGCTAGTGTCACACCCATAAACCCACACATGAAGCACAGCAAACATTCACAAAATATGGTCACCTCTTGGACAGAAGATGAGAAAACAGACTACTGCAGCACATAAAAAGGAGTCTGGCCCTGGCCAGTGTGCTTCAGTTGGTTGAGCATCATCCTCTGCACTGAAAGGTTGCCAGTTTGATTCCCGGTCAGGGCACATGCCTGGGTTGTGGGCTCGATCCCCAGTAGAGGGCATGCAGGAGGCAGCTGATCTATGTTTTCCTCTCGCATCAATATTTCTCTTTCTCTCCCCATCCGTTCCTCTCTCTCTAAAAATCAATTTAAGCCCTATCCGGTTTGGCTCAGTGGATAGAGTGTCTGCCTGCAGACTGAAGGGTCCCAGGTTCGATTCCAGTCAAGGGCATGTGCCTTGGTTGCGGGCCTATCCCCAGTAGGGGGTGTGCAGGAGGCAGCTGATCAATGTTTCTCATCAATGTTTCTAACTCTCTATCCCTCTCCCTTCCTCTCTGTAAAAAGATCAATAAAATATATTTAAAAAAGGGGGGGGGGGTCTGCAAGTGAGATTTATCCCAGGAATGCAAAGGTGATTAAATATATATAAATCAATCAATGTAATACATCATATCATTAAAATTAAGGACAAAACCACATGATCACCTCAATAGATGCAGAAAAAGCATCTAACAAAAATTCCTTCATTATAAAAATGCATAAAATGAGAACAGAAAGAAACCTCCTCAACCTGATAAAGGCATCTATGAAAAAATCAAAATTAACTTGTTATTCATAGTGAAAGACTAAGAGCTTTTCCTAGGATTAGGAACAAGACAAGGATGTCACTCTTGTCATTTCTATTCAACATAGTGGAGGTTCTACCAGGACAATTAGACAAGAAAATGAAATAAAAGGAATCCAGATTAGAAAGGAAAAAGTAAACTACCTCTAATCACAAATGACATGACCTTGTACACAAATATCAACTGTATTTCTTTCTTTCTTTTAAACCCTCACCTGAGGACATGGAGGGAGGGAGGGAGGGAGAGAGG
>NW_005361156.1:569810-586319 GCF_000412655.1 Myotis brandtii
GAGAGAGAGAGAGAGAGAGAGAGAGAGAGAGAGAAACATCAATTGGCTGCCTTCCATATGTGCCACAACCCAGGCATGTGCCTGGACTTGAAATTGAACCGGCAACCTTTTGGTGCACAGGATGACGCTCAACCAACTGAGCCAGTCCGGCCAGGCTCAACTGTATTTCTATACACTTGCAATGAACAATCTGAAAATTAAAGTAAGAAAACAATTCCATTTATAATAACTTCAAAAATAAAATACTTAGGAATAAATTTAACAAAAGTGCCAAGCTTATACAGCGAAAACTACACAAGATTTTTGAAATTACAAAAAATCTAAATTAAAAAATTTAAAAATCTAAAGATTTCCCATGTTGAAGGATCAGAAGGCTTAATATTATTAAGATGGCAATACAGTCCCTACTTACGATGGTTTGACTTACAATATTTTAACTTTACAATGGTACAAAACCGTACTTTGAATTTCCATCGTTTTCCAGGCAAGCAATATGTGGGACATCAGACAGTGAGCAATAGTTCTGTCGGGCATGCAATCACAAAGGTAAACAACTGATACTCTACAGTGTACTGTGTTGCCAGCATTTAAGGTAGGCTAGGCTAAGCTATGATGTTTGGTAAGTTAGATGTATTAAATGTGTTTTTGACTTCCAGTATTTTCAACTTATGATGGGTTTATCGGGACATAACCCCATCATAACTTGAGGGGCACCTGCACTCCCCAAACTGATCTACACATTCAACACAGTAATAACCCAAATCCCAGCTAGCTTTCACTGAGCACAATGTTTTCAAGGTTCATCCAGATCGTAGCATGTATCAGAACTTCATTCCTTTTCATGGCTGAATAATATTCAATTGTATGGATAGACCACACTTTATCCACTCATCAGTTGATGGATACTCGAGTTGTTTCCACTTTTTGAATAAAGCTGCTAAGAATATTCCTGCACAACTTTTTATGTGAACATGTTTTCAGTTCTCCTGGATATATACCTATATGTAAAACTGCTGAGTTATAAGGTAACTATGTTAAACCTTTGAGGAACTGCCACAGTTTTCCAAAGTGATTGCACTATTTAACATTCCCACCTGCAGAGTCTGAGGGTTTCAATTCTCCACATCCTTGCTAATATTTATCTTTTTTATCAAAGCCATCCTAGTGGGTAATGAAGTGGTACCTCATAGTGGTTTTGATTTGCATTTTCCTAATGACACTGAGTACCCTTCCATGTGTTTACTGGGCATTTGTTTATCTTCTTTGGAGAAATGTCTAATTAGACCTTCTGTCCATTTTCAATACTTTTTATGGTTTTAAATCAACTTTATTAAGGTGCAGTTTGCATAAAACAATGGAAATATTTCAAGTAGTCAGTTTGATGGATTTTGACAAATGTATACACCATGTAACCACCATTCCAATCAATATATAGAACACTCTTGTTGTCCCCAAGTTTCCTCTTTCCCTTTTTCAGTCAGTCCTCCTACCCTTTGCATTCCCCACTAATTTGATTTCCATCACTGTAAATTGGGAATCTAGAATGTCATATAAGTGGAATGATTAGTATGGACATATGTATCTAGCTTCTCTGGCTCAGCATATTATAGAGATGTGTCCATGTTGTGTATGTCACTAATTTTTTCCTTGGGTCAATACTTAGAAATGGAATTGTTGGGTTATAAAGTATCTATTTAACTTTACAATAAGTTACTGGAGTATTTTCCAAAGTGACTGTAGCTTTACATTCTCACAAGCAATGTGAGAGTTCTATATCCAATTCTATATCCTCCCCAATGCCTGGATTTTTTTTTTTTTTTTTACTCTTCTAAAACTTTAGTCATTTAATGTGTGGTTAGTAGTATCTTATTGTGCTTTTTTTATTTTTTATTAAGGTATTATAAATGTGTGGTTATTCCCCCATTGCCACCCCCTCAAAATTTTTTAAAATATATTTTTATTGATTTCAGAGAGGAAGAGAAGGGGAGAGATAGAAACATCAACAATAAAAGAGAACACTGGCCCTAACTGGTTTGGCTCAGTGGATAGAGCATCACCCTGCGGACTGAAGGGTCCCAGGTTCGATTCTGGTCAAGGGCATGTACCTTGGTTGCGGGCACATCCCCAGTAGGGGGTGTGCAGGAGGCAGCTGATCGATGTTTCTCTCTCATTGATGTTTCTAACTCTCTATCCCTCTCCCTTCCTCTCTGTAAAAAATCAATAAAATATATTAAAAAAAAAGAGAGAGAGAGAAAGAGAGAACACTGACTGGCTGCCTTTTAGTGGAGATCAAGCCCACAACCCGGGCATGCGCCCTGACCGGGAATCGAACTGTGACCTGCTGGTTCATAAGCTGACATTTTAACCACTCAGCCATGCCCGCTGGGTTCAATTTTTTTTATTTTTCCAATGATGAGTTCTTAATATCTTCTGGATACAAGTCCCTTATCAGATATATGATTTGAAAATATTTTTATTTCCTATTCAGTGAGTTGTCTTTTTTACTTTCTTAATGGTATCATGGCACAAAAGTTTTTAAACTTAATGTGGCATGATTTATCTATTTTTTTTTCTTCTGTCGCTGTGCCTTTGTTTTTTTTTTGTTTTGTTTTTTTTTTGGGCCTTTGGTATTGTATCTAAGAAACCATTCCCTAACCCAAGGTCATGAAGATTTACTCCTATGCTTTCTTCCAAAAGTGTTAATAGTTTTAGATCCTAGATTCAGATCTCCAATCTACCCAAGTAAACATCTTGAGTTACTTTTGTGTATGGTGTGAAGCAATGGGTAATAATGTTTTGTTTTTTTAAAAATATATTTTATTGATTTTTTTACAGAGAGGAAGGGAGAGGGACAGAGAGTTAAAAACATCGATCAGCTGCCTCCTGCACACCCCCCACTGGGGATGTGCCCGCAACCAAGGAACATGCCCTTGGCTGGAATCGAACCTGGGACCTTTCAGTCTGAAGACCGACGCTCCATCCACTGAGCCAAACCAGCTAGGGCGGTAATAATGTTTTTGATAATTTGGTCATTACTGGAGGATGATGGTGAGCCAGTTCATGATTTTCAAAAGTGGCAAGTAAAGGGGAAAGAGCAAGCATTTATCCTGTTTTTCCTCCACAATCAATACTACTAGTTAAGGAAATAGTTGCTTTGGGGAAATTTCTCTTTAAAGAAGAATTCCATCTCAGGAATAAAAGAATTAGACTATAATCATTCTTTACTCTCTACTGAATTAATGGATCTAAGCCATTATGGTTTTAAAGGGCTGTTGACAACATAGAGAGAGAAATGAATGGTATCAAATGCTTCCTAATAAAGGCACCACCATCAGAC
Organism: Myotis brandtii; assembly: GCF_000412655.1. NCBI lineage: Eukaryota > Metazoa > Chordata > Mammalia > Chiroptera > Vespertilionidae > Myotis > Myotis brandtii. Next base: position 573,148 of record NW_005361156.1, read on the forward strand.
TTCGGTGTGAGAGAACTGAACCTGAATGTGATCAAAGTGGCCAGCACCAACTGCTCATTTACAGGATGTACAGAGAGGAGCATGCTACATGACTCCACAGAGATGTAATCAGGAAACGTTAGAAGACAAATGTCCTGGTTTCTTCAACAGACTGCAAGTCACAGAATGATTTCGGCTCTGAAGCCTTCCCCTGGATGCCCCCTCCAGCTGTCCTCCAACCTACACCAGCAGACCCACCCCTCCTGTTTGGTGAGTGAAGCCTCCACATCTGGCTGTATACCAGAAAAGCCTACATAGCTCAGGACACAAGTTTCCAGACACAAACCCCAAGTCTGAACCTCCAGGGTCTCCAAGAAACTCAAGCCTTTTGCAAAGGGGGCAAAGGCCAGAGACACAGCCACAGACAAGGGGCTTACTGGACATGATTAAGCTGTCCTCACCCGGATATGTCTGTGGTACCCTTGTGCAAGGTCAGAAGTCACAAGTCCTCTGTGCCGGAAATTGTTCATCAATCCTGTATGCCCTCAACAATCCCTGCTGTGTCCCACCCCTGCCCATTATAGACAGGGAGGCGACTCTGACCTAACAGGCAGCAGTGAGAGAGAGATGCAGGGCTTACCCCCTTTCAGGAGCAACCTGCTGGGACAAAGGTCTGTGAAGATAGACAACCTGCCTCCTGCCAGGAGGAAGGGGAACATGCTTAGTGCACAATTAAAGAATCTGAGCTCCCACCAACACTTTCCTTATGGAAGTTTTAAGATGTTTTTGGGAAATCATCTCTGCACAAAAGTTTTTGGTTTTTTTAAAAAGCTAATACAGAAATATATTCTAAAGTACTTCAAACAGAAAATGAGAGTAATTCACTAAAATGAAACATTCACATAATTATATATGCTTTTCCCTTTTCTTTAGGAAGAAAAAAAGCCAACTCATCTATATATACAAGCAATTCTCCCTGGTTTGTAACATAAGGACTTTGAGCCTCCTGCTTCCAGAAAGAAAGAAAAGCATGCTTATTTCACTATTTCATCAATGCATTTAAATTCTTGTATTTTTTCAATGACTATAGGGCAACAGGACTAGCCTGTATCAAATATCAGATTCTGAAGGAAATATACATGAAGGAAGGACAAAGCAGACCCCAAGGTGGGCAGCTCTCAAGAATGACTGGGAGGTCCCATGGCAGAAGTAACACAGACTGTGATAAGCAGCCTAACAAGAACATTTGGGGACACAGCAATTCATGTTGGGTTCACCTCTGTCATGAACAATGCTATGGGTATGGGTTATACCATGTCCATAAAAACATGATTACTGGCCAATAAAATATTACTATGCAATATGCATAGGTCGAACAGATAAAGGTTTTGGGGCATCTCACAGGTGCCAGTAGGACTTCCCTGGCTTTGTGCATCTCCAGGTGGGAGATCACCCATCCTCTGATGCCCTCTATGGGAAGGAGGGAAAGGCAGCTACAAAAGGCAGGCAAGTGAGGCCAGGACTAAGACTTGCTGAGAAATAACAGCATATCCCATGATTCCAAGTTTTGTTTCAGTCCTGAAAGGGTGGTGCTTTAGGATTCTCAGAGAGGTTCCCAAATCGAAGACGCTGGTGACTCAATGAGTGTTTGCGCAGAGATCAAAGCACTAACTGAATCCTAACTAGAAAGTTCACAAGAACCCTCTGTTTGAGGACACTGTTCTGGAAAAACACCCAGAAAGGAAAGATAAGGCACCTTGCAGAAGGAAACCCATGGAGGCCCAGCCAGGCACACAGGTGCCTCCCAGCAGCACAGGTTTGTGTCTCTACCCACACTTGGCTGGGATGAGTGGACCCCAGGCATCAGCCCAGTGGATGTCCAACACAGTGTTTAATCCAGCCGCAATTCAAGCCCAAGATAGAGGGGACCAGCCCAGCTGAGCTAGAGGGCTTTCTAAAAAGCCTAGTTCCTCCCCACTGCTATGTAATACTCATAGTTTTCCGTTTCTACAAGAGAGTAGCTGTAGCAGAGTGGATGCTTTAGTCTGAATCTTTCTGCCAAAAAACCCTGTATTTATACCCAGCATATCCGTTAGCCCAAGCACTTTTTATGCTTTTTATCAAGGTCTTCCTCTCATGGCAGAGAGATGTGCGCATTATATGGAGGTCTCCGCAACAGCCTCTTGGGTCAGGGTGGCTCTGACAGTCACAACTGCCCTAAGACCCAAAGTTCATTTTCAAGGTCACTTATTAACTTGCACAGTGGCCCTTAGCTTCTCCCAAACCTCACCATAAAGGGCTTTATCTTCTCTCCACGCTAACACTTGACAATAATTTTCAGAAGTAAAATAGCCATTCTTTATGCTTCCAGTTCAATTTCCATTCAACAAACACCTTAAGGACAGTGAGAGCCCCTGCCAAGATGTCCCCTGGCTAGCTAGGACATCCAGGACACTCTTCTGGCCCAAGTTAGCAACTCCTCCTAGATGATAGAGCTGTCACAATACATAATCCAATGCTAAGAATCACCCTAGGGCAGTGGTCTGTAAACCACGGCTCGCGGGCCACATGCGGCTCTTTGGCCCCTTGAGTGTGGCTCTTCCTAAGCCTTAGGAGTACCCTAATTAAGTTAATAACAATGTACCTACCTATATAGTTTAAGTTTAAAAAATTTGGCTCTCAAAAGAAATTTCAATCATTGTACTGTTGATATTTGGCTCTGTTGATTAATGAGTTTGCCGACCACTGCCCTAGAGGAACAATGATTAGGACCGTTTGCAATCAGAAATATGCATTTGACCAAGTAAAAATCAATCCCTGTTCTGTGATTCTGTAGAACCTCACTATAATGGGTGTGCCTGGGCCACCACTTCAGCTGCACACAGGAAGTGAGGAGAAAGAAAGCTGGCAGGCACTGGGATAGAGGAATAGTCTCCCCCTAACCCCCAGTTACAAACTGCAGTGCCAACAGGAAGAGCTGCAAGCTGACCATATTGACCCCATGTACTTGCATGGGAGACCAGAAACACATATGGCACCCCAGCACCTTCTAAAACTACGGAGGGTGAGCCACAGGGCACTCAAAAGTGCTCAAAGGGACCTATGACAACAACATGCAGAAAGCACCTGGTGACCCAGCACCCCCACTCAAGACTGGGCAGACCAACCACAGGCAGCCTAGGAAGCCCCTCCCTCCCCACCCACTAGACCAGGCATACAGCTTTCCCTGTGAAAACTCAAGCATCTATTTTACAGTAACAAAGATATTACAAACATCTGTCACCACACGAACACAGTGCAATTCACTGAATTTCGAAAAGGTTGTTTTTGATCTAAACACTAAGCAGGATCGGCTGGAAATAAAGCACTCACACACCTTGTTTAGTCTCTGGGGATAATACTTTTGCTGTTCCAAAATCTGTGATCTGGATGTGCATATCTTCATTTAACAAAATGTTTTCTGGTTTCAGGTCCCTGTGAAAGCAGATTTTTTATATTTGACATAAGTATTTAAAACAGCAATGTTATTACATACTCTAAATTTTGCCAAAAAGAAAATAAACTGGTTAATGCTAATCTTTATAGACTAACAACCAAGAATATAAGTCTAAAGTTCACAATGAACAAATAGCAACTGCATATAATGAAGACATTCAAATTACATCACTTCAAAACTCCATCTATTATTTTTAATAAACTTTTTTGAAGTATAATTTATCATTTTAACCCATAAAATAGCTTTTATACCTTTTATTGTAATCATTTCACAAAATATGGAAATCAAACTATCATGCTGTACAACTTAATTTAAAAGTCAGTAAAAAAAAAGCCCTGGCCATGTAGCTCAGTTGGTTAGAGCATTGTCCTGATATGCCAAGGTTGTGGGTGCAATCTCCAGTCAGAGCACATACAAGAAGCAACCAATGAATGCATAAATAAGTGGAACAACAAATCGATGTCTTTCTCCCTTCCCCTCCCTCCCTCTCTCTCTCTCAAATAAATTTTTAAAAAAGAGCTTATTTGAATACTTTCAATTTGACTTTATCAGAAAGTCATGGAAAACAAAACCAGAAGAAAGTACACACAAAAGCCGTAAGGGACAAAATAAAAGCAGCAGTCAAGATGGGTAAGAAAAATGTTAGCCTGGCAAAAAAAGACATAATTTCATCTAATAGTTGAAGGTCTGTGAGGCTCTCAAAGTCAGGGTGATGTGAACTCTTCTTAGTTTTCACGAGGCATCCCACCCTCCATTAAATAAACCACAGCTGCCCCCGACCTTGAGAGCAGAGCCCCAGTCCTCAGCGTGGTACCTGTGAATGATGCCCCTGCCATGCAAGTACTCTAGAGCAGACACCATCTCAGCTGTGTAAAATCGGGTGCACGTCTCATCGAATGAACCAATTTTGCGAATGTATTTAAGTAGTTCTCCGTTTTTGGCATAACTAAGGCCAAAATCTAAATATTGCATAGTTAAGGAAGAATGAAAAAATCATTTTTAAAAAACTAACCTTAACCCAATAGAAATTTTTTAAATTAATGAAAACTGAAAGTACCTGTGGCACAAGATTGCTGCCCCTCTTCGAGTCAGATTCAGTCATGTTCAGACTCATGGCCAATGGAAATCCCACACCCCAGCTCCAGGCCCGAGGATAAGTTTCTCACCAAGAACACAATGACATGAGCCTTTCAGCCCAAATGATCCTTCTGGATCCCACAGGCCCAGATGGCGCATGTGGCCCCAGTGAAGGGAAGCTGCTAGAGATTGCAGTCAAATGCCTCTTTGCAGGCTTCAGCCAAGGTGTGTGTATGGGAGTGGGGAGGGGGCATGTTTCCATCATAATCCAGTCTTCACACTTGCACAATGTGTATACATTTACTGAGCACCAGCTGCATTCCACATGCTGTGCTAAGAGCCAATTCATGTAAAGGTTTCTCAAATGAACGCTCTGTTTCCAAGTATAAAGTGACAAGTTTTGTAAGAGAAATGCCGTTTTATTAACTTCTTGCTTCAATTTATTTATTAGGCACCCACTGGGGAGAGACTGGAGGAACACTGTCATCTTTCCTCTGGACACCACTACAGTGTGATAAGTTTATATATCTATTTTCCATTTTCCAAAGAGGACTAATGGTTGCAAAAATAAATGAATCCCATATAACTTCTTCCTCCTAGAAGCACCAAACATATGTCCTATTAATGGAAATCTACAGGTACTTCACCACTGGCAGCTAGGGACAGGAAAGGGTTGGCCTGTTCTCAGGGTATTCCATCTCGTTTCTGTTTGCCACGGGACTGCCATTCCCACCAAGGAGCCTAAAGCTGCAGTACAGTGAGGGCAATCCCAGGAGGAAGGGACCAACCACCAAGGCTGCCCAAACCTGCCCAAACCTGCCCTGAATCCAGCCCCACCTGTGACCACCCAAACCCTTCTAACTAGGACATCTAACAGGAACCTGAGGCAAAAAACAAACCTTACTTCTGAGAATTCAAAGGGTCTCAACCAGGCCTCCTTCCCTCCTTGTCCTGCTCTGCCCCCTCCACAGGGAAGGCTACAGACTCTGGCTTGCCCAAACCCAAGCAGGAGCTCAGCGCTGCCTGGGTAGGTGGCCTCACCTGGACTAGCCAAGGAGCTTCACCAGTTAGGAATGCGGTATCCCAGGAGCCTACATCCCACAGGGGCTCAGCCAAGCACAGTAATAGCACCTTTTCCTGCTTCACAGGTTCTGCTCCTTGCCTGACTGTTCCTATTTCCTATGTAAGATATACTTCTAGTTCTGTGCTCAGCTGTGAAGCTAAGGTGATTGACAGGTTTTGAATATGACAGATGTTGAAGATCAAAGCTCCAAGCCCATACTCCCTCCAACCACACACATTTCTCATCTCCAAAAATACTTTTTCAGATCTCATTGGTCCATTCCCATCCTACCTCCTTTAGCAAAGCCAATGCCATAGGGCACTGAGGAAATCTGTTCTAGTGCATGGAGTGGGTACATTCCCAGAAGGATGAGCACAGATCAGGCCTTTTGCAGAGCCTGGTGAGCCCAAAGCTTGCACTTTGCAGAGGAACCTGGCTCAGAGAGGTTAAGCAACCCAACTGATCAAGGTCACAAAGCCAAGGAGGGACAGGACTGAAGCCCAGCCTCCTGAGGCCTAGGTGCACTGCTCCTGATCCCAAGCTGCAAGAGAGGACACACAAAGATGAGCAGGTGGGGGATGGAGGAAGAATGCAGGCTAGCCAAGTTACAGCCTTTGAAACCCCTCAACCTCCATCCCTGCAGGAGGGAAATGCATCACTGCAGCCTGGGAGGAAGGGTGGGCTTGAGCTCAGCAGTGTCTTGGAGCTTGGCTCCCTGTCCAGAGCCCTGGTTTCCAGGCTGCCACAGGGGTGTCCCCAGGCTCTGCCTTACCTGTCCTGAGGGGAGTTTGCCCCTGTAGTCGCTCCAGTGTCTCCTCAATGTGTAAATTATGGCTAAAGGGGATGTGGTGTGCATATTGGGGCTTTCTTCTGGCAGTTTCCTTTTCTTTCTCTCTTAATACAAGTATGCCACTAAGGATTTCAACTTGAGGCAGAAGTCCCTCTTTTCACTCCTGTCAGAGGTAAAGCATGCCCTCACAGCCTTCACAGGCATTGGAATTTGCCTTAAAATTTAAGAGCAACAATTACCACTGAACAAAGTTCCCTAGAGTCCTCTCCACCTGCATTGTTCTGGCCAATCCCATCTAAAATTAGACAGCAAACTCACTCATCTAGACTCTGAACCACCTAATCCCACCTCACATGGCCTTTGGAGAATAAAAAGCCAAGTGTGTGCAATCTGTTGGAGCCCCCAACCAATAAGACACATTGTCCAATGGGCCTACAGAAAGCCCAGGCCCGGGCCTCCAGAAAATCTGGCAGCCAGAGATCCCCACAGGCTCCAGGAGCATAGTCACATGGGTCCCAGGGAGTACAAGGAGCAAAGGGTCAAGGTGGCCTCAGAAGTAAGAGAGACACAGAACAGACATGAAGAGGACCCTTCAATGTCCTCAGGAAGCCATTAATGGCTGCTGCATGGCATGACAACAAAGAGATAGGGACAAGAATAGATGGAACCAGGTGGAGAGATAAAACACCAATGAGGAACCCCCTCCCCACCTCCCATACCTTTGGCTACTAGACCACTTTGTTTCCCCCCTTTACAGAGAATCCTCTAGGAAGAACCTGCCCTGTGCGCTGACTTCCTCACTTCTCCCAAACCCTCCTCCTACTTCCAAACTGCCACTAACAATGACAACTTGCACTGGGGCCAATGCATAGGTCAGGCCCATGCCCCATGCACTTGACCACTTGGCAGCATCTGGCCCGGCTGCAGCACCCTTCTTCAGAAACCATTTGGTCCTGTGGCCCCTGGGTCTCTGTCCTCTCAACTCACTAGCAACACCCACTCCCCCCTGCCTTCTCAAAGAGTCCCTTCCAAGTGCCAATCTCTGTGAATGTGAGTGGCCCAAGCTCAAGCCTCAGACCTTTTCCCCTTGTTGAGTGCCCTTCAGTGGCTGGCCAGCCTGCTAAGCCAGTCCTGACTCCTCCCTGAGCTCTGCTGGCAGTCACCCAGCAGCCCACTTGGCCCTCTAGCAGCTAGCAACTACATATATGTCAAATGCCAATGCGACATCCACTCCTGGCCTGGCCTCTCTCCAGTCTCTTCCGGCTCAGTTACAGCACCATTGCGCATCCAGGTTCTGAGGTCCACAGCTGAGAGCCACCTTGACTCCATTCTCCTTCGCCCGTTTACTTAGAAGAACCTTCACTGAACCAGCAGCCAGAGTGAACAGCTGCCTTGCTGGAGACCTTCCTGGGCTCCCTGCCACACTTAGAAGAAAATTCAAAATTCTCATCAGGCCTCTGAAGCTCAAAGAGCTGACCCCTGCCCAGCCTTTTCACTCCACCCACACATACATGCTCCTGTCCTAACCCTGTGCAGGTCTCTGCCTGACATTGTCAAGTTGGACCACCAAGCTAAAGAGTAGCATGCTCCAACACTCCCTTACCTGGCTTTACTACTCTTGGTCCCTTAGGTGTTGATCATCTGTTTTAGACCTAACTCCTGCATGGAAATTTAAGGTCCCTGAAGACAAAGCCCTCATCTCATTTACCAGCACATTGCCATCACCCAACATTCACCAAAGACTTCTCAATAAACAAAAGAAGAAATTCAGCTGACAGCTGATGAAGACAGAAAATGGTGTTAAAAGGGGAACAGGACTGAGCAAAATTTTAACCCAGAAGAATCTATGTATAGAGAGGGAGGGGAAAGGGAGCCTGACCGGGGAGAATGGAAGATGGGGAAGGCACTGGACCAACTTTGGAAGTGGTGTGGTGAGGGGAAGGGGCTCTGGAGACCTTGAAGACAAGAAAAAATACAAAGACTGAGGTTTAAACCTGAACAAACTCCATTTGACAGTCTAACCTCTCTTGGCTGAGGAGAAACCAAGAGCATCTGCTGAGATTGAGAACAGTCACCAGGCAAACAGGGGCTGAGGGAAGTCTTGGTTTGGAAGAACTACAGTAAAGGGACCGAGAAGTGAGGAAAAACTGGCCAGTCTGGCTACATGATGGGCAGGCCCACGTATGACATAGATGTGTGGTCCACCCTGACTGCCATGGTACCCTGCCTCCCTTATCCCTAAGCAAAGGTAAAAGAGTTAGAGAAGTCAGGGAACATAAGATGCCCTCAAATAAAGCAAAGAATCAGCAAGTATGATATCTCTGATGGAGATGCAGCTGCAAAGCCATGAAGAGCCAGAGCACTGGGTGATCAGAGATTTTTTTTTTTAAAAAGGCAATGAGAGCAGACTCCATAGGGAGCAGGAGGAGGGAGGTTGGAGACCCCAGGGAGAGGACAGCATCTATGTATAGGGAGAAAGGGTTTGGGCTCCTATGGGTCACACCCTGAACTTCTCACCTGGGGGCTGAGCCTGGTAAAAATGTCCCTTCCAACCAAACCCAGAAGTCATAGGTGCCCACCTTCTAGGAGCCCCAGGTGCCCAAGATCATTCTTCCTCTCTCACTTCCCTGCTTTGAGCACAGGACTTGACACCTGATAGATACGCCAAGAATGCTGGTAAGAGGAATGAGGGAAGCCTTTGAATAAATGTATAGCAACCACAGGGTTAAAATAATAAAAATCCTTTATATACAATGCTTATCGATAAAAAAAAAATCTAAAAAATGTTTGTGCCCAAACCAGTTTTAAGTAGAGAAGCCGTATAGCCTCAGAGGCCAACCCCAAAACACTGCTACCCAGAGGCTGAGCCACAAACTGACTCTTAGGTGAACACAAATTAAGGCAGTCTGGATCACAAATACAGCCTGCTTTAAAATCAGGACTGTGATTTACAACACGGAGGAACAGTGTATCGCAGGGAAATTCAACACTCTCCTGAATACCTGGCAGGACCAAGGCAAGCCAGGCTGAAGAGTAGAAGAACCGAAAGACCTTCACTACTGCAAATTTTTTTTCTTTTTTCGCCTTTTAACTAAGAAACCAATTTTTTTTCTTTTTCTTCTTTTTCCATCACCTGATTTTACGCTTTTAAAAAATGTTTGTGATGGTCTCCCATGAAGTTACCCCAGGGGGCCACAGCCATGCTATGAATTCCTTTGTATTTAGAATATACAGCCCTTTTCCTTTCCAGGAGAAGGGACTACTTGTAAAAACAACAATGTTGTCATGATGCCAAACTAATAGGGGTCACTGTGTGATTTCAGAACTCTTTGACTGTTCAAAGGATACACAGCTTTTCATCATCCTGAAACGTGAAGTAAAGTTTAACAAAGAAGGGGTGATCCAGGCGCGACATCACGTCTCTCTCTCTGGTTACATACGGGACCTTGTTCTCTTTGATAATGTGACGTTTCTCTAGAATTTTAACTTAAGGTAAGAGAGAAGCAAGTTACTATGATTTGAAACGGTAAGAAAACACTAAAGACACAACTCATAAAGTTCAAATTTCTGGCATAAATTCAAATTTTTCACATAATGTGGCTACTGGCTTCATAGTCTCTAAGACAGACCAACAGTGTCCTCTCCTCTAAAATCAGCACAGAAACCCCCAAGCGCTGGGCAGTGCCGAGTGGCCATGTGCCCAGAAGTGTACTGTCTCTGCATCCCAGACAAAGATTGTTGGAGTTAGTACTTACTAGCATATTCCCTTGAGGTTGCCAGTTCTCGGGCCAGGACAACCTGGTTTAGGAAGAAAAGGGGGAAAGAGAAAAAAACACCAAATGTAACCAGGGCATTGAGTCTCACAAGTTACCCTGCAACCAATCACACAGGCTACCCCACCCCCATTGTAAAATTACATTTAAATATTTTTGGTCCTGTGCTAACAAATATGGCTGAATGTCAATGAAGAAGTTAACTCATTCCAAGAGTTAAGAGCAAACACATAACTCTCTCTACTATTTCCAGAAGATTCTTCATCAGCTGCCAATAGTCCCCATTGTACAGTGAAGTGCACGCGCAGGAACATCTAGACCTGTGTCACCCTCCCCAAAAGTAGGAAGAAGCAACAAATAATACCTCCACAAGTGGGTATTAGGAATGTCTTAAAAAATAACTTTAAGAATATGTCCTCAGTATATGTTCATTGCAAAAAGTCATACTGTATTTAGGCTTTTTCAAATAATTGTTACCATACATCTCATTTGATGCTGCTCTCAGACACCATAAATACCATCTCTGCTATCAAGGGCACAGGAAACGAAATCACCAGTGGCCCGCGGACAGTGCCTCCTGGGAGTCCTACACCCTCATCAGAGGTGCAGTCACACTCCAAGCTGTGTCCTCTCTGTGTACACCCGAGTCTGGTGCTCAGACTCTATTTGAGGGACAGAGTGTCAATGGGGCATCGCACAACATGGAAAAGGCCTTTCTACACAAGAAAACCCTAGGTGCAATCTAAGCACCAACTTCCAAATGCCTAATTAGCCCAGTCTGACGATGTGCTGGGTGGCCCCCACCACTGCCAGCTGGTATAAACATCTCTTCAAAGATACCTGCAGGGGGAAGGCCCAAGGACCAGAGAATAGATGAAAACCTGCCCAACTCCCGGGGTATCCCTGGGCCTTCTGGGAAGACCTCAGGAGGACACAGCCGGGTTCATCTGGTCCCTGAGTGTGAGTTATATGCCAGGACAGAATTCTTCACCAGACTCAATCCTGGAAAAGTGCTGTGTGAAATGCCCTGCAGTCATTAAGGATGAGGTTGGATTGTACATACTCAAGTGGAAAGATCTCAAAGATCTTTCCAGAGGAATGTACCTATGTACTGTTCTCACACGCTGGGGAGTGATGGGGGAGAGCTGGTTATGTACTTATGCAATATTAAATTTCTTCACAGGATTAGCATTAGCTATGTAAGTAAAAAGAACTGTTAAAGAGTACTAATATTTAAATGGAAACCTTTCTGAAGGAGATAGTTATGGCATCTTTCTGTTGTGTGTAAATTCAGTATTTCACATGCAGGTTTCCTTACGGATACAGGGCAGAGAGTGCCCCTCTTCGACAGGACACGACTTGACACATACCCCCACACCACTCAGGCTGATTACAGAACTAATCTGGACATCAAGATCAGCCTCAGAAAGCCACACATGGAGGAATTTCACAAATAAGTCCTCATTTTCCAGTAAAAATAAATGTCCAATGAAGTAAAAAGTTGAGAAAGGAGAGAACTCTTCTTTTACTGGACCGCTGTAAGAAACCATGCAGAATACCAAGGTTCTCTTCAAAATAGCTTCATCCTCCTAAAAGAATCTTTAAGTACCGTAAGGACTGGGGATTATCCTCACAGTTGAAGTGTTTTTGTTTTGTTTTGTTTTGTATTTTATTAGTCCTCACCTGAGGGTATTTTTCTATTGATTTTTAGGGAGAGTGGAAGAGAGAGGGAAAGACGGAGAGAAACATCAATGAGAGAAACACATCGATTGGTTGCCTCCTGCCATGAGCCTTGACCAGGGCCCAGGCCAGGGAGGAGCCTGCAACCAAGGTACGTGCCTCTTGACCAGAATTGAACCTGGGATCCTTTGGTCTGCAGGCCAGTGCTCTATCCACTGAGCCAAACCAGCTAGGCCTGAAGGTTTTTATTCTAAGGACACAATTCTTTCATAATTTAAACAAAAACTGCTCATTTTAAAAAATCTAAATTAAAAGTATAAAGAGAGTCTTGGCCGGTTTTGCTCAATGGTTAGAGTGTCGGCCCCCAGACCAAAGGTTCAAGTCTCCATCAAGGACATATACCTCGGTTTGCAGGTACCCCAGCCCCAGTAGGGGCAACCAATTGATGTGTGTATCTAACACTGATGTTTCTCTCTCTCTCTCTCTTAAATATATATTTTTTGATTTTACAGAGAGAAAGGGGAAGAAATAGAGAGTTAGAAACATTAATGATGAGAAACATCAGCTGCCTCCTGCACTCCCCCTACTGGGGATCGAGCCCACAACCAAGGTACATGCCCTTGAGCGGAATTGAATCCAGGACCCTTCAGTTTTCGGGCCAACGCTCTATCCACTGAGCCAAAACAGTCAGGGCTCTCTCTTTCTTTTTCCACTATCTAGAAATGAATGGGAAAAAATAGCCTCAGGTGAGGATTAAAACAAAAAGTGTAAGGACAGCAAAAATTAACATTAATTAAAACAACACTGAAAGCATAAGTGAGCTAAAATATTTCATGTTCTTTGCATTTTGAAATATTTCATAAATGTAAAAAGAGAAAAGGAAAACAAATTTCACATAAGGCTTCTTCACAAAAGCCAGGCAAGGAAGACTCACTGTTCAGAAATCCTGCTGCATTAGGGGCCTCAAGCACCACCCTGCTGTGAGCACAATGCATGCTGAGCCCAGCTTGGAGACCATGGTCACATGGGAGCTACCTTTTTATGAATGCACAGATTTAGACTGTGCACCCCAGCTGGAGGAACAGGTACTCACTCAAGTAGCAAAAAAGAGTTACCTTGAGTGTGACTTGACAGTGCCATGATAACATCTATACTAATAAAAAGGTAATATGCTAATTAGACCTTCTGGAAGACCTTCTGGATAAAGCCATGGTGGCGGGGCCGAGGCAGAGGTGGTTAGGGGCAATCAGGCCAGGACGGGAGGGCAATTGGGGATGATCAGGCCAGCAGTGGGGGGAGCTGGGGGCGAGCAGG
>NW_005361156.1:586471-599215 GCF_000412655.1 Myotis brandtii
GGGCGAGCAGGCCAGCAGGCAGAGTGGTTAGGGGAAAGCAGGTAGGCAGGTGAGTGGTTAGGAGCCAGCAGTCCCGGATTGCGAGAGGGATGTCCCCCGAGGGGTCCCAGATTGGAGAGGGTGCAGGCCAGGCTGAGGGACACCCCCCCTCCCGTGCACAAATTTCGTGCACCTGGCCACTAGTTTATAAAACAGAGAACACAGAATCTAGAGGCCAGCAGGTCTTGGTCTGTAACTCTAGCAAGTGTCATGAATGTAATGTTTTGTGTATTTTAAAATAAAGGTTTTTAAATGTTTCCCCCAAAACTCTGAGGAGATACTAATACCAATACTAACTTTTTAAAAAATATATATTTTTATGGATTTCAGAGAGGAAGGGAGAGGGAGAGAGAGAGAAACATCCATGATGAGAGAGAATCATGGATTGGCTGCCTCCTGCAAGTCCCCCACTGGGGATCGAGCCCACAACCCGGGTATGTGTCCTTGATCGGAATGGAACTTGGGACCTTTCAGTTCATAGGCCAACGCTCTATCCACTGAGCCAAACCGGCTGGGGCCCAATACTAACTTTTTTAAAAAATATATTTTTATTGATTTCAGAGAGGAAGGGAAAGAGAGAAACATCAACTATGAGAGAGAATCATTGATCAGATGCCTCCTGACACCCTCTACTGGGGATTGAGCCTGAAACCTGGGCATGTGCCCTGACCGGGAATCGAACCATGACCTCCTGACTCATAGGTCGACATTCAACCATTGAGCCACACTGGCCAAGACCAATACTAACTTTTAATTTAAGGAACAGAAAAGCTTCCCAGAGTCTTGCCAATGTGACACAAGGACATGGAATGTTAGTCACCTGCTGATGCCTGATTTGAATAAAATGAATTGCCATTTAATAAAAAATAAGATCAAATGATGCCTTTTAAAACTTGCAACTACAAAATCATGGCTTAGATATTTTAGTCACATGATCTACTGATGGCCCCAAGTCACCTTCAGAATAGGAGAAGAACCCCCAGAGGCCTGAAACCCTCCTCCAGGGAAGAACACCACCCTCGTATCTAGGTCTCCCAGTTCTGAGCCTGGAAGGTCAGCCTATCCAAGGAAAACACACTCATTCAACAACAGCAGCATGTACTCACTGTTGAAAAAGATCCTTCACCAAGAATTTTCCCGAATTTGAAGTCTTCTGGCCGTTTCTTCCGAGGCTGTGGTGGTGGCTGTGCGGCATGTTGCAGTGAGTTGGCACTTGGTCGGGACTCGGCCGCAGTGCTGTCCATGGTGGGGCCCTGCCTGCTACCACCGCTTGGAACAGGGGCCGAGCCGGAATCAGTCTGGGTCCTCACCATTGATGGGGATGGGCAGGAACATAACACCACGCTGGACTGAATAGGAATGGTGTCATACTGGTGGACCCAGGAAAAAGAGATAAGACTCAAAGGAGCTCTTCTTAAAGTGCATGAACTCAAGTGTTGACATTGTTGAAACACAAACACAAAGTACAGACAGGCTATCTGACATTCTGCCACATGGTTCATGCTGCCCTCCTCTCCCAAGTCCCTTCCCTGCTCAAATCCCAGTCCTCCCTGTCTTGCTTTCCCAAGAACCCCACCACTCAGTACCAATCTGCCCTCATCCTCCTCCCTTAGCACTGTATGAGTCTCCAACACACACCCCAGACCCCACTCAATGGCTAGTTAGCCTGCCCATCACCACCCAGCTTAAATGCCATCTACAGCCAACCTTTGTTCAAAAAGGAAGTCAGTCTAAACCCTGTGACCACAGTATATACTGTTTCAGAACCCCTGGCCCTGTTCACCCACCCATAGCTGATATAAGACTGGATACACGCGAAGGCACTCAACTAGGGCTTAAGCAAACAGACTGGCTTGAGATTGCATCCCACAGCCAAATAGAATGTTAACCACGCAGTCCTGGAACACAGAAGTATAACTTAATGGAAAGAAGAGTCCAAGAATTGCCAACCACACATAAAAGTTATAGGTGATAAAAAATAAGCTTAACAAAGCAAAACAGTAGTGGCATAATCGGTTAACAGTACTGATTTAGAGCCAAACTGCCCTCTACACACCAAACAAATTTAAAAACTTAATTTTAAAAATTATTCAATATGATCCCTATTAAAATTCCAACTGGCTTCTTTGTAGAAATTGACAAGCTGATTCTAAAATTCATACAGAAATTCAAGGGAGCCAAAATAGCCAAAACAATCTCAAAAAAACAAAACAAACAAAAAATCTGAAGTTGGAGGACTCACATGTCCAGATTTCAAAACTTACAAAAAACCTATAGTAACCAAAACAAGATGGTACTGGCAAAAGTATAGGCACACAGATGAATAGAATAGCATCTAGAAATAAACCCTTACATCTACTACCGCCAACTGATTTTTGACATGGATGCCAAAACCCTTCAATGGGGAAAAAACAGTCTTTTCAACCAATGGTGCTGGGACAACTGGATATCTACATGCAAAAGAATGAAACTGGATGCCTTTCCCACATTATATACCAAATTTAATTTAAGTGAATCAAAGATCTACCTGTAAGAACTAAAACTATAAAACTCTTAGAGAAAAATATAGGAAAAATATGAAAAAATTTTCATAACCTTGGCATTGGTGTCTAAGATATGAAACCAAAAGCACAAGAAACAAAAGAAAAAAAAAAAACAGGTCAAAGGGACTTCGTCAAAATTAAAAACTTCTATGCTTCAAAGGCATCATTAAGAAAGTGAAAAGACAACCCATAGAATGGGAGGAAATATTTGCAAGTCATATATCTGATAAAGGACTTGTAGCCAGACTATATAAGGAACTCTTACAACTCAATTTAAAAAAACCACACATACAATTTAAAACTAGGCAGTGGATTCAAATAAACATTTTTCCAAAAAAGAAATATAAATGGCCAATAAGCACATGAAGATGCTCAATATCACCAGACAGTATGGAAATGCAAATCAAAGCCACAAGGAGATTCCACTTGAACCCACTAGGATGGTTAAAACAAAAAAGACAGATAATAAGTTAATGAGAACGTAGAAAACTTGGATCCCTCATACATTGCAGCTGGGAATATAAAATGGTGCAGGCACTTTGGCAAACAGTATGACAGTTCCTCAAAAAGAAACAGGTACCATATAACCCAGCAATTCCACTACTTGGTATATACCCAAGAGAAATGAAACGCATTTGTTCATAGCAACCTTACTCATAGCAGGCCAAAAGATGGACACAACCCAAATGTCCATCAACAGATAAATGGGTAAACAAAACATAGTGTAGGCATAAAATCAAATATTACACAGCCATTAAAAGGTAGGAAGTATGGACCTATGCTACAACATAGTTGAAAATGGAAAGCATGATGCTAAGTGAAAGAGACCAGGCATAAAAGGCTACCTATTGTATGATTCAAGTGACATAAAATGTCCAGAACAGGCAAATCTATAGAGACAGAAAGTAGATAAGTGGTTGTCAGGGGCTGGGGGAAGGGGAGATTGGGGAGTGACTGCTAATAGTTCTGGGGTTTCCTTCTGGAATGATGAAGATGTTTTGGAATTGGATGGTGGTGATGTTTTCTGTGAATGTACTAAAAACTACTAAATTAGCATTAGCTGGTTTGGCTCAGTGGATAGAGCATCAGTCTGTGGACCAAAGGGTCCCAGGTTTGATTCCGGTCAAGGGCACATGCCTGGGTTGCGGGCTTGGTCCAATGTGCAGAAGACAGGCAATCAATGATTCCCTCTCATCATTGATGTTTCTCTCTCTCTCTCTTCCTCTCCCTTCCTCTCTGAATAAACACACACACACACACACACACACACACACACACACACAAAACACACAAACCCCTACTAAATTATATACTTTAAATGAGTGAACTGTATGGTATATGAATTACATCTCTATGAGCTATTATAAAAAACTAGAGGCCTGGTGCACAACATTCGTGCAGCACTGGGGGGCAGGGGGAGTCCCCTCAGTCCAGCCTGTGCCCTCTTACAGTCTGGGACCCCTCCAGGGATGTCCCCCGAGGGATCTTTAGCACTGCCACGGAGGCGGGAGAGGATCCTGCCACTGCCATTGCCCTCACCAGTCATGAGCCCAGCTTCTGGCTGAGCAGCGCTCCCCCTGTGGGAGTACACTTATCTCTGGTGGTGAGTGCGCGTCATAGTGACCGGTTGTTCTGCAATTCAGTCCATTTGCATATTAGGGTTTTATTATATAGGATAGTTGTATCACGTATGACTGCATTAAATTATAATAAGAACTCATTCAAATCTCTAAATCACCAAGACTTTTAAAGAAGAAATAGGCAAGGAACAGGCACCAAAATACCTCAAGTAACCAAGAGATGAAAACATACGCAGTAGTCAAAGATAATTTTTTAAAATATATATATTTTATTGATTTTTTACAGAGAGGAAGGGAGAGAGATAGAGAGTTAGAAACATTGATGAGAGAGAAACATCAATCAGCTGCCTCCTGCACACCTCCCACTGGGGATGTGCCTGCAACCAAGGTACATGCCCTTGACCGGAATCGAACCTGGGACCTTTCAGTCCACAGGCCGATGTTCTATCCACTAAGCCAAACTGGTTACGGCTCAAAGATAATTTAAAGCAACCAGAGCTCTGGCCAGGTACTCAGTTGGTTAGAGCGTCGTCCTGATATGCCAAGGTTGTGAGTTCAATCTCTGGTTAGGGCACATGTATGCAAGAAGCAACCAATGAATGCGTAAATAAGTGGAACGACAAATCAATGTTTGTCTCTCTCTCTCTCTTCCTTCCTCCTTCTCTAAAAATCAATAAATAAAAATTACCAAAAAACAAACAAAAAAACACATTAAAGCAAAGAGGCAGCATGGTAAATTTTCAACTAGGGAGAATAAATAAATAGATAAGAATTATTAAATGTTTTCAATACACAGAGACACCCAATGCTGGCAAGACTAGAATAAAGCAAGTATATTCCTACAAGTACAGCTGGCACCATAAACCTGTGTTGCTGTTAAAATGTTTCTGGAAAGCAATTTGATAATTTGTCGATAAAGTGATAACAGAACAGTTGTCAATGAGATATAGAAACACTGAACAAAAGTGGCTATAAATACAGTTAAAAATTTAGGTTGGAATTAAGAAAGGATGAGATAGCATCAAATCAGAAATACATAGAAGTTGTACCCACAACCATAAAAAAATATTTTTTAGCTCTGACCCTGAAGTGTTTCAGCAGTGACATCATTAGCCTACTCATCATCAGATTGTTATAGAACAATATGAAGTGAACTCAGAGCATCCAGAGCATCCAGATCTGTTTCTAATAGTACTTCCCATTAAAAGAACCAGGAGAGCATCTGACTCCATGTCTTGGAACAGAAGAAAGATAATCAATATGATCCAAGAATCCCTTGCTGGGACTGAAAACAAGGTGCCGTCACAAATTGTGGAAGCAGGGAAGCTGGCCTGTAGAGGCCACTACTGGCCAAGTTGTGCTGTAAACACTAAAAAGAGATCAGTTAAGTACAGATAATTAGGATAAGCTGAAACAGGAAAAATCACGACTCTGTAACAATACATACAGGTATATCAAAACAACAACTGAGTGCTTAATTTTATAAATCTGAATAGCTAAGGGAGTGGAGCCATACAAAGCTGTTCCTTGTATAGTGTATATATTTGTTCATAAAGGACAGACAAAAATACTCCTCTTTCTACTTAAACAGGGAAGGGAAAAACAGAAAACTATGAAAAAGTCAGAGTCCTATAGAAACTGCACCAAGAACAGGAAAGACAGGTGGGCACAAAGTAATCAACAGTGTGCAGTGGTGACAGCTCAGCCACCACAAGAGATGATGTTCATCTTGAGATGCGTAAAACACATAACAAAGTCAAAACCAAAGCTAGACAGTACATCCTGTAACCCAAACACGATGAGCATGGAGGTGGAAAACGGAGGCAGCAGATGGCAAGAACAGGCAGGAGCCTGGGCAGTCCCGCAGTGCCATATAAACCTCGGCTCCACGTGGCAGGCAAGCTCAAGCAGTGTCACCACAGAATACACATCATGTCCCTGTTCCCAACCAAGAAGCCATCATCAAGAACTTTGGAGCTGCACCACAGCCAAGAGGAGTCAGGCTTCTTTTACTTAAAGGTCTGCTAAGATCATTATAACTCCAGGCAAAGTATGAAAATATGAAGGAATCAACCAAACACAGTATCAATGAACTATTAGGAGAATATAACTAATTGACTTTGTAAAAAACATCTAAGACAGTGGTCGGCAAACTCATTAGTAAACAGAGCCAAATATCAACAGTACAATGATTGAAATTTCTTTTGAGAGCCAAATTTTTTAAACTTAAACTATATAGGTAGGTACATTGTTATTAACTTAATTAGGGTACTCCTAAGGCTTAGGAAGAGCCACACTCAAGGGGCCAAAAAAGCCGCATGTGGCTCACGAGCCGCAGTTTGCCGACCACGGATCTAAGAGAATCTGATATTAAATGAGGCAGCCAGCAGTACATATCCTCTAGCTGGAACGGGAGCCCAAAGTGCCACATTTACTTATAGAAAACTGTTTTCTCCAACACCCTATGGCTCTGCAGTAAGTCAACTGTGCCTTATACATTTTATAAATACTCCATCTCACAGGAGGTACCAAAGGTTTGGACCATGCTCTGAGGTTCAGTCAGTACTTTAATAATTTGTCCCTATAAGCAAAGTATATAATCATAACAGAAGTACAAAGTCAATTACTTACCTGGAGATAAGCAGAAACTTTTTAAAAATTTTTATTGACTAAGGTATTACATATGTGTCCTTATCCCCCATTGCCCCTCCACCCCCCATCCCTACTCATGCCCTCACCTCCCTGGTGTCTGTGTCCATTGGTTAGGCTTATTAGGTGTATCGGTTAATAATGCAGATTTTTGCCGAGACCGGTTTGGCTCAGTGGATAGAGCGTCGGCCTGCGGACTGAAAGGTCCCAGGTTCGATTCCGGTCAAGGGCATGTACCTGGGTTGCAGGCACATCCCCAGTAGGAGATGTGCAGGAGGCAGCTGATCGATGTTTCTCTCTCATTGATGTTTCTAACTCTCTATCTCTCTCCCTTCCTCTCTGTAAAAAATCAATAAAATATATATTTTTTTTAAAAAGTGCTTTATTCAAAGTAATGTCCATCGCTAGCTACACATTTCCCCCATCTTTCAGGTAATTTGTGGATACCATCCCAATAGAACTTTTCTTATTTTGAGGCAAACGGTTCAGAGACCCAATTTTCCACTTCTTCGTATGTTTTGAAGTGCTGCTCAGAAAGTGCGTGTGCCATTGATCAGAACAAGTGGTAATCTGAAGGAGCAAGGTCTGATGAATACAGCGGGTGGGTTAATACTTCCCAGGCAAGATCTTTTAACGTGTCTTTAACTGGTTTTGAAGTGTGTGATGGTGCGTCATCATGAAACAGAATTACTTTGCCGTGTCTTCTGACCCATTCTGGTCGTTTCACGATCAAAGCGTGGTTCAAATTGACCTGGACGTTCTTTGTCTTTCACATAGAAATCATCACTTTTAAAGCGTTTAAACCAGCGTTCACAAGGATCTTGAGATGGAGCACGTTCACCATAAGCTTCCCGAAGTATACGATCACTTTCAACAGCACTTTTCTTCAAAATAAAGTAATGAATTAAAACTTCCTGCAAATGCTCTTTTTTTGGCATGAAAAATATCTATGATATTAACACCTTCAGAAAATTTGACATATGATGTTTTGAAGCTTGTTGTCAATACAACAAAATAGCTTACATATCAAATTGCATATATATCAACATATGTGTAACTCCATCTATTGAAAAAAATCTGCGTTATTAACCGGTACACCTAGTATATGCATGCATGCAAGTCCTGTGGTTGATCTCTCACCCTTACCTCCACCCTCCCCTACCTTCCCTCTGAGGTTCGACGGTCTGATCGATGCTTCTCTGTCTCTGGATCTGTTTTTGTTCATCAGTTTATGTTGTTCATTATATTCCACAAATGAGTGAGATCATGTGATATTTATCTTTCTCTGACTGGCTTATATGGCTTAGCATAATGTTCTCCAGTTCCATCCATGCTGTTGCAAATGGTTAAGAATTCCTTCTTTTTTACAGCAGCGTGGTATTCCATTGTGTAGATGTACCACAGTTTTTTAAGACACTCATCTGCTGATGGGCACTTAGGCTGTTTCCAAATCTTAGCTATGGTAAATTGTGCTGCTATGAACATAGGGGTGCATATGTCCTTTCTGATTGGTGTTTTAGTTTTTTGGGATATACTCCTAGAAGTGGGATCACTGGGTCAAATGGGAGTTCCATTTTTAGTTTTTTGAGGAAGCTCCATACTGTTCTCTACAGTGGCTGCACCAGTCTGCATTCCCACCAGCAGTGCACAAGGGTTCCTTTTTCTCTGCATCCTCGCCAGCACTTGTCATTTGTTGATGATAGCCATTCTGACAGGTGTGAGATGGTACCACATTCAAAAAGTATCTATTTAGGTCCGTTGCCCATTTTTTGATTGGGTTGTTTATCTTCCTTTTGTAAAGTTCTATGAGTTCCCTGTAAATGTTGGAGATTAAACCCTTATCAGTGATATCATTGACAAATATGTTCTCCCAGGCAGTGGGCTTTCTTGCTGTTTTGTTAATGGTTTCTTTTGCTGTACAGAAGCTTTTTATTTTGATGTAGTCCCATTTGTTTATTTTCTCTTTAGTTTCCATTGCCCTAGGAGCTATATCGGTGAAGATATTGCTTCGGCATATGTCTG
The DNA here is from genome assembly GCF_000412655.1 of Myotis brandtii. NCBI lineage: Eukaryota > Metazoa > Chordata > Mammalia > Chiroptera > Vespertilionidae > Myotis > Myotis brandtii. The sequence goes on from NW_005361156.1 coordinate 595,305, forward strand.
AGATTTTGCTGCCTGTGGATTCCTCTAGAGCAGAAACTTTTCGTCCTCAGAGGCAGTGGTAAATGGGAAAGAGGTCAGTCACCAGGCTGAGGCCCATCACGATCCATGATAGGCCTGGACTGTCCTCACCAGCTAGGCCAGTTACACTATGGGTGAGAGCTGTACACACAGAGCACTGAGCACCTCACTGGGTTCTCATTACACAGTCAAGGGGGAAATGCTCCTTGGGCTTCCAGGGTCATCCTTGAGTGCAGAGCCTCAGGCCCAGGACTGAAGAGAAGCAGGGCTGTGTGACCTGAAGGAACACACGCAAGAGTAGGGAAGCAGAAGGAGTCAGCGCTTCACACAGAGTCCTGAGCACTACAGCACTGTTGCAATCTACCAGGCCATATGCTTGCTAGGTGGCCATCACTGCCCCCACAGAATGAAGGGAGAACACTACCTATGCCCCGCCCCACAACACCTGTTCCCCCCCTTCCCCCAACAGTGTGTAAATCAGATTAACATGGGCCTGTTTACAGGCCTCATCTAAACCTGTGTGCCCAGCCGTATGTCAAGCAAGGCTCAAGGAAACAATGAAAGAGGCACATAGGACAGTGACAGATGTTGTTTTTAATTCATAACTGACAAATGAACTACTGAATAAAATGTCAAACGTGAAGTTTTTAAATAACAAAATGTGATGGATTGATTCATGGACCTGGAAAAATGTTATTATACATCACATGTTTCTGGATGAAAGACGATCCAGCAAAGGCACCGACATTATCTGTCACATAAAGGTTTTTGGCACAGTCCATTGCTTCTTTTCAGTAGGCAGAACCTCAATTCTGGGAGGTATCATAAGTGACATCCAAGAGCAGTGAGGAGTTTCCCAAAGGGTCAGCCTCAATTGCTGAGGGGACTGGGCACAGAAGGCAGGAGGTGTCTGCGAGTCCACAGGAAAAGGGAGCCCTGAAGACCTGGGTGTGACCACCATCAAACAGACAACCCTGTTCTCACTCTTGGAGGGCCTTAACACAATGAAGATGGCCTCAGGAGCACTTGCCAAGACAAGTTATCTTCAGCTCAAGCTTCCTCACTGCTAACTGAACAAGTGCTCAGGCCATGGAGAGAAGTTCCCCAAAGACAATGAGAAGGTTAAGTTTAATGAGACTTGTTTATAAACATGTGTTTCTGAGAGCTTTCTTTTCTTTTTATCCAAGTGGTATCTTTGATTAAAAAAAAAAAAAAAAAAAAAAAAAGGTCTCCAGAACAGATCTTCAAAAGAGAGCACTGCCTCAGAAAATGAAGGTTTGCACCCAATCTGGGGTAGGCCAACCTTGAATGCAGGTGCCAACCAGGTGGACGGCCCTTGGTACTCACCTCTGCCCTTTCCCAGGTTCCATGGCTGGACCTGACCCAACAGACCCAGTGACTTGCAGCAGCACCTGGCCACCCACTAAGGAGGGACGAAGTAGAACATTGTGCTGGCTAAAACCTGCTCACTTCCTCTCTGACACCTCTCCACACATGAAGATGGTAAGTGTCACGGACACCAGAGCAGGTGAGAGAGGAGACAGGTGGTGAGACAAACACTGAGATTTGAAAAGCAAAAAGTGTTTTATTGTTACTAATGGTGTTGGGGTGGCAGACAGTGAGACATGATTCAGGCAGAAAGAGCAAAAGAGATGGCATTGCAGAGCTGCCCTTCTCTCTGCAGAATTTAAGTGTCAGGTGTGCTGCTTCGTGTCCACATGTGTGGATGTAGAGGACTTCAAACTTGATGCTGCAGCAGCCCAGCCCCAAAAACTGGTCGGACCAAATGTGCTACCAAAGCTGCTTATTGAGTGAGCCTGCATATCCAGTACATGAGTGTGAGCCTTAGAACAGGCAATAGGCTACGTCCTGTGGCTACCCCCAACCTAGGGTTCATCCTGGGAACTGCCGAGTCTATACCTCAATACAATCCATTAGGAGGGAGCCTCAGGAAGTGTGGAGCCCCTGATGCGTATTTTATCCCAGTGGTTCTCAACTGGGGCAATTGTGCCTCCACGCCCCCCAAACCTTGGCAATGTCTGGTGACATTTTGATTGCCATAACTGGAGAAGGGAGAAAGTGTTACTGGCATTTAGTACATAGAGGAAAGGATACTATAGTATACAACAATAAACAGGACAGTTCCCACTTGAGAGATCCTGATCTAGTCTGTAGACTCTACCCTCCCTCCCACAGGAAGAACCCCACCAAGTGTTCAGTGACGACCATCAAAGCACTCAGCAGTAGGGCAGGCCCTTTGTGCAGTGATAACCTGAACCACCCTTCAGAGCAGTAGAGAGAAAGAAACCTAAGCACAGGAAGCTGAGATCCAGAGGTAGCTGTGGCAGGTTGAAAAAGGCATGTTTAAATATCCTAAGGCTGTGAATGGGAAACAATAAGAAACTTACACCCATGACCTAAACAGTTTAAAATGGCAGTACTAATGAGGCTTTGCAGTAAGACTGCCAACCAGAGCTGCAACTTTACATTGAGAAATACCGTACTGAGCAGAAGAAGGCACTCACGGCCCTCCAGAGCCAAATGGGCATTCAGGAAGCTCAAGAGGGGTAAGCAAGGGGCCAAGATAGCTGGAGGAAGCTGAGGAGGGAGTGGGCACACCTCTAATGAGGGTGAGATGACCCAACTCCCTCAGCAGCCACATGCACATCCCACTCCCCAGAGGGTAAAACACCAACCTGGCAAAGATGCACTCATCTCAATGTCTCAGCACAACCTCTTGCCCCTGGGAAAGCAGTCCCGTCACTCTAGCAGCCACAGAGCTGAAGCCCAAGGACACACTGCCAGGCGCAAGCACTTGCTTTCTTTTTCAGTTCTGCCTGGACTCCTGGCTCAACACATGCAAGTCGGGGCTGCAACTCTGCTCGACATTGCTGTTTCCAAGTGCCAGCCTTTGACATTTCACTTCCCATAAGATTACACCCAATAATTTCTGATTTACATTCCTATGGATTTTTTTTCCTTACTTTTTTTTTTTTTTTAATGAAGCAAATTCAACTCAGAGCAGGGATTTGAAAAGCACAGCTAGGAGCTTTTTTGTTTGCCACGAAGAATGCCCTGATTATTCCACAATAAAACAAGCCACTGCAGAATGAGAATATATCCAGCCAGGAAACTGGACATGAGGAAAAGCATCTTGGCACATACAGCCTGGCCTGGAACAGCTGCTCCCATGGGGACTCACCTCTCTTGGAAGAACTGCCTTCCCCATCCCCCAACAGCAGGTAAAAGGTATTAAGATTTAAACCTGTGCAGCAACATGGAATCAAAGACAAATTTATCAATCGATGTTTTACCTGCGAACAACCCAAATCTTTTTTTATATAAATACTAGAGGCCCGGTGCACAAAAATTTGTGCACTCGGGGTGGGGAGGCGGGGGAGTCCCTCAGCCCGGCCTGTGCCTTCTTGCAGTCTGGGACCCCTCAGGGGATGACCACCTGCTGGCTTAGGCCCTCTCCCCAGGGGATTGAGCCTAAGTTGGCAATCAGACATCCCTCTGGCAGCCCAGGAGCCCTCGAGGGATGTCCACTTGCCAGCGGGGAGTAGGCCTAAGCTGCAGTCTGACATCCTTAGTGCTGCTGAGGAGGCGGGAGAGGCTCCCACCACCACCACTGTACTGGCAGCCGACAGCCTGGCTTGTGGCTGAGCAGAGCTCCCCCTGTGGGAGCGCACTGACCACCAGGGGGCAGCTCCTGCACTGAGCGTCTGCCCCCTGGTGGTCATTGTGTGTCATAGTGACCAGTCATTCCCAGTCTTTCTGCTATTAGGGTCAGTTTGCATATTACCCTTTTATTATATAGGATAGAGGCCTGGTGCACAGGTGGGGGCCGGCTGGTTTGCCCTGAAGGGTGTCCCGGATCAGGGTGGGGGTCC
>NW_005361156.1:600023-606742 GCF_000412655.1 Myotis brandtii
TTTTTATTCTGGGATTTATTTACCTTCTATAATTGAAACTTTGTAGCCTTGAGAGGAGCTCAGAGCCGGCCAGGGCAGGTGGGAGGGAAGCCTCCTGCTCGCTCCAGCTCCGTGGCCACAGCCAGCTGAAAGCAGGTATCTGGGGTTTATTTACCTTCTATAATTGAAACTTTGTTGCTTTGAGTGAAGCTCAGAGCAGCCCGCGGCGGGAAGCTTGGCTTCCTCCATCATTGGGGCAACCAAGCCTCCTAATTGCTCCAGCACCGTGGCTGCCGGCTGCCATCTTGGTTGGGTTAATTTGCATATAGTTGGTCTGATTGGCAGGTGGGCGTGGCTTAAGGCATAGCGAAGGTATGGTCAATTTGCATGTTTGTCTTTTATTAGTGTAGATATATTTCTCAAATAGACTTTTGATTCAGGTCATCATGGAAAACATCCCAAACTTCAAACCCAAAATTTTTGGTTGGTGTGAAGAAAGCTAGACAAGTTCTGTTTCTTCTCTTGGTGAAATAATAAAAACGCAAATGAATCATTGTTAAAAAAAAAAAAAAAAAGATTTAAACCTGTGTCTATATTCTTAGCATTGTACCCTGTGGGTGGTTCTAGGATCGAGATCTTGTGTGTTCTTCATACTTTACAGAGTCTGTCAAAAGATGAAGGTATGAGCCAAGGTTTTTCCCACCTGTAAACACAAATGCACTTGATGCTAAGTTTACCTTTACAAGATGCCTGGCAAGTTCACTCAGTCCAAAGCACAATTCCGATGAGGTTGAAAGGTGTTCCTAAGCCTCTCCTTTAAGGGACACATGCCACCTTACTACAAGTGAACATACACTAGTCAGTCACCGTACCTTTGTTGTTGGCAGCTGGCTGACACCATCAGCATGCTCTGCGAGTGCAGAATGCTCTGGGCCTGAGTGGAGTCATGCCTGCATTGGTTGGGGGGACCACAGTGCGAGGAGAGAACAGGGAGCGTGCAGAGATGCAGGAAGATGAGGAAGGTGGCCCTCTGGCCAGGAGAAGAGGCAAGAAGAGGATGCTGGCAGCACCCATGGTCCACAAGCACCATTCCTCTCCACCTCGAACTCCCAGGACTCCAAGAGTCACCCCAGGAACCTCTCTAGCCACCCCCGCCTGCTCCACCCAGCTCAGCAGGCATATCTTGTTTTTGCCACAGTTACAGCATGTCCCACAATTCCATATCCTCAGCCCTGGGGAGTTCAGGGGGAGCTCTGAGACATTAACTTGCCCAGTGCAGACAACTCAGGCTGTGGAGTGACTTCTCTAAGAACACCTGACCCTTCAAAGCCACGGTTTTCCAGGTATTTCATTACAAAAATATATGCACTCATTTTATTCATAAGAGTTCCTTAAAAGAGGTAAATCAACTATGCTATTAACCCAAATATTCAACAAACATGGCCACTGTGCCAGCCATGGTCCCAAAACACAGCCTTAGGCAAACATGGTCCCTGCCCCTAGGAAGCTACATCTTAATGGGGTGACAAGCCCGACGTCATTTACAGAACTAGCTGGGTAAAGTTGTGAGGGTGGCTATGGCAGAGCTGGACAAGTGCTGGGGGAACAGAGCATCCGCCTGGCTGCTGTGGTCCACAGCATGGGTTGGTGAGGGGCTTGGAGGGAGGGTTGAAGGGCTGCAGTACTGTTCAGAGGAGGGTGATGGAGGCTCAGATGGTGCTGCAATGGCCAGGAGAGGGATACTAAAGTTCAAAAAGTGAAATGTAGTAAGAGCTAACCACGCAAAACTTTAAAGCATTTTTTAAAGTTTTGCTTTGCTCTATGTTTCAGATTCAACGCAGCAGCCTTCATGAGCCAGAAGGAAAAACCAGTCATTTTGAAATCAACATCCAAGGGAGGACAGAAAGAATTCTGGAGTTTGGAAATGGCAACAACAGATGATCACACACACACACACACACCCCTGCTTCTCCGTCACATGCTTTATGTGAAATGGCAGCCTAGGCCAGCACCTCACGGCAGCTTCGATGATTTAAGGCAAATGCAGTGCTCTTGAGATCACACTGCTCTTATCCACTTCATCAACAAAGGGTCACTGAACACCTACTGTGTGCCATACATTTCTCCCGGGCACTGGAGAGACAGCAAAGAGCAAAACTGAGCCCATGCCCTCAAGAAGCCCACATTTTAGTGGAGTAGAAAGACCCCCCAAAAATAGAAACCAGATAAAAGTTACAGTGTGTCATATGGTGATAATCACTGTGAGGAAAATACAGCAGGGAAGGGAGAGGGGAGTATCTGGATGGGGTTGGTGTAAATGTACGTAAACGGAGAAGCCCTCACTGGGAAGGTGACATCTGAGGATGTGGGGAAAGCCCTCAGGACACCTGGGGAGAGCTTTCTCCACAGAGGACTAGCCAGTGCCAAGGTCCCAAGGCTGCAGCAGCTCTACACTCACAGCAGGCCTGTCCCTCCAGACAAACCCCTGGGTGCCAGGCAGGGACCTCAGCACCCCTGAAACACCCCTTCTGGGCACCTCTACCCACAGGAGTGGGAGCCTGAGAAACAGGGCTGCCCGTGAGGACCCAGGCACCTCCTGTCTGATGACAGCCTAACCAAGGCTGTACTGTCCAGCATCAGTCCAAGGCTGAGATGCTAGTCGCTACACCACCACCGCTGCAAAAGCACCCAGCAGTGTCCCCTGCACTCCACACTATGGGCACGATGACACAGGAACAAGTCACGAGCAGCCTTCCTCCTTCGTGGGATTCCTTCCTGCCTCCGCCACATGAGCCAGCCAAGCACCTCAGCGCAAGACCAGTCTCAGGGACTCTCCCAGATGGAGATGTTTACAGGGTAGACTCAGTGCTTCGTGCTCTCTCTTCCCACAGGCATAACTCACTAGCATGGGTATGTTTAATAAATAGTTTTACTTCTGCAATTAAAGAAACTGGTGGTTGCAATATTACCTTGTAAAGCATTTAAGCATCAATTGTGAAACGAAAAGAAAAAAGCCCTCTTCCAGAATGAAAACTCCAAATGTTTATTTATACTATAGGTGTTATTCTAAAGGCTAATTTTAGAAAATATCTTGAGAAGGAATTGAGCTGCACAAACAGCATCTGACACCTCCAGGATCTGGAATACACTTGCTGACCAGTGGTCATGGGTGGCAGTGAGGGCTCCTTGAGGCATCCCCATCCAGCCTGCCAGCCCACAGGTCCTGTGGGTGAGTCATTCCCTCCCAGCACACCTCTATTGTACTTCTGGTTGCTCAATAGCTTCTGAAATTTCAATCTCAGGAGAGAGAAAAAAAATGTAAACCCTCATCCAAGGATATGTTCAGAGGGAGAGGGGGAGAGGGAGAGAGGGAGGGAGAGACAGATACACACTTGGATAGGTGCCTCCCCATATGCACGCCGATGGGGGATCAAACCTGCAACCTTTTGGTGTACAAAACAACGCTTCACCAACTGAACCACCTGGCCAGAGCTCTCTGGAAAAATTTAAAGCAACAAAACCCTAAGTGTGCCATTCATTTATCCCTGTCCTCCCTAATAAAATGGAGCTGGTCACAGAGACAGTCTCAACTATGCGGCCCTCTGCCTGGTCCTGCAGGCACCCAGTTACCATGAGAGTTATGATCATTGGCCTTTCTTACACACAGACATGCATGCATCCCACCCCAAATGCAAGCCCCTCAGGGCCACCCGTGGCTCTCCATGGCCACAGCCCTACATCAATGCCACGTCTTTCCCACCAGGAGTCTCCCACAGGCTGTGCCCCAGCCCCACTCTTCCTCCCCTACTTCCCACTAACAGCACCACACCCATCTCCCTACTTCCCCTCAGATAGGACCCCTGCTGTGCTTCTCTCTCTTACCTCCTATGTGCTCTCAGGACAAGCTTCTGTAACTTCACTGCCACTGAGAATCAGTGCTATCAAGAACAAGGAAGGACGCCTGTTCTCAATGACCTTGGTTAGGAAGCGTCAGCCATCGACATCGGCACCTTTGGAGTCTCTGGAAAAGTGGGTCTCACCATGTCCCACAACTCCACTCAAGGTAAACCTTCTACACCCTCTGAGTGTGTCATGGTGAACCTGTAAGTAGGACTGCCACCTGCTGTGCTCACTCCACCTTTTCAGAGCAGGCACAGGGGGGTTTGGAGACCATGACAACCACCCCTTCGCAAGGGCATCTCTGACAGGAAGACAAAGACCAGTTTCAAACCACTGACTTCCAAATGTACTTGAAGTAGAGTCATATGTAAACTGGGCATTTTCTGTAGACTTCAATTTATTTCACACAATTTGTAAATAAGAACTTAAGAGTTTTAACTTCTTTGACTTTTTGAGTACTGGGTTCAGCAGTCTCCTCTTAGAAGTAGAAACTCTCAAGGGAAAATTACTTTGAGATCAAATTACATTTTCATAGCCACCAAAAACATATCAAGGCGCAATTTAATTATGGAATACCTTGCTTAGCCACTAAGAGAGTTTAGGAAAATACCAGCATCAAAATATCCAGTATCCAATATTCAAATCCGGTAAAGGTAGCAAACATTTTGGCTGACAAATAGATTGAAATGCAAATGAATTTGGGGCAAGGAAACAAATGACCCAAGGGTATTTTTGGATTTCTTTTTCCCCATGCAATCAAGTCTCACAGTAGACACCTCGCCCCCTCCATAGCTGCAGACAACAGCTTCCATCACCCTTAAAAGATTAACTGCCAGGCAGATGGAAGCTGATTTTACAATACAGAACCATGTTCTTTAAATGGCACACCTCCCCCAATTCTCAGTGGCGATGAAGTTACAGAAGCTTGTCCTGAGAGCACATAGGAGGTAAGAGAGAGGAGCGAGGGCTGTGTTGCACTGGGCAGATGAGGAAGTGAGCCCTGAGTCAGCGCCAGGAGGCCAAGGAGTTGAATTTGGGAGTAGAAGGTTGACTGATGTTTCTCAGATCCCCCTGCATCTTTATCTGTCTCTGTGTCTTTCTCTCTTTAGGAAGGATAACATGCAAATTAAGCAAGGATTTCACATGAAGACTGAGCTTGGGGATGTTGAAGCTAGACTCAGGGTCAGTGCACTGAACAGTCTTTCATTCTGAGGAAGCCTTTAGATCTGCACAGGGACCAACAATTCAAAGCTAGAGGCCTATATACCTCAGGGAGTTCAGCAGCTACAACTGGATTCTTTAAATGTGTCCTGGCTCTTAAGAGTTCTTTTAAGTTTCTACAGACCTGCTGAGGAAGAATCTAATTGTAGGGTATCACACGAGTGGAGCTCCAAAAGCTTAATCTCTAGTTACTAAACTGTGTAAGCCTTTTGCATATGAACTAGTCATGGGTCTCGGATAGACAATCACAGTTACAGGTACAAGTAGAGAAGGGTTATTGCTGAACTGTTAGAACACACACTCTGCCCAGCTGAGCACTGATCCTCACTCGCTGCCTCACCTTGAACAAGTTATGTCATCTCTCTGTGGCTCAGACCCTTTACTCATAGTCAGGGATAAGGAGAACGGGAACTCCCAGGCTTGCTCCGAGGATTTAACGAGTGAACGTATGAAAAGTACTCAAGCTGACTGGAAGGGAGCGTGCGAGGAGCACTTTTAACATTAAATAGCACAGAAGACACAGACACAAACTTTCTCCAACCAGGGACCATCAAATCATAAAATAAGCCCCTCAGGCCCTTTCCAAGTGTTGTTTATTCATCTGTAACTAAAACCGAGTTAATTATATACTGTATTACGAGGCCCAATTCTAACTGTGAGTCACAGAAAACAATATAGGAAGGCTGAGCTCCCCTAACACACCAGCAGAGGAATCAACATCAAAATCAGGGCCTTGTATGGTCAAGAATCAAGATACTGTCACAAAGCTTAGGGCTCCAGCCAGCAAGAGGAACGTGCCCAAATTCAAGAAAGTTAAGCTGCCTTTAAGTGCTGCCTGGGTGGAGTGTGCTCTGGAGGTGTGAACGCACCAGGACAGGTACGTTCCTCTGGGACCCTGTGTAAAAGGGGTGGGAGGCTGCCATCAAATCCAACCAGCTCAGCCCTCAAGGGACTCTGCTCTCAGGTCGGCTGTGCTCACTGACAAAGAACTTTCTGCTAAGAACTTTCTTTCACCCCAAGAATTTCACAAAGTGAGGCCCAGCACAGAACACCAGTCAATGGTAGGGACAGTGACCATGGCTGCCTCTCCCATACCCAGACTCTTTTGAGCATTTTGCATATATATTATTACAGTTACTCTTCAAAACAACTCTTGGTGTGAAAACCACTGGCATTCTTTTCACAGATGGGGACACTGAGGCACAGAGCAGGTCCTTGTCCATAGTCATATGCTCACCCATATTCAAACTCCTTGCCTCAACCCCTTCCAGTTAGTACCAGTTAGTAGAGAGTCTGGGTGATGCTGATACTCTGTGTCAGCAGGGACCGAGGAAGGGGGGCCCTAACTGGCAGGGCCTTCCTGGGAAGCATTTAGGAATCACCACCATATCATTCCTTGGGCTCTTGCCCTTCGGACCTGGCACATTCGTCTACACAGAATCCAGCTGAAACAGTCAGAAATTCAGAATAAGACTTATATTAAGGAAACATTCATTAAGAAATGACTCCTAACAACTGGAAATGGCTTATGTAAATGTCCACCAGTAGAACAATGGCTACTCTGGTTCACTTAGAGAGAGGAGTACTAGGCAGTGTTCGAAAATGTGAAGTGAAAAAAA
>NW_005361156.1:607433-611503 GCF_000412655.1 Myotis brandtii
CCACAGACCTTCTGAACTCACTTCCAAGTTCATCAGTTCCTATATTCAGGAAGGACTTAGATGTATAAGGAGTATTTGCTAGTGGGCAGATGAATAAACTAGTATTTTTAGACACAGATCCTATGTGAGGTGCAACCACGTGCAAGTCCCATTAAGTATCAGCGGGGCCTGGCATGGAAATCCTACTTCCACTTTTCAAGCCTGTCATCCTGGAGCTGCATCAGAAAAAAACAGCAGCACTTCAAAGATAACTCAATCCATGTACTTAAGATTCCATACGTGTTAAAAGCTTTACTCAGTAAAATCTACTTGTTGGTCAGAAAACAACATTAGCAATCACTTGCCGCCCTTTTTTTATTTTGAATCCTCATTCTAGGATATATTTTTATTGATTTGGAGAGAGAGGGAGACAACAGAGAGAGAGAAATTGATTTGAGAAACATTGATTGGGTGCCTCCCGCTCGGGCCCTGACTCAGGATGGAACCCACAACCTAAGTTTGTGCCTTGTCCAGGAATCGAAACCCTCGACCTTTTGATGTATAGGATAACGCTCCAAACAACTTAGCCACCTGGCCAGGGCAGTTACTTGCCTTCCATTTTGCTAAAATTAACAATGTAACATATTAAAATTGACACCTAAAAGAAAAGCTAAGTTTCTAATTTAAAGTCATGTTCATTAAGCACAGCTGGCATGGCTCAGAGGTTGAGCGTCTACTTATGAATCAGGAGGTCACAGCTTAATTCTCAGTCAGGGCACATGCCCAGGTTGCGGGCTCATTCCCAGTAGGGGGGTGAGGTGGGTGGTGCAGGAGGCAGCCAAACAACGATTCTCTCTCATTGATTTTTCTATCTCTCTCTTCCTCTCTGAAATCAATGAAAATATATTAAAAAATAAATAAAAATAAAGTTATGTTAATAAATATACCACTTCAATATAAACCTTTCCTTGGGAATTACATGCGTACAGCAAACGTCCCCAAATCCAGAAACCCCCCCCCCCCCCCCCCCCCCCATGATCTAGTTTGGGAATCTGAGGGACACGTAACTTGACCAAAAATAGGTTATTTGGTTAAGTAAAGTGATGTGGTGAGGCCGGCAGGTGTTGAGCTGTTTCACTCTTTCCCATTCTTCAGCTTCCAACCCCAGCACCTGACAGGAAACGGGTCAAAAGCTAAAATAGAACCTAAAGCATGTGGGCACTTCCAGTGAAATGAGAGCCTTTTTCTGGGGTTCTAGCCCTACTAATCCCTCCTCTATAGTATCCCCTCCCCCTCTCTGGTCCCCTCTGCTGGGCTGGGGACCCTCAGCACTTCTCACCCGATTTCTGCAGCTAAACCTAACCTTCCCCTCACTGACGCTGATGCACTAGCTCTGCCCTGTCCTCCTGTGTCCTTCAACCTCAGTGTGGACTGAGCTGTACTCTGTCCTTGCCGACCCATGGCTTATGTACCCTGGAAGAAATAGCATCTCTCCAGGCAAGATACAAGACGATTGAGAGCAGCACAGGGACCTGTGAGAACTTCCCACAGTCCTTAAAATGCCCTGGATTTCGTTCACCCTCCATCAGTGTTCCCCACACATAAACCTATACCCACAGTGATATGGATAAGTGTTCTAATAACACTAACAGGCTATCCTGCAAGAAAAATGCAAGATTAATGTGGCTAGACTTTTGTTTTTTTAAAAATCAGAAGCTACTTTCTCTTTGAAATAGGTAAAAAACAAAAACCAGCCTCCCAGAATGCCACTGGCCATAATAAATAAATATCATCTGGCAGGAACACCCCTCCAGCATTGTAAACTCTGTGGTTTGCAACACAGGAGAGCCCCAGCTTATTCCTAACCCAGAATGCCTATCCTGACACCTGAAAAGGCACCATAAACAGATGCTCTCCCTTCCTAGGCTCCTTATCTGCAAATTTTGAATAAAGAGTTTGTTTGGGGGAGAAATAATGGCCAATGAGATACAGACAGACTCTGTTGCAACTTGACCGGCCAACTCCCACAGTGTAACTTCCCAACATCATCCGCATGCGGAGAAAGATCTACTGTGCCTAGCATGACATTCAGCCACACCTCCACCACTCATCAGTTTGGAGTTCACTTACCAGAAACAAGGAAAGGAGGAGGAAGAAAAGCAGGGCGGGCAGCCAGGCCAGTCTATATTTCACCTTGTGTTAGCCAACTCCGAGCACCTGTCATAGGCTTACAGACTGGCCAGGTGAGCCTTCAACACCGAGGCCTATCTGCCCGCTGCCAGTCATCACCATCATTTTCTTCAAAGTGCTTTCCCATTGTTTCAGTGCCAATTCCTACCTTCATAACTGTCTTGCTTTTGCAAAACTGTGGCTGTGCAGAACTGAGATTGGAGGGGCAAATCTATAGATGGCTGGGAAAACAAACTAAATTCATGACTTTCCTGAACTGCCTATCTTCTCATCTTCTCAATTATGACTAGAGCAAACTCCATACTCTGCTCTTGGTTCAATCTAAGGGCCTCAAAGTAATGGCCCACAGCTTGATCTTTGACTGGAGGCATAGACAACAAACAACACTGTAGCTTCACTTGAGAGAAAAGAGCTAGAGGAGAAATATATCAGAGTCAACCACCTACTTTCACAAAGACCTGCAACAAGCCCATCCTCCAACCTGCAGAAAGAATACCAAGAGACCCAGTACGTAAACCTGTGCTGCAGCTCGCACAAAAGCCAACAAGCTCACAAGCAGCAGACTCCAAATGTTCTGAAGGCATGCAGTCCGTCAGACTGGGGAACCAGTTCTATCAGTGAGTTCAGGCCCACTCTGCACCTAGAGACATCTCAGCTCCTGCAGAGTGTCCCAGGAGTGTCCATGTCTGCAGAAAGTGGTCAGAGTGGGCAGGGGCCTGGACACCCATGCTGGCTCTGACCTGGTACATGCTAAGTCTGAAGCCCTCCAGGTCCCAAGTGTCTTCATCTGGAAACTGGAAGAATACAACAGGGTAATAAGCATGAAGGTTCTTCCAAAATAAAAATACCGTGATCATGCTGTGACCACAAACAGCACATATCAGAGAGCAAGGCAGGGCCCTGGGACTAATTCCAGTCAACCAGCACTAACCTTATATCCTCTCAACAGTGACAGACAGTGGGTGTCAGGCACCCCTGACAGGATGCACTAGGGGCACCCATCTCTGTAGGGTTCTTCCTGAGCCTATAACCCCAGCCTCATCACCAAAACACATGAGACACACCCAAACTAAGACACAGTCCAAGAAATGCCTGACCATTACTCTACCAAAGCATCATGTTCATGAAAAACAAGGAAGGCCTGAAACTGATGCAATCCCAAACAGGTCTGCAGTTTACTTAATAGTGGTGCCCATGTAAATTTCTTTTAACAGATGTGGCATGGTTGTGTAAAGTCAACACGAGGAAAAGTAGGGTGATGGATATTATGGGAATTCTGAGCTGTCTTTGCAACTTTCCTATATATCTGTAATTAATCCAAATCAAGCTTATTATAAAAATAAGTTTGTTTGGAGGCTATTCTGATAGCTTCAAGCAAATTTAAAGGATCTGAAAACATACTATGTCATTAAAAACCCGACTCAGAGTCACTGCTCAACAGTAATTTGAAAAACATAGGGCCACTGAAGGAAAATAGTACACTTGAAAAAAAGTGAAGATAACTAAACACAGAAAAAGTTTAGTATAATTTTTCTAACCCCACCACCTACTTCAGCTTGCATTCTCCAAGGGCCTACATGTTCGAAGCAGAGCAGGTCTCCCTATATGAGCAGTGGCCAAGTCGTTCCAGCATGCTACAAGGTGTACCAGTTAATAATGCGGATTTTTTCCCAATAGATGGAGTTACACATATGTTGATATATATTCGATTTGATATGTAAGCTATTTTGTTGTATTGACAACAAGCTTCAAAAGTTCATATGTCAAATTTTCTGAAGGTGTTAACATCATAGATATTTTTACGCTTAAAAATGTTGAATTTCGTGCCCCAAAAAAGAGCATTTGCGGGAAGTTTTCATTTATTTTGAAGAAAAGTGCTGCTGAAAGTTATCGTATACTTC
>NW_005361156.1:612150-621555 GCF_000412655.1 Myotis brandtii
ATACTTTCTTAGCAGCACTTCAAAACGTAGGAAGAAGTGGAAAATTGGGTCTCTGAATGGTTTGCTTCAAAACAAGAAAAGTTCTATTGGGACAGTATCCACAAATTACCAGAAAGATGGAGGAAACGTATAGCTAGCAATGGACATTACTTTGAATAAAGCACTTTTGATGTTTCTCTTGAAATTATCGTGTTTTCTTTGATTACAAAAATCCAAATTATTAACTGGTACACCTGGTAAACTGCCTCCCTCCCTCCTTTCACTTCTGCTACACTTGGCCACTTCTTTGTTCACCTGCCTTCTGGGTGCCTCAGCCTTCTGGCCCCCATGCCAGGTGCACTCTGGGTCCAGGTTCTTCTGACTCCACTCTGCAGCAGCCCCACAAAGGCCGACCAACCCTCCCTCCACCATTTGTAATGGCCCTGCTGTTGACTGCTTCCCTTCAGCCCCAGGAGTAGAGCGGTGGTTGGCGGGGTTCATAGAGGGGTAGAAGCGCATGCAGGCTGTCCCCACACACTAAACTACAGATTCAGTCCTTTTCACCCAAGGATTCCTCAGGCCAAGAGCATGGAGCCCTGTTCAGTTGATGCCTCCTCTAAACCATCACCAGCCCATTCTCAGCCACTTCCACCCTAGAAACACAATGCTCAGTGATAGCAGCTTTAGGGATGGAAAGTTTTCTAAAATTAAAAAAATAAATAAAATAAGGAAAGAGAGGGAATTTAGATTATGAGTTTTGTTTTGTTTTTAGGAAGGAATGAGAATAAAATGCAATCACAAATAAATTTTGTATTTAGATGTACATATTTAATTTTAAAACTGTATATCTGATAAGAACCAGCTACATACTAGTACTTACAATCAGTAGAAGACAATAATTTTGACCAATGAAAAAACCCATGAAAGAAAATGCCAAAGAGCAGAAAGAAAAAAGGTAACAACGGGGGGAAAAAAAGGTAGTAAATGCTAAGCTTCTGAGATTGTGCACTGAGAAAAAACAGTGTATTCCCTCAGCCTCCTGTCTAGCCTAAATCACAGGCCACTTGGAGAGAAAATGGAAAATTGCTCACTCTCTCTCAAGGAAGGAAGTTGGTTAATAATGACAAAACCTCAGAAATTATCAGTTATCAAGTTTCTTAACTTGCTGAAGAAGTTAGCTTGCTAACTTACCTGCTTCCCCAGGGTCAGACTGCTGTGGTTTTCTAGAGCCTATGTTGGCTGAGCAGAGCCGGTATTTGGGCAGTTTTGCCAAACACTGGACTGTTTCCATTATTTTCCAAAAGAGAAGTGCATGCAGTACTGCTTGACAGCCAGTGTTGGCACACAATGGGTCTAAAGTTCCCATTCCACTCCTGCCCTCCTCCTAGGCTGGTGGCGCTCTGGCTCACAATGCTCCCTCCCTGTATCCATCCACAGGTGCATGGCAGGAAACCGGGAGAAAACGTGGGCTACCCAGAGAAAGAGTCCTGAGATCTCAGCTGCACAACCATTTCAGGAGAGTGGAGCCTATAACACCTGGGGGCATAGCCGTGTGCTGTATGTAGAGCACATACCCCTCCTGGGACAGGACACTTAAAAATTAGAGCAAAGTTGAGGCCTGGGAAAAGCCCTCTCTGACCCTGCCCAAAGTGGCAAAGAGAGGTGTGCCAAAGACACTGAACATCATGGGGGCCATTTCCCCCAAGGTCCTTCTGTCTCAAGGGAAAGCAGCTTCGTGTCTAGTCACAGGGACAGCTAGGGTGATCCTGATCCTCAGAGATCTTCAAGAAACAATCCTCCCGATGGGAAAACAATTGCCTCCTATGCAGGGTCCACATCACCAACACTGGCTCCTGTACAGGTTAACTACTCAGGATCCAGCTATGTGAGGACAGTGGTCCAAGGCAGGCCTCACCTGCCATGGCGGCAGTGCCAACATGGAGAACTTCAGCCCAGAATACTGCATGCTTGACACTAACTATTGGCTAAACCAGATTTAACCCAACACTTGATCACCAAGACTTCCCGGGAAGGGCTGCAGTATAAAAAGGAACCAATGGCTTTGAAATATAAGCTTTCAAGGGTCAGGTAATGTGCACAGAGAAAAAAGACCTATCCCCCTTTTAAACTATATTGCTTTCCAATGGTTCTCAACCTTCCTAATGCCGCGACCCTTTAATACAGTTCCTCATGTTGTGGTGACCCCCAACTATAAAATTATTTTCGTTGCTACTTCGTAACTGTAATTTTGCTACTGTTATGAATCGTAATGTAAATATCTGATATGCAGGATGTATTTTCATTGTTCTCGACCCACGGGTTGAGAACCGCTGCATGAAGAAGTGAAAAAGAAGTCCATGTTTTTAACCCTCTGACTTCTATTTACTTTCGTATGCTTTCATACTGGGCATTAAACTGGCGACAAACAGTTTAAGATGAGGCTCTGCACCCCTCAAACGTACACAGTTCTGAATGCAGGGGAGTCAGAATGTACATGCAGGATGAGGGCACAGTTTTGTTAATAAGCAGCAAAAATAATAAGGTGGGCAGGCATTTGAAAAATATACCACAGGAAGCCTGGGTATGAGAACCAGGAGGAGAAAGTGTGAAAAAGAGTAACAGAAGCCCAGCAGGCATGGCTCAGTAGTTGATCATTGACCTATCTGCCGGGAGGTCACGGTTTGATTCGGGTCAGGGCACATGCCTAGTTGCGGGATTGATCCCCAGTGTGGGGTGTGCAGGAGGCAGTCAATCAATAATTCTCTCTCATCATTAATGTTTCTATATCTCTCTCCCTCTCCTTTCCTTTCTGAAATCAACAAAAATATTTTTTTTTCAAGAGTAAGAGAAGCCATCTAGAGACTCAAGGTTTAGAAACATAAGAACGTAACAAGGTACAGAACACAATAGATAACAAAACCTGGTACAGACCAAGAGGGTGGAGGGTCATGAAAAAACTGATCGGTCCAAAAAGGCTTCACAGCCAGCTTGGGGTGGAGGTCCACTAATCAGAACTACTTCAGGCAAATAGGAAGGGTCTAATGCAGCGGTTCTCAACTTGTGGGTCTCAAACCCTTTGGCAGTCGAACGACCCTTTCACAGGGGTCGCATAAGACCATCCTGCATATCAGATATTTACATTACGATTCATAACAGTAGCAACATTACAGTTATGAAGTAGCAACGAAAATAATTTTATGGTTGGGTCACAACATGAGGAACTGTATTTAAAGGGCCAGAAGGTTGAGAACCACTACAGTATAAATGGAATAATGTGAACCAGTCATATAGGTTTGGCCATTTCCAACTGGATTACATAGAACAATGATAGGAATAAACAGGACCTGGCTTTCTGAGGCCTTCCATTCTAGTTCTTTTCCCTAGTCTGTCATATGTCTTGTAGATCATTGTTCTCGACCCACGGGTTGAGAACCGCTGCATGAAGAAGTGAAAAAGAAGTCCATGTTTTTAACCCTCTGACTTCTATTTACTTTCGTATGCTTTCATACTGGGCATTAAACTGGCGACAAACAGTTTAAGATGAGGCTCTGCACCCCTCAAACGTACACAGTTCTGAATGCAGGGGAGTCAGAATGTACATGCAGGATGAGGGCACAGTTTTGTTAATAAGCAGCAAAAATAATAAGGTGGGCAGGCATTTGAAAAATATACCACAGGAAGCCTGGGTATGAGAACCAGGAGGAGAAAGTGTGAAAAAGAGTAACAGAAGCCCAGCAGGCATGGCTCAGTAGTTGATCATTGACCTATCTGCCGGGAGGTCACGGTTTGATTCGGGTCAGGGCACATGCCTAGTTGCGGGATTGATCCCCAGTGTGGGGTGTGCAGGAGGCAGTCAATCAATAATTCTCTCTCATCATTAATGTTTCTATATCTCTCTCCCTCTCCTTTCCTTTCTGAAATCAACAAAAATATTTTTTTTTCAAGAGTAAGAGAAGCCATCTAGAGACTCAAGGTTTAGAAACATAAGAACGTAACAAGGTACAGAACCTATTTTAAAGAAACAGAACACAATAGATAACAAAACCTGGTACAGACCAAGAGGGTGGAGGGTCATGAAAAAACTGATCGGTCCAAAAAGGCTTCACAGCCAGCTTGGGGTGGAGGTCCACTAATCAGAACTACTTCAGGCAAATAGGAAGGGTCTAATGCAGCGGTTCTCAACTTGTGGGTCTCAAACCCTTTGGCAGTCAACCGACCCTTTCGCAGGGGTCGCATAAGCCCATCCTGCATATCAGATATTTACATTACGATTCATAACAGTAGCAACATTACAGTTATGAAGTAGCAACGAAAATAATTTTATGGTTGGGTCACAACATGAGGAACTGTATTTAAAGGGCCAGAAGGTTGAGAACCACTGTTCTAAAGAGAGCCTGGCAGCCGAGAACATCTTGGACACTGTCCTGGGCTGTGCAGGCTGAGAACAGAGGCCACACGGCAAGGGTGCCTAAGGGAACCTCATCAAGGAGAATCAGTGACAAGCCAGGAGAGGGAGGGAGAAGTCATAGGAGCCATGGAACCTGGGGACCCACCAGCAAGTCCTTACCCTAACCCTAGTTCTTCCTTAATTAGGAAAGGGGAAACTAGGAAGAGAATATGTCAATATTTTCAGCCCCACCAGGCCTGAGTGCATGTGGCCAACCCCCTATAGATGTAACTACTTCCTTATGCAGAAGAGTTGTATTTAGATGCACATACACTAGTTGTATTTAGATAGCACCTGGTCTCTGCTATCATTCAGACAGACTCTATTTACCAGACAGTGCCATGCTACAACCCAGCACACGCACTGCATTTCAGATGGGGTTCAAGAAGAGAATCTGTAAGGTACAACCTTCTTCTCCTAAGTGGGCAGATTTCCCAGGTCCACTGAAGGCACTGTCGCCCAATCTCCCAGAAACAGGGACGGAGAACAGAAAAGTTAACTGCGAGCACCTTTTCCCATGGTGTCCACTACATTGCAGATCAAAGCATTTCATGAAATTTCAGTGAGGTTTCAAGCTTCCCTGCAAATCTTATCAGCCTTCCCTGTCAGCACCCAATACACAGCTGTCACTTTGAGATACAATTCCTGCTGCAGTTAAATTAATTCGAAAAGAGGAAAAACAGGTTGGAGAATGATACGTTAACAATGAAATTCATTGTAAAAGTAAGCTTTTAGCTGGATGAATTCGGACTGTAATATAGCAGACAGACAGACAGACAGACACACACACACACACACACACACACACACACACAGCCCCCTGCATGCAGCCTCTCATCAGCCCTCTACAACGTGGGCAGGACTGCCTAGCAGCTCCACAAACAGGCAAAGGACAAGGACATCCAGACATTGCTTCCAACCATGCCTGCAAATATTTCGATTCCCAGCAGGCAGCAAGCTGATTTAAAGCCCAGTGGCTGCTACAGAGGGCGTGTGATCTTATCGGTGGATAGAGGAGGTCACTGGGCCATCGGGAACTATGTGCCCACCTTCCTCAGGCCCCTCAGAAACACTCCAGGTGGAAATTACACTTGTTTGTCCTTCTGTGGGCCATGCGCTTGGTCATGGGCTGCTAATGTCAGACTTGGCCATCTTTTTCACACAGTTTGCAATGCTGTCACTTCCCGCTTCTGTAGGGCTGTGGGTGATCCAACTATTTAAACAGAAACCTGACTCAGTTGCTCTGATAAGGCATTTGGCGCCCTCAAACCTAATCATTTGGAATGAACTATCTCCCTAACACAGTCAAAACAACCTGAAAGCCCTACCGAGTTTGGCTCAGTAGACAGAGTGCCAGCCTGCAGTCCAAAGGGTCCCAGGTTCGATTCTGGTGAAGGACACGTACCTGGGTTGCAGTCTCCTCTCTGGCCCAGGCCCTGGTCCGGGCACGTGCAGAAGGCAACCAATCGATGTGTTTTTCTCACATCGATGGGCTTTCCCTCTCTCTTCCATTCTCTCTAAAAATCAATGGGAAAATATCCTTGGATGATGATTTTAAAATAATAAAAAAATAAAGAGAAAAAGAAACAGACCTTGTGCAACCATATAAATGCAAAGAGCATCAAGCACTGTAAACAGACTCCAAGAACCATCATGAACCCAGCAGGCCTTTCATCTCTCAGACACTAGCATCAGAACACATTCCCCACGATCCTTGAGAAAACACACTCTGCCTGTTGTGTTGACTCGGCTAGTGGATACACGATCAGTTCTCATTATTCAAATAATTTTTTTTCTGAGGGCCTCGTGTCACACTGAACAAGAACGCTATCTGGTTACACAAGAAGGCACTACTGACAAGTCCTAAATGATACTTGTCTAAAACTTACAGTTTCCACACCAGCACTTCCTCCCTGGTGATCTGCCCTTTGAACCTGCCTTCAAAACAACTGTGCTCCACACCCCTACGGCCAGCTGTCATCACAAGGGCAGGCATACAGAGCTGGCACACGTGAGTCTAGCCCTTGCACCTGCTGAGGGAGTCATTTCTGCATCAAGCGTCCTCAGCATCAGCTCCTTGCTCTAGTCAAAGTCCGTTTCCACACAAGGCACCCCTTTAGGATGGGGCATAGTAAAGCGCCAGTGAAGGCTCTCCACACATCATCATCTCAGGAGGAATGCACCTTCCTGCCCCCACCATTTTTGCAGTGCTTCCTAGGTCATCATGCACTTGCCCTACCTGCACCCAAACCTCCCATCAGGAGTCTCGGGAGATAAGGGCACAGAATCAAGGGACACACACCCAGGAGATACCTTTTCCTCCTGCCCAAGCTGTGCCAGAGGCAGCCTAGAGGCCCAGACCTGCTTTCACTAGCTGCCCAAGCCTCTTTCCCGGCCCCACATCTCTACACGCACGTGCTGGGACACCTCTTATGAAACGCATGTCCAAAGAGCAGAACAAACCTACACTTCCACCTCATTAGCATGGGGGCTTCACCTCGCCAGCGCCAGCGCTGGACTCAGCTCAGTAACTGCTGTAGGGATGTCATGGAAAAGAAATACATCGCACTATAGGAGGAGCTACCTGCCAAAAGGGAGAGTGAAAGTCAGAACCCACTTCTTTCCATGTTCTCTGTTTTCCCCACCACCGGCCCACACAGATATAGCCACCTTTGCAAACACACCGCCACCCTACAGATGCAGGGAGTCACTCTGGCTAATCGCCAATTTTTCATTTAGCAAAATCGTTGCACAGTTCTTTTTCCTAAAGGGAGGATGCCAAGCCTCACCCATTCAGAATATCAGCCTTCAAATGAGGATGAACCAGAGCCTCTTTCCAAACAGCTGCTTTCTCACAGTGTGAGGCTGCAACAGGCTCCGGGCGTCACAGAGTTCAGCTACCTGCCCCAAGAAATAAGTGTGCTGTCCTTCCATGGAACAATGTCCCTCCAGCCTCCAGCACAGTTAAGACGTTCAGGCACAACCCCCGGGGAAAGACCTCCTGGACAGTGGCACGGAGGACTTCCTTAGACTGAGTGCTGCACTGAGCTGCCAGCAGACCCTCACGTGAAGGGCGGGTAGCACCTGGTCTCTGCTATCATCCAGACAGACTCTCTTTACCGGACAGGTACTGACATTTTCTGCACCCATTCCCACGCCTGTAAAATGGGAATGACACCTACCTGGAAACTGCTGACAGAAGCCAAGCAACACTGTGTGAACTATCTAGCCAAGTGCCTGCCTTAAAGGAACTGCTCCATCAGTGGTACTACAGCACAGGGCCCACCTGACTAGCAAGCTGGGCTCGGCCATTTTCAGACTTCACAACTCCTACTGCTCCCCCTGTTGGCTGCACACACTTCAAGAAATAGGAAAATTAATCACTGGACAGGGGATTCTCATACTAGTACAGTGCCACCTTAAAATTCCAAACTTGACAGCAAACTCATTTGAAACATGGAAATCTACTGGTCCTCCTGTAAAAACAAAAAGAAAGGAAGAAAGAAGTAAAATCCTATTTTGGGGGTGTCCTGCCATTATTGATGGGAAACGTGCCATAGTCTCACATACACGTGAAGGAACCTAGCTCCAGACACAAAATCCTTGTCCCTCACTTCATGATGGGAGGTCTAGTCTCTATTCTGTAATTCATTCCTTCTCATTGGATTACAGCGTTTTGCACTAAAAAGCTGCCTTATGCCAAGAAAACGCCAGGTGTCAAATACCATCACGTGGAACTACCGAGACTATGAGAAAATGCACTTTTTCTCCTCCAATGGACACCATCAACGTACACACCTTGCACTGCAACAGCATCCCTGTGTGAAAGTTTATTTTACAAACATCCAGGATTACCGTCAGCCTCAGCCTCGATTGAGCTTCACCAAACCTCCTAAGCTGTGTTTTTGTGTGTTCACCAGGCACCACATGGGGCAACAAGCAAAGACACCCCTTTGCCCTTCACCATTTTCCTCAACAGAACAGGTTCTCCTGCTCTGAGACCTGGGGTTATCGCCCATCTCTACAAAGCTCAGTGTTCCTAACCCCAAGTCCATGGGTGAGCTGCAGAAGGTTCAAGAGCTTCCGGAAGTAATTACAAAATCCAACGGAGCTGTGTGTTTTTCTCAGGAGGACGCAGACTTTCCATCAGATTCTCAAAGGGACTCAAGACCCGACCCCGGAACCATAAGGGTCAAGTACATTTCATGGATCTTCCTTCATTTAAGGGATTTGCCCTTTCAACCAAACTTTGAAAGCTGTTTAGACCTTCTTCCATCACTCACTTCACATTCGCACACAAGGTATAAAACCTTCAACCATCTTCCCGAGAGTCCAGAATGTAGCAGAGAAATAAACATAAAAACACTAGGGATACTTTTAGCAACAGACAGAAAAATATAGAAACACCAGGGATGCTTTTAGCAAAACATTTAACCTAACAAGTGCTTTTCTTTTTCTTTCCCTATAAAACCTCTCCTCCCTGTCATGCTCCCCTTTCCCTAGAGTCAGTAGGGTCAAGCCAAGCTTCCCAGGGGCTTTCCCCGACTCCGGTGCCTGTGCCGGAGCGCGGACTCAAGGCAGGAAAAGCACCCTCCGGGCCGGGAAAGGAGTCTCAGACTCCATGCTCACCGGGAATCTGGGAGGCCCGGAGCATCGTCAGGTGCTCTGAGTAAGAGCTCGCACCTCCTGCGTTTGCTGCGGGCAGAGGCACCCGGACCTCTTTGCAGTGAAGGCCCAGGGCGGCTCCTCCGCAGACAGAAGGAAAAGTAACCCCGAAGGCTCGGCTCCAGGCCGCGCCGAAAACAAACTTTCCAAACACTTCCACCCCGACCGGCTGGTGACACCTCCCCGGCTTCCCCCGTCCTCTGCGCTCCTGTCAGCACCGGCGCCCACCTCATGGATACCCGGCTCCCCTCGGTGGCTGAGTGGGGGTGCCCGCAGCGCCCACGGCCCTCCGCCCTGGTGCCTGGCTCCAGGTG
>NW_005361156.1:622471-625628 GCF_000412655.1 Myotis brandtii
AGAAATAAAAATTATTAAAAAAATTTAAAAAATTGTGGTAAAATAGACAAAATGTATTACATTAACCATTTTAGTGTACACTTCAATGGCATTAAGTATATTCACATTGTTGCGCGATGATGTTTTGTTAAGTTTTTTTTAGTCTTCACCCAAGGATATGCTTTTTTATTGAATTTGTAGAGAAAGGGAGGGAGCGACGGAGAGAATCATCGGTTCCTTATTAAAAATGGAACCCATGACCTTTCCATGTACAGGAGGATATACCAACCAACCGGGCCACACACACTGTTTTTAAACAAAATTAGACTCACCTTTGTTACCTGAATATTTGCGTATTTTTAAATAACCTTTTTTTCCTTCCTATTTCCAAAAGACATAGGCGTTTATATTTTTAAATAACACTTGAGACAATACAGAAGTAACAATACCATCACAGAACCCTTAACTCACACTGGCCAGACGTAATTGTTGGGTAGCAATAATCGCCCGCTAACATTTATTCTTAGTAAGGAATTTTCATGTCTAATCTCATTTACTCTAAGCAAACATCAAGCTATTGTTGCCCAACTTTTCAGATGAGGGGCTGAGGCGTAGCACACAGTTCTGTACCTTGCCCTAGCCTAGGTCTTGTAATGCCAGACCAGGGTCTTGATACCCACATGCCAGAGGCTGTCCTTGGACTATGAGGCTATAGAGCAGTGGTTCCCAACCTTTTTTTGGCCATGCCCCACCTAAGCATCTCTAAAATCCTGATGCCCCCCCCCCCGTGACATATAGTTCTTATTATTCAAAAAGTGAATAATATTCATGTGGAGGAAGCCTAAAAGGCCATTAACAAGGTCTAAACAGCCTTCCAAAGAACATGGCATCCATGGCAGAGAAAAGTAAAAGAACAAAAGGACATTTGAAGTCCTGAGGAAGAAATCACTAAGAAATGGTTGAAATAATAATACTAATATGAAGTGATGTGAAAAAATAGCAAAGGTTCAAAACAACTGAAATGCATAAATATGTCACAATATATATTTGTATACTATATATGAGGCCCCTAGAACCGTAAGAAATGCAAAAAATTTACTGTTAATAACTCACTCTTGAATCCCCCCCCTCTTAAAAATCAAATTACGGGGTCCGGTGGGGAGGGTGGTAAAAAAAAAAATCAAATTACCCCCCTGTGAGGCCTCACATTAGGAACCACTGCTACAGAGCCTGTGTTTAACTGTTCAGACTTCCAGTCCTCGGCACATGTACTGATCTTTAGAAACAATAAAAAGGCAAGTGGAACCTCTGTCCCCCAGAAGGGCTCCTGCTGCCTTGATACTCACCTTTTCCACTTAACAATGCACTGCCCAGGAGGACTCTACTGGAGGAAGTGTATGGCTTATAGATCCATGTATTGATAAAGCTCCCTCCTAACTTACACTGAAGTGGATCCCGGCCTTTCCCCCCAAAATGGTAGGTACTCTGATCATTTCCATTTTTTACATGAAGAAACTGAGGCACCAGTGACTTGCATACACATGAACAAGACCCTACACTTAAATCCAGGCACACCCATATTTGTTCCTTAACATAAATTATTAGCAGATAGAACTGCTAGGTCAAATTGCAGGTGTTCCTCTCAGGACTTGATGCATCATGCTGCCAGTTGCCCATTGCCGACCCTCCTCCAGACATTCTCACCCTCAGTGGACGTAAAGACAAGCTCAAGGTAGATGCCAGCTCTTGCCACGGTACCAAGCCACACCCAACATTTGGGAACATTGGGTACATTAACCTACATTAACAACCCCTACTGTGTATTAAGAGTAGGTACCCTGTCTGGCCCAGCCGGAGTGGCTCAGTGGTTGAGCGTCGAACCATGAACCAAGAGGTCACTGGTTCGATTCCTAGTCGGGGCACATGCCCGGGTTGCAGGCTTCATCCCCAGTGGGGAGTGTGCAGGAAGCAGCCAATTGATGATGTTTCTCTCTTATCAATGTTTCTATCTATCACTCTCCCTCCCTCTCTCTCTTTAAAAATCAATAAAAACATATTTTTTTAAAAAAGAGTAGGTATTCTGACCATTTCCATTTTTTACATGCAGACACTGAGGCACCAGTGACTTGCCTACTCCCTGTCACAGAGTTACTAGATCACAGAGCTCAGGACTCAAAACCTGTCTGGGTAACCATGACACCCTGACCTCAGCCACTGTACTCAACTGCCTCCCAACAAACCTTGTTTTAAATGTGTCTTAGTCTTCACAAAGTAATAATAACTTGTCCTCAGAGAATGTTAACCATTTTATATGATTTATCTTATGTCATTCTCATCACAACCTTATGAAATACTCAATATTTATTACCATCTTGCATGTGAAGAAATCTGCCAGAGTGTACACTAAATGTGAGTGTAAATATATACAAAGCTATAGAGTCTAAAATATATATATATCTCATAAGCACCTTTTCTCAGAAAGTTACTGAGGGATGTGCTCCACTAAACCAAGAAAAAAGGCGTAAGATCCAGGAAGTAGGAAGAAAGAGAACACGCAGGAAGGTGATGAAGGGAAGTCCCAGGATTCATCCATTCCACAAATATGTATTGACGTTTTCACCACGCCAAGCACTGTGCTAGATATTGTCAATTCATTGGTGAGAAAACACAAAAATCTCTGCCCTTGTGGAACTCTGATGTCACTGGCTTGTGGTTGGGGGTAGGGGTGCAGACAGCAAGCATCTATATAGATAAAAGCCTAAGTGTCCAGATAGACAGGTACAACCAGTCGCTATGGTGTGCACTGACCACCAGGGGGCAGACACTCAACACAGGAGCTGCCCCCTGGTGGTCAGTGTGCTCTCACAGCGGGAACGCTGCTCAGCCAGAAGCCGGGCTCACTGCTGGTGAATGCAGCTGTGGCGGCGGGAGCCTCTCCCACCTCCATGGCAGCAACAGGCGCAGTTGGGCTGGAATGAGCAGCAGCGGAGCTGCACCTGGCCAGGCTGGGGCTCCTCCCCGGCCACCTGCTGCTTCGGCACTGCTACATCCCTCGGGGGATGTCAGACTGCCCTGTTTCAGCTGATCCCTGATCCCTGCAGGCCCTGGCAGTCCAACAGCCCCCCAAGGGGTCCCAGATTGCGAGAGGATGCAGGCCAGGCTGAGGCTCCCTCCCCCC
>NW_005361156.1:625680-631274 GCF_000412655.1 Myotis brandtii
CCCCCCTCCCCCGTGCACGAATTCGCGCACCTGGCCTCTAGTAATAAATAAACACATCTTATGGGATGTAAGAAGGTAATAAATGCTGTGGGAGAGAAAGAAAATCAGGTAAGGAGGATTCAGGAGTGCTCAGGGAGAAGGTGTGATTTGAAATGGATAATGAAAAGAAATCGCAGGATAAGAATGTGGAACACACAGATTCAAGGGCTCCAGAAAAATATTCAAAATAATAGATTAAAGTTGAATTAAGAAGCTGCCAGAGGTGAGGAAAACTCCAGAAAAACAGTGTACCAGAAAAGAAGGAGGGAAGAAGAATAGAAGAGCACACACAGTTCCCTAGGCATCTCACTCATCTCAGCTGTGGGTGATATTTACAGTCATAATACAGATGTACTGATTCAACTGGTAATTAGCATACTCCACCCTGGTAGAAACCGGAGTCGGAGAAGGTATGAGTGAGCTGACTCCTCACCCCTTTTAACAGAAAGGCAGTAGATAGTGAAGACCAAGTACAGAGATAGTGTTTGGAAAGACGGACATAAATCACAGAAAGAACATCGCAACCAGGAGTAAGTGGAAGATGAGTAGGGAGACATGAGGCAGGGGCTACTGTTTCTCTTTACAAGACATTTTAGAATTCTTTGGCCTCTTCAACACTGATGCAAATAAAAAGTAATGAAATGGGTATATCTTCTTTGTGGAAATTCTAAGAAGCTCTCCCGTGGGTATGTAAAGCTGTGCAAGGATCTTTGTGACAGCGTGGCTTTAATGTGACACACACACACACACACACAAAGAAAAAGAACCAAAATATTTATCAACAAGAGAATGGTAAATTATTGCTGGAGAATTCTATGCAGCTACTGAAAAGAACAAGGCGAAGCTCTACAGAGAAGGAGAGTGAAGGCAAAGCAGCACATTGCAGACTATGAACCGGGGTCTTTAACTTTTTTAAAAACGTAGAGCCTCTTACACCAAAACATGGCCATGTAGTTCTTGAGTAACTCAGAGAACAGGGAGGAAGAACAGGTTGAGCCCTAGAGCCCAGTGGAGTAGCAGGTGGAGCCAACCATATTGCAGCCAGCCTCAGGGAAGGGGTGAGGAGAGAGGGGTGGTGGTGGCCCTGAAGAAGGCAGCTGAGCAGGCAGCAGCAGCAGGGCAGGGAGTGGCAGCTGAGAGAGGATGGTAGGACAGTTCTCTGCTCTTATGGGGCCTCCATGGCAGCCAGTGTGTAAAGCCCAGGCCAGGCCAGGCCACTCCTCACTCCTGGCGAGAGGCAAGGTACCCCCTCCATGTGTTAGCTCTGGCTGCCCCTCCCTGGACCATTGCAGACTATGAACCGGGGTCTTTAACTTTTTTAAAAACGTAGAGCCTCTTACACCAAAACATGGCCATGTAGTTCTTGAGTAACTCAGAGAACAGGGAGGAAGAACAGGTTGAGCCCTAGAGCCCAGTGGAGTAGCAGGTGGAGCCAACCATATTGCAGCCAGCCTCAGGGAAGGGGTGAGGAGAGAGGGGTGGTGGTGGCCCTGAAGAAGGCAGCTGAGCAGGCAGCAGCAGCAGGGCAGGGAGTGGCAGCTGAGAGAGGATGGTAGGACAGTTCTCTGCTCTTATGGGGCCTCCATGGCAGCCAGTGTGTAAAGCCCAGGCCAGGCCAGGCCACTCCTCACTCCTGGCGAGAGGCAAGGTACCCCCTCCATGTGTTAGCTCTGGCTGCCCCTCCCTGGACAGTGAGCTTGAGGGGAGGTGCACTCACCTGTCCCAGCAGCATTCACTGGCATCCTGGCTGGAGGAATGAGGACAGCTCCCAGCTTTTCTGTCCCTTCTGTGCCCAGAGCCTCTGCCCCTGGCAGAAGGGTAACCTCAGGACAAAATGCAATGACTTGGTCTGACATTGTGAGGTCAAGTCCCACCTAGGGAGGGGCAGGAGAATGACCATAACCATGGGACGGGGGGTGTGGAGAACTAAAATGCTGCCTTATGTACATGGGCCATTTGTGTGGAGTACTCACTGCAAACCCAGCTCTGTACTTGCACCTAGCCTGCGCTAATTCAGGTATTTCTCACTCATTCCTATAACCCTCTGGGCACACGGGAGGAAATGGGGTTCCATGGCAACGGAACTTGCCTAACTTCACACAGCTAGTGTGTTAATTATGTAGCACTGGGTAATGACTTACCCCCAAATTTATAGGCATAAAACAGCACACGTTTATTATCTCATGGTTTCTGAGGAGCAGGAATCCAGGAGCATCCTGGGTTATTCTAGCTCAGGGTCTCTAATGAGGTTGCAGTCAAGATGTTGGCAGTGCTGAGTCATCTAAAAGCTTGACTGGGGCTGGAGGATCTACTTCCAAGATTGTCCATTCACCCAGATGTTGGTAGATGCCTCACTTCCTCACCAGGGGGGCGGGCCTCTCCCCAAGGCTGTCTGGGTGTCTGCACCCTGTGGCAGCTGGCTTTCCCCAGAGTGAATGTTTCGAGAGCAAGAGCACACACGCAAAATGGAAGAAGCTGCGGTGGTGTTTATAACCGAATCTCAGATTTCATACACCATCGCTTCTGCCACAGTCTATGCGTCACCCGGAACAGCATTAACATTTTTTAACATGGGCTTTTCAACCTGGGTGCTGCTACCTCTGCAGATCCCTGTGCTTGGGCTTCTTTCTCCCTCCTGTTTTAAGGGGTAGTGCAGTTCAGGGCTCAATGCGGGGCCTGCCCTAATGCTGAGTGTTTTGAGGGCAGTCACCATACACTTGATGGGGTTCTTCCTCGGGGAGAGAGGGTGGAGTCTACAAGATCGTTCAGGACCTTCCAAACTGTCACTGTGGGGTATTACAGCATCCCTACCCCTATGTACTAGATGCTAGGAACACAGATTCTCCCTTCCCCGGTACGGCAATCCAAAATTTCTCCAGATGTTGGCCAGGGTCCATGAGCTAGTGGGGAGGCAGAATTGCCCCAGTTGAGAACCACTGGGATATAATATACATCAGGAGCCCCAAACTTCCTAAGACTGGGAGCTCATGGTGGGGCTCCCTCCTAGCAGACTGTACTTTAGTGTGGCCCTGGCAGCTCCCAGAACAAACCTCACACTGGGGCAGCCACAGGACTTAGGCCATTGCCTGTTCTCAGGCTCATTGCTCATGGACTGGACTTGAGCTTTGGTAGCACAACTGGTCTGACCAGGTGTTTGGGGGGCTGGGCTACTACAGAATCAAGCTTAGGATCCTCTCCATCCAAACGTATGGACACAAAGCTGCACATCTGAATTTTACATTCTGCAGAGAGAAGGGAAGTTCAGCAGTGCTATCTCTGTGGTAGTGGTCTTCATGTCCAGACCACCCAAATTCGGTTTCATTCTTAATTTCTCCACTTTACTTTGGGGTCCATTGGTTCTGAAGGGAAACACGCATGAGAAATGTTTCTAGGTACCATGCTCAGTGCCACATGACTCCGCCAAAGACTGGCTGAATTGCACAGAATTAGGTCTCCCGTCCTCCTCTGAATCTTCAAACCCCCCTCCCTTGGCCAGTCTAGACTGAGGATGCAGTCGCCAGAAGAGTTTGGAGATGGTATTGTTCGTGGAGATGTTGCCATACATGCTTTTCCATATTCTTTCTTTTCATATCCAAACCTAACCTGAACGGATGGTGACTCAACTGGGTGTGGCCCTGCCTCTTGGGCAGCCTACCGGGCAAGGGCTTTAAGCCAGGGCAGGAGTCACTGCCAGAGCCTCTGAGGGGCGCAGGCTGCTGGCAGGGTTGTAATCTGGCTGCCTGTGGAGAACTGGTCGGGGGAGGAAGCTGTTCCAGCAAAGAGCAGTTTTCTCTCCGGTTTAGACAGCTGTGGTGTGCCACTGAACAAGCCTTCATATACCTGAACTTTCCCTGTAAGTCATTTCTTCAATACGAGCAAACGCCAAACATTATGTACAGAGACCTATTTACAAAAGGCAAACCTTTTTAAGCTGTGTAATCCACCCTAGTCTAACCTTTACATTTTGCTGTGATGAACTTCTATGTTGTTTGAGTAAACCTTTGAAGACAGTGGTAGTCCTTGGGCAGGTGTGAATCAAGTCATATTGCTGAATGACCATGAGTAGGGTTCATTTTTCGGGTGAAAAGCCTCTATCACCATCATAGGCTTGATTGGATGTTGGCAAAATTTAATTCCGCAGTATTTAGAGCTGCTGTACCTGTTCCTTGAAACAAAATCGGACGAGTCAATAGTCTGTTAGTTGTCTTTCAGATTGGTGGCAGTCACTTAGAACATGTGTGATATTCTCTACCTGGTCTGTAGCTGTAACTGTGATGTACAGGCAAAGCAAAAAACAAAATGCAAAAAAACCCAAAAAACAACACTTATGAAAAGCAAACAATGCAATGATATTAGGATATACACTTTCATATTTTTATTCTTATACTAGAGGCCCGGTGCACAAAATTTGTGCACTCGGTGGGGGGTGGGGCGTCCCTCAGCCTGGCCTTCCCCCATTTGCAGTCTAGGACCCCTTGGGGGATGTCCACCTGTTGACTTAGGCCCATCCCCCGAGGGCTCCCTGGCTACCAGAAGGATGTCTGACAACCCCGGCCCCAGTGGGGTCCGGGGTTGCCGCCTGGCCTGCACCTGGGCCCTCCTGCCCTCTGATGCCATGGGGATCCTGGGCGCAGGCCAGCCGGCAACCCTGGCCCCCGGGGGGTCTGGGGTTGCTGCCTGGCCTGCTCCCCAGCCCTCAAGCCTTCGATCGCCACCATTGCTCGGCACAGGCCAGCCGGCAACCCCAGCCCCTGTGGTCGGGTTTGCTGCCCGGCTTTCCAATGGCGATCACCGGCTGTGGGGTGGGGAAAGGCGGCCTTTGCCCACCCCCTAGCTCTTGCCTGCCGCCTGGGTTGCCGATCACCATTCTTCAGTCCTTCCCCTTTCGCCTGGGCGTATGCAAATTAGCCGCCATTTTTGTTGGCGGTTAACTGCCATCTTAGTTGGCAGTTGATTTGCATAAGGATATGCTGATTAGCCAATGGGAAGGGTAGTGGTCGTACGCTAATTACCATTTTTCTCTTTTATTAGTGTAGATAAGGTTATTTGCTGGCTACTGTTGGCCTCTAATTCAGTTTGTGTTATTTAAAATTGAATATATAAGTTATTTGGATAGAATTCATGTTTGGGGCCAGGTTGTTGAATGTATTGATATACCGCTTTGAATGTGAATAATTATTTAAACTATATTTTACATCTTTTTCTCTGGCTTTATTATATAAATTTTCTATTTGGCCAATGATTTAATCATATAATTTGATGAGTCTATTCCACCTTTTAAAAAATATTTGTGCTTTAGATGTAGTTGCTGGATGATTTTGCGCGTATCTATGGTAGTCTTGTAATTAAAAAGCGTGGAAGCGGGAAGACATTAACCACAGAACTTATATGCATACTAGAGGTCCGGTGCACGAATTTGTGCATGGGTGGGGTCCCTCGAGGTGGCCTGTGGAGATCAGGCCCCAGCTTGTGCCCCCAGCCCACAGCCCCACAGCCCCACCTGGCACCCTGCTTTGGCCTGGCACCACCCCCCCCCCCCCCCCCCCCCCCCTCTC
>NW_005361156.1:631311-632911 GCF_000412655.1 Myotis brandtii
TCACCTGCTTCACCATTCTGCCTGCGGGACCATCGATCGGGGCCTGGCCCCCTACCCCCCCTGCCCCCTTCCTCCCTGCCTGGCTCCTGTAATGCCTCCACAGCCGCCAGCTACAGCACCGGGTCTCCGACGCCCCCATGTTCCGCGTTGCCCCCTTGTGGTCAGTACACGTCATAGTGAGCGGTTGAACTCCTGGTCTCCCAGTTAAACTCCAGCGGAGGGGACAATTTGCATATTAGGCTTTTATTATATAGGACTAGAGGCCCAGTGCATGAAAATTCATGCATTGGGGTGGGGGTCCCTTTGCCCGGCCTGCCCCCTCTCACAGTCCAGGAGCCCTCAGGGGATGTCCTACTGATGGCTTAGGCCCGCTCCCCATAGTCTGGCCTCCCTCTGCGGGAGGTGACTGGGCTGATCAGGGGAAGGCGCCGCCCCATCACCCTGCTGCTGCTGCCACTGCTGGCCACTGCAGCTGCAAGGCCTGAGCCCAGGACCTTGCAGCCACTGTGGCTTTGTCCAGATGGACGTATACCCTAATTAGCATATTACGCTTTTATTAGTATAGATATGCATAACCCTTGGACACAGATAATAGTGTAGTGAAGGCCTGGGGAGGGGGTGGAAGCAGGGAGGAGGGGGTCAATGGGGGATAAAGGGGAAGGGCATCTGTAATACTTTTTTTTGTTTTGTTAATCCTCACTGGATATTTTTTCATTGATTTTTTAAAATATATTTTTTATTGATTTCAGAGAGGAAGGGAGAGGGAGAGAGAAACATCAATGATGAGAGAGAATCATCAATCAGCTGCCTCCTGCATGCCCCCTACTGGGGGTCGAGCCTGCAACCTGGGCATGCGCCCCTGACGTCGGAAGTTGAACCCAACCCCTTCAGTCCGCAGGCCAATGCTCTATCCACTGAGCCAAACCAGCAAGGGTTCCATTGATTTTTTAAGAGAGAATGGAAGGGAGGGGGAGAGACAGAGAGCCAAACATCAATGTGTCTCTCCAATGGGTTGCCTCCTGCACGCCGAGGATCCCCAACCTAGGTATGTGCCCTTCGACGGGATTCCAAACCCCTGCCCTTCAGTCCGCAGGGCGATGCTCTAACCACTGAAAAACCGGCTAGAGCTGTAATACTTTCAACAACAAAGATTAAACAAAAAAAAAAAGAGAAGCATGTGAACTCTACATTGTAGAGCGTAGAGACAATGGTGATGGCCGGTGTAGTTCTTTTTTGGCTATGGCGGATCTTTGTCGTGACCTGTATTAAAACCGGATTCCTGCGGGGAGGCCAACAAAACAACCTGCAGCCCCGCGCCGCCTTCACCTCTGCACTTCTACGCGAGCACCGCGGACGACGCCACAACCTTCTCTGGCCAGAAGGGGGCACGATCCTCGGCTTTTCCGGACCGGAATTTTCGTGTCCCTCATGATGCCCGGGCGGGCGCTTTAGCAGGGCGGACCCGTGGGCGGGACAGAGCGCGGAGGAAGGTATTAAAGAACGGACGCTTCCGGTGAAGGGGAGCTGTGGCTGGGCTTGCTGGGATCATGGCGGAGAATCACTGCGAGCTTCTACAGCCGGCTCCGGGCGGCTTCGGGGC
>NW_005361156.1:633042-633648 GCF_000412655.1 Myotis brandtii
CCCGCCGCACACCCCTTACCCCACGCAGAGGAGGCCCGTCCCGGGCTCCGAGCCCCGCACTCCCCTTGTCACTAGCTCGATCCGACTCCCCCAACTCCCTGCTCTCGGCCGGGAAGAGAGGGGATGGCGCCCTAGCACCTACTCTCGAGGATCCCCAGCCACTCCACCTTGCGCCTGTCTATCTAGCCCTCACTGATCTTCGGTGCCAGAGGTTCCCCACATCCCGGACTTGTAGTGGATCTACTTTCTTTTCCTCCCTAGACTCTGTGGCCCCTGGTGTGTCAGCACCGTCTCTTCTCCGTCCCAGTGCACTTCCTGGGTTTGGAATCGGAGAACCCTGGCGTCCTTCGCTTTTCACATTCCAGACGTTTGACTTGATGCTGGCAAGGGGCAGTTGACACGGTCGCTCGTCTTCCCTTCCCAGTGACTTGCGTTTAGAGAATTGGTGGGAAGCGTGTCCAAGTGGGTCCGGCTCAACGTCGGCGGCACGTATTTTCTCACCACCCGGCAGACGCTGTGCCGGGATCCGAAATCTTTCCTGTACCGTTTGTGCCAGGCCGACCCCGACCTGGACTCGGACAAGGTGAGGGCCGCGCAGGCCGGCCA
>NW_005361156.1:633987-646978 GCF_000412655.1 Myotis brandtii
CTCGTCTTCCCTTCCCAGTGACTTGCGTTTAGAGAATTGGTGCCTCATTGTGTCCAGCCACAACACGCACCCCATTTAGCATTCTGAGAAGGTGATGTCCATAGAGTGCTATTTCAGAGGGAACGTTGTTCATCTTAAGGGGTGGGTTAGGGATTCATGGAAGGGCCAGGTAGGAAGTCTTTCTCAGACTGCCTTCTAACTATCCTAGTTCTCCCAGGGCCCTAGCAAAAGGATAGGAATTTCTAGGCTGGTTTTCAGCTTGTCTTTTGTATAATATAATGTTCACACTGTTGTTCCAGATAGGAATAGAAAGTAAGTTATCTTGTTGATGACCTTTACAAGGCTGTGTGGCTGAGGCAGAGTATCTCGGAAGCTGTGCAAGCTGCATAGGATTGAAACTCAGAAAAGGCTGTTGGAAAAAAGTTATTACCTATATTCATCCTCGGGAATTCACAAGCCTTCCTCTTACTTTCCTGGGTCTTTCGGTTGGGCCTATGCAATAGCACTTGGCTTCATTCCTTGCCAGCCCAGCACTTGCCAGGCATAAGGCTTCCCAAAAACCTTCACATCCTTCAAGTTTGAGAGGCATGCCAGAGACCATCCTCAGGGTGGCATGACCTATGATCAGGAAACCAGAACTCTTGAGTTACTGCAAAACCAGCACTCATGGATAAAATCAGAGTTTGAGATGCCAGCCCTCTGGTCCTCTCCCTCCCCACCTTCCACCCCACCCCCACTCCTCAGATACTTCCTTTGCTCATTTGAGCAAGTTCTCAGAGAACTGACCTCCCAGAAAATGACAGTCATCTGCAGGATAGAAATAGGCTTTCGTGAGCTATGATTTTCCTTTTATAGTGTGGGTGTATGTTTTACTGTTTTGTTTTTATTTTTAAACAGTGGGTCTTAGTGGTCATTCACCAGCATTTCTACTCCAGCGTTCCTGTTTCGTATATCGAGTCAGATTTTAAATTGCTCTTGTCCTTTGGGTTGTTTTGAGGCAATGGCTGTCTATTCAACACTGAAACAATTGATTCTGAGCCAGTTAACTATAGCTTGCACAGTTAAGTCCATTCGTCCCTTTATTTGACTGTTTCAAGACTACTTTAAAAATTCATGCTTTACTGTAATAGTTCTCTGAGGGAGGGTAATTAATCTATCAGAATATGTCTATGTTGTTGCTTTTCCAGTTGTCATCCACTTAGCCATATTTGTTTGCTAAAATGTAGAACAGAAATTTATAACATGAAGGTAATGTAGCAGTTACAGTTTCTGTCTCATAAAATAGTTGATAGTAAATAAGGGTTAATTTTAGTCACAGATAATGTGAGTTTGTCAGAAAGAGTAATGCTAATTCACATTAGTCATAATAATGGGATTTTTTACTTCAAATGAGAAAATGTGTAAGATCCTTGGTCTCTTAGTTTCTTTCTCCTTGGTTTTGATAAAAGAATGTCCTAGAGCCCTGGCCAGGCGTGGTTCAGTTGGTTGGAGTGTCGTCCTGTACACTGAAAGGTCTCGGGTTTGATTCCTGGTCAGGGCACATACCAGTTGGGCTTGGTATAGGAGTCAACTGATAGATGTTTCTCTCCCTCCCTCTCCCTTCCTCTCTCTAAAATAAGTAAAACTTATCCTCTGGTGAGGATTAACAAAAATTACCGCCCCCCCCCCCCAAAAAAAAAGAATATCCCAAAGAGTCACTAAACCCTGAGAGAGGAATCTGAGGATTAGGGAGGAGGAGAGGGGATGTTTGGAGGAGTGGGACACTAGTAATTACAAAATGGAAGAGAAACAGGATGTTGATTCACAGGTAAAAAGCTCAAGCCCTACCCTCCTAGTTAAGACTAATGAAAGCATAGCTGGCAGATAATCCTAGGGCTGAAGCTCAGCGTGGGCCTGGTGGAAGATTCCCTGTTGGGCACTGGGCTAGTGTTTATTGAGCACCTGGGCTTGCAGAAGGTGGTGCTTGGATAGGGGTTGGGTGGGGAGATCTAGGGGAGGAGTTCCAAGGGTTTGGAGTTCACTGGGAGAATGCCTGTGGCCTGCTGTTAAGGAAGAATGTCTGGTGGGGAGCTCAGTCAGTGAAGCCATGTGGGAGAGTTGGAGCTACAGGACATTTTCAGAGTGCTTTTCTAGGAGTGGGCAGGCGGGTTGCTAGGGGAGCTGGGGAGCTGGGCTACGACTGGTCCCCCTTCCCCTAAGTCTTCACATTCCCTCTCAGGACTGAGCTTGATTGGGACCCAGTGCCCACCATCCCCTACCTTCTTGTCTCAAGTTCTGACTCTGGGCCCATTGCCACCATGGGTTCTCTTTATGGACAGTGTAAGTGTGAATTCTCTTTTCCTCCTGGGGCTTCCTCCATGGGGCTGAGTCTGTCCTGGGTCATCTTGCGAGCCCAGTTTGCCGACCACTGCCCTAAGACTTCACATTCCCTCTCTCAGGACTGAGCTTGAGTGGAACCCAGTGCTCCCCATCCCCTACCTTCTTGTCTCAAGTTCTGACTCTGGGCCCATTGCCACCATGGGTTCTCTTTATGGACAGTGTAAGTGTGAATTCTTTTTTCCTCCTGGGGCTTCCTCCATGGGGCTGAGTCTGTCCTGGGTCATTGTTCTCTTCCAGGTTCCCTTAGGGGCTGGCCAGGTGTAATACTCCTTCCCGGAAGTGCTTTGTAAATACTTGCTGTGTGATTCACTTTGGCTGTGTCTCTTTGTATTCCAGATACCTGGCCCATAGGTATTAATGAACAGGTTAGACCTTGTTTAGAGCTGAATCAGCCGTTTCAGTGTGGAGATACTTTAGGAGTTTAAGGGCAACAGGAAATACGACTACTTGTTGATGGGTAAACCACTCAGATGAAGTAAGATTTGAGGGGATTTGGTCTCTGCAGCTGAGCCCGTCTGGGAGAAAACTGTGGGTTGCCCATTGGCTTTGGTCCTCTGACAGGGCCGTTGTCCTGGCTTTGGGGTTGCAGATTCTGTGGCGGCAGATGGGTCTTTGAGGGGAGGGGCTGTCATGGTGCTTCTGATGACTTGCCCTTTTCAGTTCTTTGCTTGGGCTCATTCCAGGTGTACTTGGTGTTGGCAAGAGTCAGGATTGGAAAGATAGTGAAAGGAATTTTATAGATGGGGCTAAGTGATGGGGCTGTGGGTGGAAATATGATATTTTAAGCCACTTGGCAAGAGAAGTGGGGATTATTCTGAGTGGAAATGGTAGATTATGTTTAGTGTAACTAGATCAGAGGTGAAGGGCTAACTGGCCGAATTCTTACGCGTGTCTCCCATCCTGACAAGAGCTGTGCGCCAGCCTGTCTGAGGCCACGAGTGGGCGTCCTGAGACACTGGTGCGTGTCAGTTCACACTCTGCTGGAGGATGGGGCTCTGGGTCCGTTCTTAGCCCTGACCACGCCTCGAGGTTGGCTCAGGACCTGAGGGAATGGGCCCTGTGTCCTGGGAGCAGTCCTCCTCCTCCCCTAGTCCAGCAGGTGCTTGCTCCCAGAGGAGTGGTCACCTCTTCACAAGGTGCCTAACCGGAAGGCTCCTCTGACCTGAGCCAGCCCTAGAGTCAGTGCTGGAAAGTCCTAAAAAGGAGTGAGAAGAGCTTGCTTCTGGGCACCGGCCCCCAGGCCATCAGCTGTCCCACCCTCAGTCATCTGAGGGAAGCGGGAGGAAGTGGTGTCAGCCTCACAGCAGTTCCTCTTTCTGCCCCGAGAACACGTATCCTTCAGTTCCTCTCCTCCAGCAGCAGTGACTGCTGTTAGTTGAAGCAGCGGTCAGAATACTGATTTTGCCAATAGACTTGTAGGGGAACAGAGATGCCAACTGTGGCCAGGTTGTCAGTGGCTGCTTTCACCTGTGAGCGGTGCGCCCGGCTCCTTTCCGGGAACTTTCCAGGTCAGCAGTCCCTGGGCCAGCAGTCTTCCAAGTCCTCTAAAGGAGCTGGTTGCTTGGCACCAGGGAGGGGGTCTGTGTGGCCTGGGTGCCAGCAGGCCTCTGAGCACCAGTGCTCTCACCGGGTCTTAATTGCCATCTGTCCCCACACTACAGAGCACCCAGAACATTCCAGTCTAGAATTGGTGGGATGTGGGCATTGGGTGGGATGCAGCAACCCTGCTGGTACTCTGGCCCTGACCGACTCCGCCCACAACTTAATTGACTGTGTGGCTCGGGGCAGGTTAATGTGCCACTCTGTCATGGCGGCCTTGTGAGCGTTAAGGAAGATGATGACTGGAACACCCGCCCTGCCCAGTGCTTGGAGCTGGGTTACTGCAGTCCGTAGAGTCGGCTCTTAATAGTCTTTATCTTACTTCTGTACTTTTAGAAAGAATGTTCCAAAAATGCTTTCGTCTCCCCCTCATGATGTCTTTGTGTTAATGTCTCTTACACAGCCTCACTGGCTTACCCAAACCTCGTGGTGCCAGCTCCCACCTCAGCCACACACACCCGGTCTCCCCTGCTTCCTGGCTCCTCTTCATGCTGTCCACTCAGAGCCCCTGGCTGGTTTTAGGACAGGTCCTGGAAGGCCAGTTCCTGCTGCGGGCACTGGAGCCTATGCCTGGGGGAGGGGCATAGGTTCCTGGGCAGTCACTGAGGTTTCTTGCAAGAAACGGGAGAACACTGCTCCAGAGTTCACCTGCCCTGGTGGTGTGTGTTGGGAGAGGCTCATGGCATCCGGGCGGCATCTAAGTGGGGGGTGTGCCCACTGTCTCTCCCATGTTGTGTTCTGGTGGGCTCTGGTTTCCTCAGCATTGGGCCTCCAGGATCTTGGCCTGCTTTTGCAAGTGAGTTCAGGTGTGCGGGGATGGTTCTGGAAGGATGAGCTGGGCCAGCCACTCATTGCCGATAGATAGGCTGAGGCATCTCAAAGCAGATATGGGCGCTGAGTCCCAGGCAGTTCTAGTTATTTATTAAAAAAAAATCTTCAAGAATTTTTTTTGATATCTTCAAAAAAATTTTATTGTGAGAAGTACCAGAAGCCACTTACAAGCCCAAAAGTATAAGAATTAAATACAACACATAATTTTTACAGTTTTCTATACAAAAGTTTAGGAGGGGGTTAGGGAGCAGAGGAGCCACAGGCCTGCCCTTCAGCCCCAGAGCGAAGGAAGGGTGGACTCTGCACTGGATCCGCCAGCAGGGCCGAGTGCAGGAAGAGAGCAGAGGCCACCTGGGAGCCAGCAGGGCGGTGGCCGTGGAGACAGCTGGTGGTGAGGGCTTAGGTGCCTCGAGAGAGCAGTGGGCTAGGTATGAACCCCTGGCTGGTGTCCTGTCTGCAGTGTCCTGCCTCCTACCTCGGTGTGGCTGGTGCCAGGGGGACTGGAGACTCTGGCCCTGAGGAGGCCCATTCCCAGGCTGGCAGAGCCCCCAGAGTGTTTGCAGCCAGGGCCCCTGGGTTCTTACAACTTGTGCCTGCCCCAGGGGGGTCATGATTCCCACCTGTTTCCGTCTCTAGTTGATTTTTTAAAATTTTTTTTTAATTTATTTCAGAGAGGAAGGAAGAGGGAGAGAGAGATAGAAACATCAATGATGAGAGAGAATCATTGATTGGCTGCCTCCTGCATGCCCCCTACTGGAGATTAAGCCCGAAACCTAGGCATGTACCCTTAATCAGAATTGAACATGGGACCCTCTATTCACTGAGCCAAACCAGCTAGGGCATGATTTTTTTTAAAATATATTTTTAATTGATTTCATGGAGGAGGGGAGGAGAGAGAGAGCAACATCAGTGATGAGAGAGAATCATTGATCGGTTGCCTCCTGCACACCCCCTACTAGGTATTGAGCCCACAACCTGGGCATGTGCCCTTGACCAGAATCAACCCGGGACCCTTCAGTCCGCAGGCCGACGCTCTATCCACTGAGCCAAACCGGCTAGGGCTCTAGTTGATTTTCTAATGCCAGCAGTTATATGTTAAACACCCACACTCATATAGTCACATGATATTTGCAGGGGATTTACGTGCAGGAGCTTTGTACCTGAGATGTCTCTCGGGAGGGAAGTACCTGATAAAACCGGACAGATGGATGTCCCCTTGCCTTGTGACGTAAATGTTCATAGCAGCTGTGACCTGGGCAGGTGGCAGGTCCACCATGGCTTTCTGCTCATGACTGTCCTCCCCCCTCGGGTGGTGGTCTCTAAATGGGTCGGGTCCTGCTGAACTGAATGGGGCCCTGTGAACCACCTCCATATTCCTGGAGCTTGGTGGCACTTCCTCCGATAATCTGAGGCACAGTTGTTCCAGGAGCCTCCTCAGGAGGCTCACTGGTGGGGGCCTCTGCTTCTGGGAGCCTCATTTGAGTCATGTGTGTCATCCTCAATTCAAAGCTACACTGAGCAGTGTCTGCCTGTAGCTGGGGAGGCAACCTGGGGGTCAGGG
This sequence comes from Myotis brandtii, assembly GCF_000412655.1. Lineage (NCBI taxonomy): Eukaryota > Metazoa > Chordata > Mammalia > Chiroptera > Vespertilionidae > Myotis > Myotis brandtii. The sequence goes on from NW_005361156.1 coordinate 640,358, forward strand.
TCCTGATGTCTGAGGGTTTTGTTTCCAGGGTAGGTGTCCAGGGGCAGTGCTGAGGGTCGGAATGACCTGGAGCCCTGACATATGCACCCTCGTCTCTACGTGGAGCCCTGTTTCTCCTTTATTCCCCGAGTGTGCCGGAGGGTTTCAGATCTCGGTGCACACAGGGCATTGTGGGGTCTCCTGTAGGGAAAATGAAGTCAGAACCAGCTGACACTCGTGCACGTGTGCAGCCTGTTGGCTGTGTGAGGTCCCATCCCTGCTGTGTGCATCTGGTGCCTGGGACAAGCGTCTGGTCTCTGGGTCTCCGTTTCCTCATTTGTAGTTGGTGATGTCTGCCGCTTCTTCCTGGTCAAGGATGTGAGAAACTGTAGAAAACAAAGCAGAAGAGAGGGCATAGGTGAAGGTTTTATGTGCAAATTTGAAATAGATAAAAACTGTGCTTCTAATTAGGTTGGTTGCAAATGTTTGTGCACAGAAAATCCTATGCTTTTGCATTTAGATTTCAGTGGGAGAACTGTGACAGAGAGAATATATCTTGCATTTAACTCAGGACACTCAGCCCTCTTACTTTCAGGTCTCCAGTGGCCATCCCTTTTCTGTTGCAACAAAGTAGTGGTCGTGTCCATTTGTGGAAATGTGTTTGTGGAAATCCGGAAGTGATCGAAAGGAGCCAAGTGCAAAAGCTCTATAAAGGAACTGAAGGGGCTGGAGTGTGACATGTCAACAGAGATATTTTCTGTTCAGAACCTTGTCTAGAGCCTGTCATTTTCTACCTTTGTTCCTTGTCATTTTCAAGACCTGGTGTCAGGGAGTGGCAGCCCTTAGGGACAAGCAGCATCCAGTTTATCCACGATGCTTGGCTGGGCAGTGCATTCAATTCTGCATTTAAGGGCTGAGATTTACCGCTGGGCCTGCAGCTTGGGCAGGGAGAACTAGCTGTGTTTGTGGGTGGGCTGTTGGAGAGGCTGGGATGCCTTCCTGGTTCAGAACATTGCTGGGCAGCTGAGAGGAGTGGTGGCGTGGGGTTCCCAGTCAGGGTTGTCTTCACCGCCTCCCTCAGTTGAGGAACCCTAGGTCAGGGGTCTCCTGGGACAGCATGTGACTTGGGCTCTGCCCTGCCTTTGCCCTCCCTATTCTCTTGAGAAAGGACAGCAGGCACCGTGCTCTAGGCTTTGGCCAGGGCCTCATCTCTGTGTCCTGGCAGCCCCCGTGCTCAGGCCCAGGGTCCCATGGCGCAGGCTCACGGATGTCAGCTTCAAACCTCCCCTGGAGACAGCAGCGTGGCTGGATCACTTCTGGATTTCCACAAACACACCAGGAATTGGACACCACCACTACTTCGTTGCAGTGGAAAAGGGATGGCATGGCCACTGGAAACAGAGGGTTCGGTGTCCTGACCTAAATGCGGGACATAGTCTTTCTGTCAAATTTCTCCCATTGAAATCTAAATACAAAAGCATAGGATTTTCTGTGCACAAACATTGGCCATCAACACTCCCTTGGGCCCCCTGGGAGTGAGATTCAGGGATTCAGCCAACCTAGTATTAGTGATCAACCCACTCTCCCCAGTGTGTGAACTGGAGTGAGGAGTATGCTGGCTTCCATGAAATGTTCAAGAGTCAAAGTCCAGCATTTCTCTTTTTTATGCCTTTAGGGTAGATACATGGTTTTATAGCCGGCACTTCACAAGTAGGTCAAATGCTAACCCAGTGAGAAGTGGGGAAGGTCAGTAGAGGGAATTGATTTGAAGAGAATGCAGTGTTAATTCTGGCTCTTTTACAAAAAAAAAAAAAAAAAAAAAAAAAAAAAAAGGAAACCCAGCCTGGCTGCTCTATAAATGTAGCACACGCTTGTTATGTAAGTTGAAGAAAGGACGGAAAGAGGGAGGAAGTGGAGAGATCCAGGAGTCTTAGTCTTGGTCCAGTTCCTTGTTGTATAAGTGTGAGTACCCCAAGTGTACACCATCAGGCTCTCCTTACGGGGCTGGTGCAGACTTGTGGAATGATGAAGTGATGTGAATGCAGCGTGCTGATAGCTGTGCCTCAGTCACAAGCCACATAGTATAGATATCACTGAGATGGCCCTGTCTGTGCTTGTGCAAACATGAGCCTAAGACTTCTGAATTTGTGATATTTTCTCTTTCTGTGTTCTGTATTTTTCTTTATTTCCACATTAGCAATACAAGCACATGAGGTTCTGAGGGGCTGAGGCACTGAGGCCTGGCACACGTGTCAGTCATGGTCTGGTCAGCCAGCCCAGCAGTGATGTCCGAGGGTGCCTGTTCACGGCCCACCCTTGCCAAAGCTCCTGGACTCTGGAGCACGCTGCTCATGCTCAGGTGCTCAGAGACGAGGCTTTTACAGCGTCCTGCTCATGTGCTTCTAAATGAGAGTCAAGTCTGTCGTCATCTGGGCTGCAGCTGGAGATTAGGCCCGTGGAATTTCAGTGTCTTGGTGTAGGGGCCCTGGCATTTCTTGTAGAGTTTGAAATCTCCCTTCTGGTAAGCTCAGTGGTGAGAGCACAGTTCCCATATGCTGCTGCCTATCCTGTCCTAACCCTGCCATCTTGGAGCTGTTTCTTTTCTTTTCTTTTCTTTTCTTTTCTTTTCTTTTCTTTTCTTTTCTTTTCTTTCTTTTCCTCTTTGTTTTTAATTTTTTTTTCGGACCTGTTTCTTAATGAAGCTTATCAAATCAAAATGAGTCCACAAGAAGAAATTAAACTAGAGAGTACTGACATGACAGGGGAGACTGCTTTTGAATTTCCTTATGTGCTGCTCATCAGTGGCAAAGCTGGACAGGCTGGCTTGTCGCTGGTGGAGGATGGTGTAGACTGTCACTGAAGGCAGCTTGCTTCTCAATGTCTCAGGGTTTCCCCGGTGAACCCGCAGTTCTGGGCCCAGGTGGGTGGGCCTCGAGGCAGGTCTGGGTCATGGGCTCTGTGGCTTTCCTTCCGGGGGGAGTGCTAGGGCCACGTTGCTGGGACTGTTAAATAGAAAAGATAGCTGTTGGGACAGGAAAGGAGGAAAGGGTAAAGAAAGGGGAGTTTTACTATCTCAACTACTGAACAAAGAAGTCAGCCATCTTGGGGAAGGGGGAAGAAGGGGGGAGTTTTATCTCACCCACCAAACAAAGAAGTCAGCCACTATAGGACTTGCCAAACAAGATGACCAGATGTATGTACAAACATTCTGAGATCAGCCACAACAGTGTAGAAGGAGACTTTGAAACCTAGTCTTTTACCCAAGATAACTGGCAGGGGAACTTTGAAACCTATAGGGGGAAGGGTATAAAACCCCTTGGGCCCCTATCAGGTTATAGTTGAGTTGTCCACTTGTGCTTTAAGCTGAGTGCATTTTTAATAAACTTGCTTCCTTTACTTCTTAATAAATTCGCTTGCTTTGCTTCAACACTGCTTTCTGTCACCTGTTTGAATTTCTTCTCAGGAGATTGACAAGAGCCTAGGAGGGGAGAGCTCTCCCCTGTAATTCAGGGGATTGTCCAGTAATAGGACCAATGTGAAGGAGCCACTGGGCTGGGTGTCCTACCCTCAGAGGCTGGTGATGTCTGAGCAGACCTGAAGCTCAGAGAGTCATACCATGTGGGAGAAACACAGTATGATGAGGGTTCCTTTAAAGAAAATTTAAATTATTTTTAGAGATAGAGGGGAAGGGACAGAGAGAGAAGGAAAAAACCACATCAATTTGTTCAACTTATTTATTCATTCATTCGTTGATTCTTATATGTGTCTTGATGGGATCACAGCGGCTGCCTTGGCCTATTAGGACGAGGCTCTAACCAACTGAGCTCCTGACGGCCTGGATGAGGGTTCCTTCTAAAGCCCACCCTGGTTGTGTGTGACCTTGTGGAGGTCAGCCCAACAGCAGGTATATCTGGAGTGACTGGCAGGTTCTGGATGCCACAGAGAGCTGGCGTGTGTTCCGGGAGTGTGGAAGAGTGCCCAGCTCAGGGTAGTCACGGTTCTGTTGTGTGCCTGAATGCCTGGCCCCTGCGCACCTCTCTCTCTAGGAATGCTCTTTGCCCGAGCTTTGTAAATTAGTGTGTTTGATCCTATGTATCAGGATGGCCTCTGTGAGGTTTCTGGGAAAACATTTTTGTATTAAAAATAGAACAGCCCAGCTGGCGTGGCTCAGTGGTTGAGCATTGATCTATGGACCAGGAGGTCATGGTTTGATTCCCATCAGGGCATATGCCCGGGTTGTAGGCTCGATCCCCAGTATGGGGGGTGCAGGAGGCAGCCAATCAATGATTCTCTCTCATCATTGATGTTTTTATCTCTCTCCTTTTCCCTTCCTCTCTGAAATAAATAAAAATATATTTTAAAAAATAGAACGAATTGCCCTGGCTGGTGTTTCTCAGTGGTTGAACATTGGCCCACACACTGCAGGGTTGCAGATTCGATTCTTGGTCAAGGGCATGTACCTGGGTTGCAGGTTTGATCCCTGGCCCAGTTTGGGGTGAGTGTAGAAGGTGACTAATTGATGTGTCTCTCTCACATCAATGTCTCTCTTTTTCTTTTCTCTCGTCCTCTCTATTTCCCTCTCCCCCTCCTTCCTCCCCTCCCTTCTTCCCTTTCATTTTTTTCTGAAAATCAATGGAAAAAAATATCCTTGGGTGAAGATTAACAACAACAAAAAAATAGAACAAGAATTCAGTTGTAAAATTCACATGGATTTTCTTTTTTAATCCTTACCTGAGGATCTGTAGGGTTTGTTTTTGTTTTTTTACTGATTTTAGAGAGGAAGGGAGAGGGAAAGAGAGAAACATTGATGTGAGAGACATACATCGATTGGTTGCCTTCTGTACTCACCCTGACCAGGGATCAGACCTAAAACCTGGGTCTATGCCCTGATCAGGATCAATCCACCACCCTTCAGTGCACCAGCCAATGTCCTAACCAGCTGAGCCTCACTGGTCAGGATTTTTAAAGGTGGCTACACAAGGCACTGCTTTAACTGACTTGGAGCTGTTGAGCCTCAGAAAGGGACATGTAGTCCCTCCCATTCCTGCCCTTTTCCGGATAAGCCTCACATTTCAAAGTCCAGCCCCAGTGCCAGCTCGCCCATGCCCAGTCTAGGCTCCCCATCCAGGTTCCGTCTGTGCACGGGCTACTGCACTTTCCCCTGACTCCCAGCCCCTTCTTTTCTATCCCACCTTTCCCCTCCAATTTTTTGTTGTTGTTAATCCTCACCTGAGGATATTTTTTCCATTGATTTCTACTGGGAGTGGGAGGGAAGAGGGTGGAGAGAGAGAGAGAGAGAGAGAGAGAGAGAGAGACATCAATGTGAGAGAGACACATATATAGATTGCCTGCTGCACACACTCTGACTGGGGCAGGGATTGGGCCTGCAACCCTAGTTACATGTTCTTGACTGGGAATCGAACCTGGACCCTTCTGTCTGAGGGCTAACACTCTTAACCACTGAGCCAAACCAGCCAGGGCTCCCTCCAAGCTTTTTAACACATTGCATACCGCATAGAAATCTCTAAGACATATGCCAGGGATCGCACGTTTTTGGGCAAACTGCACGTTATTTAAATCATCATAATGCACTTTAGGTGTTGTTTTCAATAATTATAACATTTTTATTTACAAAAACAAACAATTAAACTATTAAAGTTCCTAGTACTTTTTTAACGTATGGTACTGTGTAAAACATTTTCCTCTATGAAGAGGGACCAAACAAAATTTACATAAGTATCTAGATTCGCTCCTTTTTCCATGGGCGTGAAAAACGAGAACACTCGTGAGCGGTCCTTAACAGATGGCGTGCGAAACACGAGAAAACTCCTGAGCGGTACGAAATGTGTTAAGCTTGGGTTACCTTTGTGTATCTTATGCTGCTCCACATACTGTTGGCACTCCATACACGTCCTTTTCATCGTGGCCAGTGTGACTCGGTTGGGGCATTGTCGCATAAATCTAAAGGTTGTGGGTTTGATTCCCAGTCAGGGCACATACCCAGGTTACGGGTTTGATCCCTGGTCAGGGTGTGAACCGATCAATGTTCTCTTTCTCTCTCCCTCTCTCTCCCTCTCCCTCCCTCCTTCCCATCTTCTCTCTAAAAAAATAAAACAAACAAAAAGTCCTTTCTTCTGCCATGTCCCAGCTCCAAGTGCCATGTCCCAGCTCCATGGTTGTGGCTTGTGTGGCCTTGAGTCCAGGATCTGACCATACTGAGGCTGGCCCTGAGTCCTAAGCACCTTGTGACAAGGGAGGCTCCTTGGGGTGTCCTGAGGGAGGAGATGAGCCTTGTCCCCTCTGATCTTTCCTACATAACCTTCTACCAGCTGTCTGTGAGGTAGCAGTGAGCTGATGAATCACTTGTGAGCTTGCTGAGTGCAAATGCCATGGTTCAGCTCTTTTCATCCATGGGGGTGAGGGGGGGGAATGCCCCTCCATTCCATGTTCTGACTGCTCTGTCCCTTTCTTTTCAGACCTTGGCCCCTTTGTAGGAGATGCTGGTCCTTTTCACCAGCAGGGAGGCTGCTGAAGTAACATTTTCCCACAAGCTGGTCTGTGGGCTCCTTTAGCCTTGCTAAGAGAATAGCAGAGGGCCAGAGGCCAGGAGGCAGGGGCGGGTGGGACAGTGTGTGCCCATGT
>NW_005361156.1:647014-682902 GCF_000412655.1 Myotis brandtii
GCAAGATGAATTTGGGAAATCTGTGTGGTTGGGGACAGGAAGTCCATGGGGGCGGCGGGGAGCAAGTGGTGGCTGGAGACTGGTCTGAGTGCCAGGCCTACGGGAGAAAAAGGCACAGAGGTGCTCTGGGCCGAGTGGGAAGTGCCTCCATGGCTGGAACCTTAATTGATCTGATCTAAATAGCAACTTTATGAAGGTGGACTTTGGGAAGAAACCCTGGAAACTATGAAGGTTTACTACATAAATTCCAGAATTTATAATGTTCATAAATGAAAAATAGGGTCCTAACATGGGGTCTTGCTTCGTGGTCCAGACACTGCCTGCCTCCTTGTGTCTCTGGCTGTGGGGCCTGGGGGTATGTCACATCTAAGAGGTTTAGGAGTTTCCACTGCTCCACCTCCCGGCAGAGATGCCTGCTGCTGTTCTGGTGCTGCGGCCAGCCAGCTGCTCTTGTTCGTCGTGGCCCTCACCTGCTAAGGACCTCTTGTGAGCCACGAGATCCACTTTGGACAGGGAGGCCACATTGACTCTCAGACTGGTTTACAGAGTCACAGTCTCAGGGTGGAGACCTCGGCACCTTCTGCCCTCTTTGGGGCCTCTGGCCCAGGTCCAGGCTCTGCCTGGGTAGGGCAGGCTGGCTTGCAGGGGGGAGCAGGATTCTCAATAGGCTGAATACACTGGTGTAGGGTCAGAAGCTGTTTGGTCCCTCATCCATCAGTAGCCCCACTGGAAGGCTGCCTGGGTGGGGTCATACTCATCAACCCAAATCAGATATGCAGCCAACACGTCTTCGGTGTCCTGGCAGCATTGGATCCATTGCCTTGATGGATCCCAGTCCCTATCACATCCCCCTATACCTGTTACTCTGCAGCCTCTACAGGGTGCACTCTAGTGGTGTCATTGTATGGGGACTGCCCCCACCCTAGTATCTACCTCCCCTGGCTATGGTTGCAACAGCCAGAGAGGCTGTGGTTGGAACTGACTCTGAAGACTCCAGTGAGCAGCAAGGGGTCCCTGACCCTCAGAAAGGTTCCCACTCCTGGGGGTGAAACAGGGCTGGCCAAGGGGTAGGAGCAACCTCTCTGATGGTCTGTTTTTTGTTTTGTTTTAATATTTATTGTTGAGATTATTACAGAAGTCCCTCTATTTTCCCCCCATTGCCTTTCTTCACCTGGTTCCCACCTGCCCCAGGCCTTCACCACCCTATTGTCTGTGTCCATAGGTAATGCATCTATGCATCTAAGATCTTTGTTTAATCTCTTCCTGTGCCCCCGTCCCCCTCCCCTCTGAGAATTGTCAGTCTGTTCCATTTCCATACCTCTGATTCTATTTTATTCACCAGTTTATTCTGTTCATTAGATTTCTTATTTATTTTGATTTTTAGATTCAATTGTTGATAGGTATGTTTTTGTTGCCATTTTGTTGTTCATATTTTGATCTTTTTATTTTTCTTCTTCCTCTTCTTAAAGAATACCCTTCAACACTTCATGTAATACTGGTTTGGTGGTGATGAACTCCTTTAGCTTCTTCTTGTCTGTGAAGCTCTTTATCTGACCTTCAATTCTAAATGATAGCTTTGCTGGGAAGAGTAATCTTGGTTGTAGGTCCTTGCTGTTCATCACTTTGAATATTTCTTGCCGCTCCCTTCTGGCCTGCATAGTTTCTGTTGAGAAATCAACTGACAGTCATATGGGCATTCCCTTGTAGGTAACTATCTGCTTTTCTCTTGCTGCTTTTAAGATTCTCTCTTTGTCTTTAGCCCTTGGCATTTTAATGATGATGTGTCTTGGTGTGGTCCTCTTTGGATTCCTCTTGTTTGGGACTCTGTGCTTCCTGGACTTACAAGTCTATTTCTTTCACCAGGTAGGGGAAGTTTTCTGTCATTATTTCTTTAAATAGGTTTTCAATATCTTGCGCTCTCTCTCTCTCCTTCTGGCACCCCCATAATGTGAATGTTGGTACACTTGAAGTTGTCCCAGAGGCTCCTTACACTATCTTCATATTTTTGGATTCTTTTTTTCTTTTTGCTCTTCTGGTTGGGTGTTTTTTGCTTCCTCATATTTCAAATTGTTGATTTCATTCTCAGAATCCTCTACTCTACTGTTGAATTCTTGTATATTATTCTTTATTTCAGTCAGTGTATGCTTAATTTCTGACTGGTCCTTTTCCATTTTTTTGGAAGTTTCTAGAAGATTCTTGAGTAACCTTATAACTGTGGTTTTGAACTCTGTATTTAATAGTTTGCTTTCTTTCATTCGTGACATGTTTCTTTGTCTCTGCATTTTGGCTGCTTCCCTGTGTTTGTTTCTATGTATTGGGTAGAGCTGCCATGTCTCCTTGAGTTGGTAGAGTGGCCTTGTGTAGTAGATGTTTTATGGGGCCCAGTGTCTCAGCCTCCCCAGTCACCTGAGCTGGGAGCTCTAGGTGCACCCCTTTGTGGGCTGTGAGCACAGTCTTGTTGTAGTTGAGACTTGATTGCTGTTGGTGTCACTGGGAGGAATTGAGCTGCGACTACAGTGGGAGAGCTGCTTTGCAAGAGGCCCCCCTGTGGAGCAGGACTTGCTTCAGTGGGGCCTTGGTGTTCACTGAGACTACCCCTTGAGTGCGTCGCTTATGGATGTGTAGAGTTGTAATGTAGTGTGGTCTGACACTGACCACTGGGTGCACTGGCTCCAGGGAGGTGCAAAGTCAGCCACTGCCTGGGGCCACCCAGCAGGAGCTACAGAGAGATCTGCAGATTCCTCCTCTTTGTATTGGGTTTGGAAGTGCCCAGACGAGGCCCAGCTATGAAGCAAGGAAGACTGGTGCTGGTGCTGGGTCTTAGGCCTTATTAATTTATTTTGGGGCTCCCTGACTCAGCTGCAGCTTGTTTTGAGAGATTTTAGCCTGAGCAAGGACAGGCCATTCATATGCAAAAGCCGCTGCACACAACTTGAGTGGGGTTGTAAATTGGATGAGGCGGGGTCTTAGGGAATCACCAGGGCAGAGCAAACAGAAATGGCTGCCAGTCAGCCCTGCAAACGGGCAGGTCCCAGCATAGGAACAAGATCCCTGCGAGCACCTCCATCTGGGAGGAAGCCGCCCCCTGAGTTCCTGCCCCAATGCCAGACATTCTAGTTCCTCCTCGTATGTGTCTGTGTTCCCCAGAGCCTTGCCCTGGTGCTGGAGCTCAGAGGAAGCAGGACCTTGTAAGTTCAGTTCATGGTGCCAGCTTTTTAAGAGGAACAGCTGGGTCTGCAGCAGCCTCTGTGTCACTGAGCCCTAATCCGCACTGGTTTTTACAGCCCGGAGTTCTTCTTTTCCCAGCTATGGGACTCTGGGCTGGGGGTCTGGTGTGGGGCTGGGACCCCTTGCTCTTCGTAGAGACGATCTCCTTCCCTGATTAAAAAAGCGGCACACGTGGGTGCCGGACCAACCCGTTCTGCACCTCCTACCAGTCTCAGTGTGCTTTCTTTACTTCTCTAGTTGTAGGACTTCCATTCAGCCAGCTTTCCTGCGGTTCTGGATGATGGTTGTTCTGTATGTTAGTTGTAATTTTGATGTGGTTGTGGGAGGTGGCGAGTGCAGGCATTTACCTACGCCGACATCTTCTGTCCTCCTGATGGTCTGTTGTTAGACAGCTTGGACTCTGGGACCGCTACCCAATGGGTGGAGCTTCCTTGGTGATCAGCAGTCACTGTGAAGCTCTGGGAAAATGAGGTTCTGTTCCATGTGCCTTTGACCCAGGCCATTGCCCTGACACTCAGTCCTGCACACTCGCCCAAGGAGTAACCCCAAAATGAGAAGGGCAAGCACTGGCCGCAGAGGCCCATGTCTTGGTGTCCTTCAGAAGTGGACCCACCAGTGTCAGCCCTGCCTTTAAGAGCTTTCCACTAAGGAGAGTCTGTTAGTCACTCTCGTGGGACGGTTTCTAAAATGAAAAAGGATCAGCTTTTCTTTTTCTTTCTTTGTTAATCCTCATGTCCGAAGATATTTTTCCATTGATTTTTAGGGAGAGTGAAAGAGAGAGAGAAAGACAGAGAGAAACATTGATGTGAGAGAAACACATCGATTGGTTGCCTCCTGGAGGAGCCCCATCCAGGGCCCGGGCCAGGGAGGAGCCTGCAACCAAGGTACATGCCTTTGATCAGAATTGAATCCAGGACCCTTTGGTCCGCAGGCCGCCGCTCTATCCATTGATCCAAACCGTCTAGGGCGATCAACTTTTCTTTAGAAATCTTTTGTCCTGTGAGGAAAGAGGCTCAATACATAATTGCCTTGCCTCACAGTAGCTAAAGGAAGGTTACCTAGTTGCAAAACAATTTCAACTTGGCTTAGACTTGAAATGGTGACAGATAGGAGTTGGAGGCTGCAGACGGCAGGAGGCATACAACACTACTTGGGGTTTCACTGAAGTGCCATGGACGTTGATCTGGTTGTGGGTAGGCTGTGGGGCCACTGCTTTCTTGTCCAGGATTCACGTTGGTGCTTTCTTCTTTGTAGGATGAAACAGGTGCCTATTTAATCGACAGAGATCCCACCTATTTTGGGCCCGTGCTGAATTACCTGAGACATGGAAAGCTGGTCATTAACAAAGACCTTGCAGAGGAAGGTGAGTTGAGAGTGGGATCTGGTGAAGATGACAACTGGACCCTCTGGGCCTGAACAGGCTCTGTGCCCCGGGGGCCAGGCTGGCGTCTTGAGTGCCCTTGCCCCCTGCAGAAGTCCTAGGTGCCCAAGTCTCCTCACTTGCCCCCCTGCTTTCTCACAAATGTGTCCCATGAGGCAGCAGATGCTGGTCTCAGAGAGGTGAGAGGGCTGTTTAGCATGGCCTCTTCCCCTTTTCTCCTCCAAGAAGTGAAGGCTCATTAGAGCCAGGCTGGCCTGTCAGGACCTTTGTAGCAGAAGGGCCTGGGGACTGTGGTTCAGGCCCCTGCAACCCCACTCCCTGGCTGCTGGGTCCCCCTGACTGTGGGTAAAACTATGGGCTCCCTCCTCCAAGTGTCTAGTTAGTGATGCATGAGGGTGGGGACTCCTCCCTTGGGAGACCACCCATTCTCAGAGATGCTTTGGCTTAACAGTCTGAGGGTGGTGTGTTAGGAATGTGCCCACCATGCGAGTCTCCCAGGTGTCCCTCTGTCTCAGTCACCCCGGGTCTGCTCTCCTTCCAGGGCACCACTGTATTATCACCTTTGAGTTCTGTCTGCATGTCCAAATGCCATACTACATTCCGACACAGGTCACAAGGAGCAGGGATGCCAGGCGCAACCTTGTGGGCACTGGGTCTAAGGCTGGTGTATGCATGCTCTGTGTGTGCTTGGCTCCACGCACCAGGGAGGTCTGGAGGGGTTCAGGGCACTATGACTCACAGTGGGCTCTGGCTTCTCTGCTCTGCTTGTGTCCTGGATTGACTGTCAGTACTGAACTTTGTCCTCCCTCAGCTCTCATCACATCTTACTCCATGTCTTCTCTGGAGCGCTTTTTTCTTGCTCACACACTTGTGTGGTTTGGGATACCCTTCCTTTGTGTTGTGTGGGCAGCTGTACAATTTGAAGCTAAACTTCACCTCCTCTTCTCAATGCAATTTGCTTAGAAAGGGGTATTTGATGTGACCAAGCCCTGCCAGTTGGCCTCGCTCACCTGCTTTCCTACTGGACTGACACAGTGTTTTCAGGAGCAACACCCATGTGCACACCATTTCCTGGTGTTGCCCTTCCGAGTATAGTGCATGGAGTGTCCAGGTGGAAGAAAGATGTGCCCTTTAGGCCCAAGCACTTGTCCTAAAGCTTCCGGTGCTCATTTGTAATGCCCTTCGGTCCCCACCCATGGATCTGAAGAGAGGAGTTGACAGTTGCCTTAAGTCATCCTGAGAAGAAACAAACTAGATTTTGCCTCTCTTTGGGTGGCTACTGCCTGCCCCAACCTTCACCCTCTGTCGTCTCACCTGGGGACCTTGTTAGGAGGCAGCCTGAGTGGGTCCGGCAGCTGGAGTCCACGGCTCTGAGCTCCTGATGTTGCCAGTGGGAACTGTACCGTGAAGAGTGAGGTCTAGCCAGATGACCAGGCTCACCCTGAACCTTCTGGAATACCCATGAGGAATCCCTGCAGCAGAGCCTCTCTAATTTGTTTTTTAGAATTCTTAGAGATTTCAAGTCCCTAAATAAGGTACATTACAAATGGCCATCTTTGGGGGAAAAGGAGTTCCTAAATTGGAAAAAGAGTCCTAGAGTGAGGAGCTAGCCCTCAACCAGCCACAGTCTAACACCTGAATAGGGAAACTGATGTGCTGAATGACTCAGAGACCTGCACAAGGCCGCCTGGCCAGGCCTGAGCCTCTCGCGGAGGGGAGGAGAGAGTTGGCCAGCCCAGAGAGACAGATGCAGGCTGTGGAGGGAAAGATGCCTGTGTTCCATCCCCCGTGCCCAGCGTGGAGCTCGCAGTCCACACTCGTGGACCTCTGTGTGAACCAGCTGTATCTGAGTTCTGCACCCAGCAGGTCACGTGGAGGGATTCATGCAGAGTATGTTCAGTAAACACATCATTCTCCATGTGAGCCCTCTGCGCCAAGTCCTGGGGAGCCCTACTGAGAGCCAACAATGTCTGCGTGGTGACTTTTGGGTGTTAGGATGGGGGCTGAGGAGCCTTTAGTGGTCAGGCATAGGCCACAGGCCCATAGTGAAATGTTTCTTTTTTGATTTGGTGAAAATTATAGTTACTTTTCTTTATTCCAGGAGTGTTGGAGGAAGCGGAATTTTACAATATCACCTCACTAATAAAACTTGTAAAGGACAAAATTAGAGAACGAGACAGCAAAACATCACAGGTGAGACCAGTGACGAATGTGCTGGAAGCTTCCGAGGCCTGGTGCAAATGTGGAGCTCCCTCCCCTCCCTCCTCCTCATGAGGCCTTGAGATCTGGCTGTCTTATCTTGATGACCGTCTTCCTCTGTAATTGTTCTAGTGCCTAATGGCACCATGGCAGGCATGAAGGGTAAACTCATCTAGCCCCGTCCAGCCTCTCCTCAGGACGCCCACCCCAGTGTCTCTGCTCACTCCTCCTCAGGCTTCCCTGTTCCTCGCCACCTCCTCCCCCTCCCTGGACTTTCCTCCCCCATCCAGCAGCCCCACTTAATGAGCTGTGTGACCTGGACCAGTACAAACTGTATGCCTCAGTCTTCCCTTGCAGAGTGGCATAGTGGAGGCCGAGGAGCCCCTTGTCACAGGGCCGATGTGCGGATTAGAGGGCTCAGGTGAGGTAGTACTCCAGTGTCACTCGCTGTTTCACAAATTAAAGCAGTGTACTTTAGGCTGTGACCCTGTCACTTGAGTGTCACTAGTGTGAGTCACTGGTTTAACATCACAGAACAGCTTAGCCCTCTACGGCCCCTTCCCCTTGGCTACACACGTGTTGTGTGTGGTGGCCGCCTCCTCCTGCTAGAGTAGCAGCTCCATGAGAGCAGACCCCCTCAGGGGCTCCCAGCACCAGAAATGCCTGGAACAGAGCTCAGAGAAGGTTGGATGGTGGCCTACTCAAAAGATATGTCCATGTTTTGGAAGCCAGTTCAGTCCAAGCCAGTTCATGTCTGAGCTGCTGTGCATGAATGAAAGCTTTGCTAGGAGCAGGGGCCGGGCTGGTCCCGCATTGCTTTCGGGCCTTCCCATCAATCCCTCCCCAGCTGGTGGGCTCAGGGACTTGGTGTGGTTCCCTGTAGAACAAAGATGGACATCCTCGTGCATTCACATCTAGACACAGGTGCTCTTGGCATTTTAGGAACGTGACTCATTTTACTTTGGAATGTCGCAATTGAAATATATTTGGAGGCAGACAAGGAAGAAGGAAATGGCAGCTGTTCCAGCCTGTTTGTCTTGTTTCGGTGTATGTGTTTGGGGCCACTTCAAGGCATCATGACCTGAGCCTGAGAGGTGGAAAGAAATGTCAGCCTCACCGGGTCTCCTGTTGGGCTGTCTCCAGAATCAGCAACCGGGCAAGATTGCTGGGCTGGGGCAGGAGCAGCAGGGCATGTGGAGCCTGTCTCACCTGTGGCCCTTGTTCTTGCAGGTGCCAGTGAAGCATGTTTACCGTGTACTTCAGTGTCAGGAGGAGGAGCTCACGCAGATGGTGTCCACCATGTCCGATGGCTGGAAGTTTGAACAGGTGAAGGGCACATGCATACCCCCTCCCCCCCACCTGGATTGATGTCAGCCTGTTAATTACAGTGACCCCACCTGGGTCCTCAGGGTTGTTGGCCCCAGGGACCGTAAACAATGAGGCATTGGGCACCTGTGATTCCTGGAAATGTGGTTTACTGGCCCCTCTCGAAAACAGCCTGTGCCTCTGCCCCACCCCCTCATTCATTCTGCAGTTATTCTTGCTCTAGATCATTTTTTTGGGAGGACTGTTCTCTGAGCTTCTGTCTTGTGTCTAATGTGTGTGTGGTTGACATTCTGGCCACATCCTGGCCTGGCCCAACCTCCCTGTCCCACCTCATGTCCACCAGGCCCCTCCTGTGCTGGCTGAGCAGATGGTGCCTCAGGCTCCTTTGTGCTGGAGGTGGCACCGATGGCCTTCCTGGTGGGACTGCTTTTCAAACCCTCCAGCCCCTTTCCTGCCATTGATTGGAAAGATGCTGAGGATGCTGGCCTGGCTGTGCCCCTCCACTTTCCTCAACTCTGCTCTTGCCACAGGCTGGGACTGATGTGCTGAATGCTGGGTCCTCTCTCCTGCTCTCTGTCCCTCCCTGCACCTCTGTATGCTGCTCTCGTCCCATGCAGCTGCACTCAGGACCTGTGGCCTCAGAACCCACCAAGGGTGTTCTCTGAGTGGCCAGCACCTTTCCTATCAGCTCAGTGTTGCTATTCCACTTTTTTAGGCAGAGGCTCTGAGGTTTGGGCTTGTGACCCTGTTTGACCCCCAGCCCAGGGTACTGGTTGTGACCCTGTGACCCTAGCCCTACGTAGTGACTGCCCTGATCACGAGGCCCCCTCTGGCTTCTTGGATTTTTCTCTGTTGATAGCTGCCATCTGGGGCAAGTGCTCTGCAGAGAGAGTGTGAGAAATTACATGGTCACCCCAGCATCCCTCCTAATTAAGTCGACCCCTTTTCTTTGGGTCTTTTGAAATAATGGATTGCATTGTAAGTGCTCGGAATCCCCTTAAGACATCACTAAAGATAAGTGCAACCAGCATTTGTGCCCCTCCCTACACCCTGGGACCAGCTACCAGGGCTGCTCTGTGTGTCCCTGCTCTGATGGTTTTGCAGCTTGTCCTGCCCTGCCCTTGCCCTGGGGAATCCAGGCAGGGTCCTGTGGTCTGCATGTGTTTCTTATGCTCTGGACTCACTCAGGAGTCTCCCACTGCCCCTCCTGTTGCCTCTTGGCGTGCTGCCTGGACAAGGGCTGTGGAGGTGGGAGCTGTAATCATCAGTTCAGGATCTGTGAACTGGGTCACCCTCAAGGAGAGCTAAGTCCTCTGTGATTCCTGCTGGAGGGAGAGTGCACCTCCGGCCTTTTGCATGGACATCTTCCTCCCCATGATCAGCTTAGGGACTTTGTCCTTAGCTCCTCTGAGTGGATCCTAAATCCATTGAAAAGAGCAGGGCCGTCTCTTTTCATCAAGTCTTAATTCCCTTTGCCTAGTTTGTTCCTTGAGGACATTGTTCATGCCAGTAAAAGCCCAGAACCAGAGTCATGTTTATTTAATGAGAGACGCTCTACTCTCAGAAGCAGGAGCTGGACCTGCTGCAGGGGACGTGGGGCGGATCACCTAGTGGTCAGTAACGAGGCCAAAACAAGGTTCTGAGTGAGGTTTGGAAGAGGCTTGCATGCTTCGTGGAAACATGGCCTCCAGGCAGACCCGGTTATAGGGGACTGCACACCACTGCCCATTCTGCATCCAGGGCCAGGCACCACTGTGGTCCAAAGGTGGCAGGGCCCATCTCCTGAGGGGCGATTGTGAACCTGGAACAGACTTCTAGAAACACAGGGAGAGTGTGTCCTCCCTTTTCCATGGGCCTCCTGTGCTTTCCCCTCCTCTGGTCACACTGGCCTTACCTCTCTGAACGTCCCTCACTTGCACCCACCACTCCCATCTCATCCTTCCCACATCCTTGCACTCAGAGCTGCCTCACATCTCTGGCCTCTCCTATGTGTACAGATTCATACGTCGGGAGGCCAGAGATTGAGGGGCCTTCCAGGTGTTTGTTAGCTCTATAATTATGCGATTGATGGTCTTATTACAATTGTAGTGGTTTTCCTTTGGTTAATTTTACATTTAAAAGCACAGAAGCCCTTGGTAGCCCTGGGGTAGGCTGGAGCAGGCAGGTTGGCCCTTGGCCCCTGTATGGCGGTGGTAGTGACCTGGAAGCCCACGAAGATGTGGACTCACACAGAGTGAGACTGAGACATGCAAAGCCACAGCTTCCTAGCATCATCTTTGAGATTCAGGCAGCTCTATCCTCTGCGGCCCTCCTCTGCCAGCCTTTCCTCCTGCCACCAGAGTATAAGCCTTCTCGGTTAATAGCCCCTGGGGAGGAAGGTTCCATCCTGGCTTCTCCTGGGAAGGCCCAGTGACCACTCGAGAACAAGCAGACTGGGAGCTTGTCCTCGTGTGCATGTGTTTGTTCTCACATATGTGCTTTGGGCCTGTGTTAAGGGAGCATCTGGTGTGCTAAATGCCCCAATTCTACTGCCTGCTCCAAGAGGACCATCTCTGAACATGACACCCCCATCTTGCAATCCTTCACACTGTGCTCCCCTCTCCCTGGGGTCAGGCAGCATCTCCTGTGGGCCCAGAAACCCTGAAATTGTTGTGTTTTAAAAAATATATATTTTTATTGATTTCAGAGAGGAAGGAAGAGGGAGAGAGAGATAGAAACATCAATGATGAGAGAAAATCATGGATTGGCTGCCTCCTGCAAGTCCCCCACTGGGCATGTGCCCTTGACCGGAATCGAACCTGGGACCCTTCAGTCCTCAGGCCGATGCTGTATCCACTGAGCCAAACCGGCTAGGCCCTGAAATTGTTGACCATCCTGCAGAGAAGGCCTGTCCTGCATGAGGGTTACGCGTATGGTGGATATGGGCATGTATGTGCCCAAATATGGATGTGTCAGGACTTCATTTTTCATAATCTCATTAAAAATCTCTTGGCTGAAACCTGTCCCGTAATCTGCCCTAGTGTTGACTATCTTTGCCACGGGTTTTCACACGTTGGTGCTTCCTTCCTGGTGGGTGGGCTGGTCTTGAGCCTGACACGAATGTGGCTCTGCCCACATCACACCTGTCTTCTCTCCTCGCAGCTGGTCAGCATTGGCTCCTCCTACAACTATGGGAGTGAAGACCAGGCCGAGTTCCTCTGTGTGGTCTCCAAGGAGCTGCACAACTCCCCGTACGGCACTACCAGTGAGCCCAGCGAGAAAGCCAAGGTGAGTAATGGTGGGCCAGCAGGCAGGCAGCAGCCCTGGGTACTCTGGCCTCCTGCCAGTGGAGGGGGCTTGTGTGGGCAGAAGGCACCCTTTGTAGGGTTGGTTTTCCCTTCAAGCTTTATAGTTCCTTGCTGTTCTCATTGCACTCCCTGCGATGCAGGCTTCCTGGCACTCACTCACCTGGGCTGCTTGTTCATTATCCTGTAATTCTCGCATGAGTGTCATAGGCAGAGTCCCGTAATGGAGGACGTATACGCCGCAGGATGTGGTGGATCAAGAGGTCTTTGGACACAGGCTTCCCCACAGGGTGAGCCCCTGTGGCTTTCACAACCCACACTCTCCGCCGACTCCCCTTCTCACAGGCAGAGTTGCTCCTGGAAGTGTGTGGCTGTGCTTTTAAGTGATGCCACCATTTGTGGGCTGTTTTCCTGGAGATTTGGGACCAGGAGGCTTCCGGGTGGGGCCCGAGTGGCACCTGCCCTGGCCACATCCATCCTGAATTGGGAGTTGAGTTTGGTTTGTAAAAGAAGTGGATCCTGCAGGTTCTGTTATTTTAGAGCCCATGGAGCATTGTCTCGGCCTGGCCCTGGCCAGTACCTATATAAACTGGCATCACTCCCTACTGGGTACCGGCTTTTCTGTCTCTTGGGCAGGGCAGTGCAGCCAGGGCCAAAGTAGAACTGCCATGTCATTTGCTTTCAAGTTAGCCTTGTGGCAGGGAGCAGCAGCTGGCCTTCCCCAGAGGTGGAAAAACTAGTGGCATCTCCTCTGGGTTTGTTTCTGAGGTCAGGGATTGCAAGACAGATGGAACCTAGCGTTGGTCTGGACTGGCTGTATCTGGCAGGTAGACCTTTGAACCAGGTGGTAGCCAGACAGTCCTGCAGCCAACCTTGGGAGGAGAGGTAGGGAAGGGGATGGCGGGGGGGAGAGGGGGCGTCTAAGCAGCCTTAGCAGAGCCCAGGAGGTGGGGGCAGGCTCTGTGGCAGCCCTGGTGAAGGCTCAGGGTGTTGTCTGCCAAAGGGCATTTTGAGTGAGTTTAGGAATAGTCCAGAGCCAGAAGGATTTAAAAAAAAAAGTGTTTTTATTGATTTCAGAGTGGAAGGGGGAAGAGAGAGAGAGAGAGAGAGAGAGAGAGAGAGAGAGAGAAACATCAATGGAGAGAGAGAATCATAAATCGGCTGCTCCCCACTGGGGGATCGAGCCGCAACCCAGGCATGTGCCCTTGACCGGAATCAAACCCAGGATCCTTCAGTCCGCAGGCTGATGCTCTATCCACTGAGCCAAACCGGCCAGGGCTAGAGCCAGAAGGATTTTAACTGATCACATTAACCCGGGGCTTCCAGGGCTTTTTCAGACTGGCTGGCCACCACCTGCTCAGAACCACCCCTGTGAACCTTTTAGGGTTGGTCTTGGAGGTGTGGGCTTGGCAACTAACAGCAGAGTCACTGACTGCTGGCCCTCCACCGGCTCCAGGCAGCATTTTTGCCATAGCAAGATTATCCATGCCAGGGTCCACCGAGTCCTCAAGTCCCCACCCTGCCCTTCTGCAGTGCTTGCGGCTAAGTGTTCAGGTGTGGGCTGTCCTGCTGCTGCTCAGGACAGGACAGCGTGGGGGATGGTGCAGTTTCCCTATACATGTAGGCACGCCAGGGATGGAGGAGTCATGGTGCCAGGTCCTGGGGACGTACCTCCCACAGAATCAGGGGTGGAGGTGAACCCACCTCCCTGCGATCCCCCAGCCTCATGAGAAGGCACATCTCTCTCTGAGCAATTGCAGGACTCATAAGTTGTTTATTTTTAGAAGCTTTTATTTCTGAACTTGACAAGTTTTCATAGCCGAGCTCAGCAGGGCAGCCACCCAACCTCATTTCCTTCAGGTGGTTTTTCAGCTGCAGAAGAATGTGTCTGTGCTATGAGGGAGCTCCTGGCATGACCCCAAATTTGTCATTGAAAACGCGGCCCTATTTCTCTCTCTAAAAATACCTGGCTCTGAAGTGTGGTGGCCACAGTGACTTCTAAATGGGGGCAGTGGCAGGAGTTCCCGAGGATGTGGCGCGCGGTTGGGTCCTCTGGAAAGCCATGGAAAACCATTGGGGCTGGATTGGGGACGGTGCTTTGGGGACACCCACGTGCAGCTGGTTGTAGCAGTGCTGCACGTCCTGAGGGTAGTGAATGTCACTACTGCGGTCTTACCTGTTCACCAAATGAGAGCCTGCAGCTCGTAATAGCCTCCCTTGTCAAGGTGGAAGTGGCTGGAAAGAGCAGGTGGGGATGGGGCATCCCATCAAGGGGAATGGCCCACACAAGAGCTACCAAACCCACCACCAGCTGCAAGTTCAGGGGCTTCCCAACCCACTCTTTGATTCTATGTTTTGCCAGAAGTAGTCACAGAACTCACCGCTGTTATGCTCACGGTGACGATTTATTACAGGAAGTATAGAGGGAAGATTCAGATGTACCAGGATGCTCCCTTAGCCTCTAAGTCCAGAGAGTTTACTGGGCTTGGTCCCGTAGACATGATTGATTGATGATTGATCACCCACATACCTGATTGCAATCTCCAGCCTCCTGGCCGATTGATCCTGCCTCGCATCACATTGTCAGACTGTCCAAGTGTAACCAGGAACCGAGTGCAAAGCCCAGACCTCCGTTAGGGCAAGGTTCAGTTCTTCACTACGAAGGGGGAAGGACTACTCGGGCACTTTGGGAGTGCCAGGGCCCAGGGACGATGGGGCAAGGGAGATGCTTGAGCCCCGTGTTCCTCCATGGTGTGATCTGGTCGTGTACGTTTGGGGCCCAGCCCCCCAAGATGAGGCTTGGTCTGTGGTTTGCTGTACAGAACAATGGAAGTTCCTGGCCCTGAGCATCCATGGTCCCTGAGGACTGAGGACTCTCTGGGCCGGCTTCCCGCTGCTGGCCCCTGCTTTGCCCTGCACTGATGGTGTCCTCTCTTCTTCTCCCTTGCCGCATGCTGTGTGCCGAGCCAGAGTGATGACGAGGAGACGGGTCACGATGGGAATGACTCAGATTAAGTGTAAATGTCCTGGTGAGCTCTGCCGCCCTTGCAATGGACCCCATACCTCAGTTTCCTTGACCCAGCCCCTCCTCTGATGTGTCTGTCTCATGCCTGTAGTTGACAGAGAACTTTCCACACTCGTTGCCAGTTGTGTAGACCTGCAGTAGAGCTGGCCTGCCTGGGAGTGGGCTGTCTGTCCCTGTAGGACGCCTGTCTGGGTGAGACTGAGACCTTCGCTGGGGGGCCTGAGAAGCGTGTCAGGCTTCCTCACCAGGCTGCCAGCCTTCCCACCCTGTTGCTGGGCCATGGGCTCGGGGCCGAGGAGCGGGGCTGTGATGCAGAAGGTGGACTCTGATCCTGAAGCCAAAGTCCGGAGTGCCTCTGCTCCCAGGTGCCTCGGCAAAGGATGCTGGTGGAGAGTGTGTGGGTCCTCTTCTGTGTGCCTCCTTAGGCCCCAGCGGCTCCTCACTGCTTTGCCACCTCCCAGCCTTTCTCATTGCCTGAGATTCATAGGCCCAGCTGGTTCCAGAACCCATCTTCGTTCTCTGTTAGCAGGAACCACCTGGCCTACTCCCTTGTCTTGCACACAGGAAGTCGAAGCCCAGAGAGGGCAGGTTGAAGGTGGGTGAGCCAGGCATCATCCTGGGGTCCCCTTCTCCCACCAGGGACCCCCTTGTAGGCTGAGCCCTGCAGGTTGGGACCCTCAGCCTTTGTCCTGAGAGGAGCTCAGAAAGGCAGGAGGCACTGAGAGGCCAACCCTCTGGCCATGAGAAGTTTAGACTGGGGGCTTTTTTTACACTTTCAGTGGTTGGTGGTTTTTTGTGTTGTTTTTTTTTGTGGGGGGTGATTATATAACTACATAACATCCTCCATTTTGCCCTTTGACACTTAAATCCTAAAATATTTACTTATATGATTATATGACTCTTTAAGAAAATGTTTGCTTAGCAGAGGTCTAGACCCGTGGCCGGCAAACTGCGGCTTGCGAGCCACATGCGACTCTTTGGCCCCTTGAGTGTGGCTCTTCCTAAGCCTTCGGAGTACCCTAATTAAGTTAATAACAATGTACCTACCTATATAGTTTAAGTTTAAAAAATTTGGCTCTCAAAAGAAATTTCAATCGTTGTACTGTTGATATTTGGCTCTGTTGACTAATGAGTTTGCTGACCACTGGTCTAGACCAGCTGCCAGAGCCCAGGACATGCAGCACGAGCTCCATCTATCTTCTCAAACTCTCTAGCAGCCACATTAGGAAGAATGTGAAATTGATGCTAGTGCCCCTTTTTTGTTGGTTTTGTTTTTGTTAATCCTTACCTGGGGATATTTGGATATTTTTCCATTGATTTTTAGAGTGGAAGGGATGGGGAGAGACAGAGAGAGAGAGAGAAATATTGATGTGAGAAAGACACACCCATTGGTTGCCTCCTGCACATGCCCCGACCAGGGCCAGGGATCAAGCCTGCAGCTGAGGTACATGCCCTTGACTGGAATTGAACCTGGGACCCTTCAGTCCATAGGCCAATGTTCTATCTACTGAGTTAAACCGGCTAGGGCTATACTAATACTCTTAATTCAGTGCATGCAAAAAGTATTTTAATTTGAACCTAAAAAATCATTGGGATACTTTATGCTTCCCACTTCAAAGTCTCTGAAATCAGGTGTATAGTGTGCCTTTGTGGCCCTTCTCAGTTTGGGGCCACATCTTAGTTGGCTCAGCAGCATATGGACAGCAGGTCCTAGACTTTGGCCTGATGGTGACCACTGATGGGAACTGTGATAGGAACCTGGCGAGGCTTTAGGGGAGCCTGCATGAGCTTGGAGGAGCTGTACCTACTGGTTAGCTGCCAGGAACTGGCACTGGGCCTACATTGGGGAGGGACAAGGGGACTTCTTTCAGCTCCCCTTCTCAGTTAGTGATTTTGCATCTGCTGGCTGGAGCTGCTGTGGTGGCCCTCATTAAGGTCTGGGCTGTGGGTGTGGGCTGATCACAGAGCAGCCCTGGAGCTGCCCTAGCCTCCGGATCTGCCTAGGCCTGCCTGTGGGGTGCTGCTCGTGGTGCATGGCCTGCCCTGGTCCCTGAGGGGGGTGGCCCAGGTAAGAGCTGTGTCCAGGGCAGACAGGGCTATGACAGTCACAGGTCCTCGGAGGAGGGGTCTTCTGTCCTCGTTAGGAGATAGTTGTTGGGGCTCCTGCTCTGGCAAGGCAGCCCTTCCTGTCTTGTCATGTTGCTCTCAGGTCACGTTCCGGTTATGTGGGCCTCATCATGTGTGTGGGCCTCATTGTTTTCACCACTTAGTCCTGCAAACTCAGTCACTCCCTCTACTCTGCTGGGCTCCCACAAAGTGAGGGCAGCTCTGTACTTCCTGGGGCCCTGCCAGCCCTAGCTTTCCGTGCAAACAGCAAAGATAGAGTCGCAGCCTGGGGCTGTGACTGGCACCTGGGGGCAGGAGGGACTTGCAGGGGCTGATCTGGGCCTTTGCTCCCCCAGCACAGTGGAAGGTATGCCTTGCATGGGCTGTCTGAGCAGCCCCAGAGCTCTCAGACTCAGGGGGCCCAGACCTGTGGACCAGCAGGGGTGGAGGAGTATCGAGACAGCTGGAGCAACTCCCAAGAATTTGTGCCTTTTCTTGAGTCATTCGGATGAGCCTAGATGACTGAGGGACTGTGCCTACTAGGGGCGGTGCCCTGGCTGGTGAGTTGGGGGCCAGCAGGACACTCAGTGTGAGCCTGAGGATTTTGCCTCTTCCCTACAGGGTCTTGCTGGGGGGCAGTGAACCTCACTCTGGCCAGAGCATCCATGTGGGTCTGGGCCTGGCACAAGCAGAACTGGCTCCCTTCTAGGGCATATCCCTGTGTTGTGCCGGGGCCCCAGGGCTCAGAGCACACAGTGTCCTCGAAGCCATATCTCTCAGCTCTGAAATTCAAGTGCAGAATGCCCCTGGGCGGCTCGCTCTTACACTGCTGATGCGATCCTAGGGAGGGTCATCTTACAGCATTGGCCTTGGCTAGGCTGGGCTAGGCTGGGACTTGTGGCCTATCTGTCCTGGTTACCTGATGCTTAGCAGCCATACTGGATGTATGGAAACAACAATATTTGCCAGCCCTGAAGCCCCCACCTAGGGACACAGGGTGGTTCCAGCTCCTCCACCGGTGTGGGGTTCAACTCCATCGGCATTTGCCAGTGCACGGGCGTGTCCCCAGGTGGCTCCAGGCCTTGAGGAACTCCCCAGCCCGATTTGGAAGTGGATGGGATGCACAATTGATCCCAGTGGTGAGGGCAGGGCTGGGTGGGGTGGACGGCTGCTCTGGCCCTGAAATGCCAAGGAAGAGTGGGAGGGAGAGAGGCGACTGTTGGCAGTCCATGGGGCCTGATAAGGAGCTGTCCCCGCTCCAGCCATGCCTGTGTCCCTCAGCCCTCCTGGAGGAAGCCCAGGGAGGCACCTGGTGGAGGCGGGAGCGTGCCTTTCTGATGTCAGGTTGGGATGGAGGGTTGAGAGAGTTGGAGGGGCCAGCCCCTAGTGTAGGCCAGGAGGTACGCAAGCCAGGCCCCTACATCGAGGGTCAGCTGGGCTGAGCACCAGCCTATTCTCAGGCCTTAGCTGTGGTACTGGCTTCCTCAGGCCCCTGAGCCGAGCCTTCTGTAGGCTGATTGGGGTCTGTGGGCTCCACTTCCTGAAGCAGGGCACTTGGTTCCAGGGCTGCATAGTTCCCACCTCCCTGTGCAAAACCCAAGTCCTCATTCTCTGCATTTGGCATTTTCAGATTTTGCAAGAACGAGGTTCAAGGATGTGAGGAGCACAATGTTGACAGCTGATGAAACGTTTTACTTTTCCCAAGATGAAATGAACCGCCATGTCGAGGAAGCTTGGCCGTGAGAAGAAACCTGCTTTTGACAATTTTCTATAGAGATCTGGGTGTGAATCCTTTTTTGCCTCTGAGGTGGGTGGTGAGAGACGTGACCAGCTGTCCAAGGCCGGGCATCCCCTACTAGGAGGAGGTGTGCTGGCCAGGCGGGCGTTGCTATGGGAGCCTTCGCTCGGTTTTTCCAAGTGCCACACAGGCCCGAGGAAGGATGCTCCTGACCCACCCCTTTAATCACCGAAGATCATTTAGAGGACAGCGTTCTTGGTGCTACATAAACAGTCTGTAATGGAGCCTGGGCCTTGCTGGTAGGAAGTGGTCACAGTGCTGTGGCCCCAGGCTCTGGGTGTCCGCTGGTCACCCCACCGCACCAGGCCCTGGTTCTCGGGTCAGAGTCATGCCCAGGTGTGACTGGTTCTCACAGCCTTGGGCAGCTTTTGACAGAGGCGGCCTCTGTATGTTCACTACTTCCTGGACCCCACCCCAAGGCTGGGCCTCCTTCAGAGCCATGTTCCCCTGGCCTGACCTGGCCTGGAACAGTCAAGTCTTCTTCACTTGTATTTTCCAGGCAAGAGACCTTTGCATCTCTTATTTCCAGTGTGGATAGACTTCCCAATGTTTTTACTTTTTAGAAATGCCTAAAAGTGTTGCTGCATTTTGGATTGATCTGTTAAGTCCTTTAAAGGGAGGTAGAGATTTTGTTCCTCCCACCCATGGGCTCTTGGAGGAGCTGGCGCTCGTCAGTGCCTTTGTCTCGCCTGGGATGGAGGTCAGGCGGGAGGCCTGTCCACCTGGCTTCCGGAGCTGAAATTCCGGGTCACGTTGAAAATTGGATGTTTACAGCGCATCACACATATTTCTCTTTCTTGCCGGCTCTTTCATTTTCTTTGTATAACTATGCAGTTCTCTCTGATATTTCTGGGATGTTTGAGACTCCACACATGGGCTCTGCCCACCTTACATGACATTGGAACTACTAGGATTCCTTTAAAACCTGCTGTCCACACGCTTTGAGAACAGACCTTTCTGAGCTGGTCGTGGAAACTGTTAGAGTCTGGGGGACCTGGCTCGGACAAGCAGCTCTCTGCTTCCTGACCTACGGCTTCCCCCGGGAGCTGTGCACACTGACACCGGGGCTGCTGACATGCCGGGCAGAGTCTGGCACGTCTAGTTTCAATGCTTCCGGAGGCATCTCACCTGTGCCCTCTTCTTCTTTGCCAATAAATAACCTGATTAACCAAGTTCTCCAGCACCTAGGACTTACCTACTCCTTTTTGTAAGGTCTGTTGTATGTTGTTAAATGTTTGGCTTCAACCATTTATAGCAACCTTTCTATAGGGCCTATTTAGCCCCTGGTGACCCGTTTTCCTCATGGAGCCTTGGGAGGAGGGCGGCCTTTGTGGGCTTCAGGGTATACCTGTGGGGCACTGCTGGCCGCTTATTGTTGTTTAATTTGTGACCTTGACATTCTAGATAGGCTTTTTTTTTTTTAATTTAAAGATAGTAAGACCTAATTCACTAAAATTTATTCTAAGGGGATATTTATACTTTTATACTTTTTTAGGTATCCGTATTTTATCAGCTGACAGTTTAATGCCTAAGTTTCCCCTGAAAATAGCAAATAAAATTGTGTATTTATGAATGAGCAGAGCAACTGTTAATATCTTAAAATGCATGGAAAAGCTCTTGGCGACACTGGGCATGGTTAGTGGCCAGGGTGGAGCTGGGCCGTCCACCTGTCTATTACTGACCAGCCTGGGAATTGGCTAGGGGATGAGTACAGCACATGTCGGGGGACAAGATCATCTTTGAGTGACTTATTTTAAAGCACTGATGCCTCATCAAGTTTAGTGTGCCCACCTGTCTTGTCTCTTACTCTGGCCAGAAACACCAGCTTCAAATTCCTTCACGTCCTTGGGGACTGCGAGCCTCCCACCCCCGATGCCACCCTCCCCGCAGTCGCTCTGGCTCCCACTGGTGGCCGCTGTGTGATAGCTCCTGAGATGCTCTCCACGCTTTAGGGAAATTCCTGTTCCTGTGTCCCCTGGAGAGCTCTGGCTCGCTGAGGCTGGCTAGGATGTCCTCGATCATCAGGTTTTGGAGTCTCCGGCAATCCACACCTCCAGCCTCTCGGGAGTGTCTGTCTTGTTTCCAGGTGTGGGGCCCCTGGCCAGGCTGGGTGGGGACCTGTTCTGCCTGCCCAGGCTGGGGGTAGGAACTGCCTGCCTGGGGGCTGGGCTCGTCCATAGCTCCGTGTACAGCCCGGGCACATGGCAAAGGACTCCAAGTTCTGCTCTGAGGAGTTTGCTTTCTGAACAGACTAAACTTGGCATCACCCAGCTCCCTGATGTCAACAGCAAACCTGCACATGCCTCTAGTTCCCTCTGCCAGGCGGGTACTTGGGAGAGGTTCCAGGGTATATCGGTGTCCCTGTCAAAGTCCTCAGGTTGTCTTCTGTTTAGCCAAGGACTGGAAAGGAAACAGCCATCTAATCTGGGTCCTGAGGTTGATGAGGGAGCCCTGCCCCTCGGTCCTCATCCCCCAAGCATAGCCTGCCTGCCATGGGGGTGTGTGAGGAGGGGCAAGTGACAGCTCTCGGGGCCACCAGCCCTGTAGCTCCAGGAAGCCAGAGGACAGGACAGGAGGGGAAGGCGGGTGCTTGGTGTGTGCAGGCTCCCTTTGAGGATCCCCAGCTGCTGGGCCTCCTGCAGAGCCCATGTCTGGAACCTTCCAGGGCTCTGCACAGGGCAGGCACCAACCCTTGACCCCTTGCTTTGCTCCTCCTCTCCCCTGTGTTTACTTGTGTCCACCCAACAGGTGCTTCTGGCATCTTTCGTCTTGCCCTGAGCTGGTGGCAGTGGCTGGCGGGTGCCCTGTTACCCACCGGTCACTGAGCCCTATAGGGGCAATGAAGAGTCAGCCTATAGGGCAGCTGTTAGTCCCACGGAGCCTGTGGCAGGCCTGCGGGCGCTGAGGCCCAGGTGCGCCTTCAGCGGAAGCAGCTCCACTTCAGCACCTTTGGAGCGAGCTGTGCTTCCCTGAGACAGACTGAAACTCTGACACATGCACAACCCCGGGTGGAAGAGGTGAGTCTCTGGCTTTAGGGGCTTTGCACCCCCTCTTGTTGTCCCTTGCTCCATGCCTCCTGAGCACCTGAGCTCTTGGTGGTGCACAGACCTAGGACTCTGCTCGAGGCACAGTCAGGTATCCTGCTACATCAGAGCCATGGCTGACCTCTGGTCCTTGAGGCTAGAACAGCCGTGGGCAAACTACGGCCCGCGGGCCGGATCCGGCCCGTTTGAAATGAATAAAACTAAAAAAAAAAAAAAGACCGTACCCTTTTATGTAATGATGTTTACTTTGAATTTATATTAGTTCACACCAACACTCCATCCATGCTTTTGTTCCGGCCCTCTGTGGCCCTCGAGTCAAAAAGTTTGCCCACCCTGGGCTAGAAGGTTCTCCAAAGTGTTCTTCCTGCTACTGACCTAGACCTGGTCCTGCCACACCCCGCCTAGCAGATGGCTCCTGAGATACTGCTTGGAGACAGTGGAAAGTTGTGTCAGAGCCACACCCCTGCCAAGGGTGGGAAAGGGGACTGGTGACAGATGGGGGCATGTCTCTCCTTAACCTCCGTTCACAGCACTAAGTGTGCTGTGAACTGTGAAAGGCATGAAATACATCTGCTTTCCCTTTTAATCTCCTGGTCTCTCCAAGAGTATTTGCCCTTCCTCTCCACAGCCCTCTGGTCGAGCATCTGCTCTGGGTCTGGGCGGGAACAGTGTTGGGGGAGCCCAGGGATGGGGGAACTGTGTCCGAGGTCATGTGCTGGCCACCACCTTGGCTGCATCAGGGGCCCCACCTGGGACCCCAGACTCACCCTCCCAGCCCAACTGGGCGTGGTGCCACTGGAGGCTAGGCTGCCCTGCCATCTGTGCCCCTCCTCATTGGCCCCACAGAACCTGACCAGACCCCTGCCCTGTAGTAGATCAGGAGGGGGTGTTAATGGGGGACTCCAGGCCACAAAGAAAGCTGGGACAGCAGGCTGGAGGAGGCAGAGACAGGGTGGCAAGTCCTCTGAGAGGAGCCTGCTCTTCACCCATCTCCAGGCAGTAAGGCTTCATTCTGGCCTCCCACAGAGGCTGCAGAGGGGCTTCCCCCAGAGACCACCTAATCTCCAATCACAGGCCTGAAGCGTCCCTTTTTTAAAAAAATATGTTTTTATTGATTTCAGAGATGATGGGAGAGGGAGGGAGAGAGAGAAACGTCAATGATGAGAGAGATTCATTGATCGGCTGCCTCCTGCACACCCCTGCTGGGGATCGAGTCCGAAACCCGGGCATGTGCTCTGATGGGAATTGAACTGTGACCTCCTGTTTCATAGGTCAATGCTCAACCACTGAGCCATACCAGTTAGGCATGAAGCTTTTTTTTTTTTTTTTTTTGAAGGTGGGGTTTGTTTTTTTATTATAAAAGAAAAAATAATTCCTCAGAATCTTAATAAGTGGAAAGGAATATTTCACACTCAGAACAGACACCAGGATACAAAATTACAAGTGTTTAGCCCCAGTCCTGTCCCCCTCCCCTCTAAGAGCAGACAGGAAGGAGACTGGAAGCAAACAAGCAATTCTGTAAAACAGAGACTTCAAACCCCTGCAAATATGATTAAAATCTAAATTGGTTTTGCTTAAAAAATTTTTTTAATACATCAAAAGGCCTGTTTTAGTGACATGCTAGTTCCCCAGAAAATAACCCAATACCCCCTTGTCAGTAACATACATGCTCAAGTAGACCAGCCAACTCACATTTCTAAACCCCTGTGCATACATGTGTCTTTATAAACCAAAGCCAGGGGGCTCGGTGACTGCGGCTGTTTGCTCCTGTTAGCCGACCCGTGTCCAGAGGGCAGGCAGGGCACAGAGAAACCCTTAAATGGTAGTGAGGGTTTAAGAGCCCCTAACAGCCAACTTTTCAAGCACTACCATCCTCACCCCCCCCTCAAAAGGAGAGCCTTATTTCTAACCAGGCTCCTTGCCTCAAATTTGGCTCCCAGTGACCAGAACGGTTTTTCTCCTTTAGAAAAAGCACACATATCCACACACCCATATATATAATTTTTTTCTCATTTAAATACAAAAACACTACTCTGATTTGTGTTATAAACGGAGGACCAAGCAATGAGAACTTTTTCTTCGAAGGTAGGGCTACCCATTCTGTCCCTTTATGCTGAGCTTACCTTCCAGTGAGGGCACTCAGCCCCAGGCCAGGGAAGCAGGTCACTGCAAAGGGGTCACAGTTGGCAGGTAAGAGGGCATCTTCCTGCCTGCTGCCCCCCACCTTCCCTAATTCTCACTCTAATTAGAAAGCTGGTTATGCTCTAGCTGGTTTGGCTCAGTGGCTAGAGCGTTGGCCTGTGGACTGCAGGATCCCAGGGTCGATTCTGGTCAAGGGCACATGCCCAGGTTGCAGGCTCCATCCCCAGTAGGGGGCGTGCAGGAGGCAGCCGATCAATGATTCTCTCTCATCATTAATGTTTCTATCTCTCTCTTCCTCTTTGAAATTAATTTTAAAAAAGAAGAAGAAAGCTGGTTATAACCTTTTAAGAAATGGAACTTCCCCACAGAAGGGAGTATCTCACCTAACCACAGAGCACGCCCAGCACTCCTACCCCCTCAGCTCCTCAAAGAAGAAGGTCCTCCCCTCCCTTCACAAATACTGTGCTCACTGTCCAGATAGCTACACCTGTAGGACAAACACCTGATTAAGTGAAGCAGTGGTTATGTTTCCCCGCCCCCCTCCCCACTAACACACTAGAAAGCTTCAGTGATAGGGGAAAAAAAGGGTGTGTGTGTGTGTGTGTGAAGAGACTAAGAACTTGACCCCTCTAACCTGGCCAAAGAAAGCAAGAGATTAACTGGGCACGAGGAATAAAAAAAGATTTTTCTATTCTGCCCTGTGAGTTACATTTGTTATGACAATTGAGGGGCGAGAGTGGGAGCGGGATGAAGAAGTGATTGGAAGGGGTTGGACGGCTGCAAGTCTAGTCCACTTAGTTTTTGCACTGGACGGGCTCATCGCCAGTTTCGTTGAGAAGACACGTGTGGATGAGGGCTTCTGACACTGCGAAGCGGTCACAGTTGGCAGAGGGGTGCCGGTCTTCAAAGTACCCCTTCTCCTGGCCCACAGCCTGGGGAATGCGATGCTGGCGCTACGGTTGGCCACGCCGGCGGAGAAGTCGTTAATGTTGGAGGTTTCATTGGATCCAGTTAGCCGCCGGGCATTGTCCCGGCCCCCCTTGGGCTTGTAGGCTCGGATGTGGTACTGGTGCCGCCTGCTCAGCCTCTCGATGGACTCCTCTGTACTTCAGACCGTTCTCTCGCATGGCCTTGGTGCTGAAGTCGGTGTGGCCGTCTGCACCATCCCAGTTTCCAGGATTGGCCTTGGGATCAAAGGTTGCTATCACTCCAAAGTCTTCACACGCTCGGTGCAAGATGAAACGGGCCACCCAGAGATGCTCTCCCATGTCGATTCCTTCACGGGGTCCTATCTGGATTTCCCACCGAGCGGGCACGACCTCAGCATTTGTCCCTGCGATCTTGATGCCAGCGTACAAGCAGGCCCGGTAGTGAGCCCCACAGTATCCCTGCCGTAGCCTCTGTCTGCTCCCACACCGCAGTAGTGCTCATGAGAGTATATTCCTGCTCCATTCCAAACCAGGGACGCTGATTGCTCATCATGTCCATTATCCGTTTGCAGGTATATCTTAAATTAAATTGGTCTCTGCATGTTTGCGGTTGTACTTTACGACTTCACAGAACACCAGCTTGTT
This sequence comes from Myotis brandtii, assembly GCF_000412655.1. Classification (NCBI taxonomy): domain Eukaryota; kingdom Metazoa; phylum Chordata; class Mammalia; order Chiroptera; family Vespertilionidae; genus Myotis; species Myotis brandtii. The sequence continues at coordinate 672,122 of NW_005361156.1, forward strand.
GGGGTCCTTGCGGAAAGGGTCCTGAAATATGGCAGCAGGAACGAGATACATGTCACTGTTGGAGCCTTCAGACTGCATAGTACTAGAGCCATCAAAATTCCACTCGGGCGACTCTTCTATACTCTTGGGCTCACTGTCCAGGGTCCGGGTCTTGCATCGCAGTCCTCCAGTACCGTCAATCCAGATGTACACAGCTTGGACTTTATCTCCCTGAGGCAGGGACACGTACATCTGCTTGATGCCTTTGTTCAGTAGGAACTCGCCGAGGTGGACATGGTGGAAGTTGTTCTGGGGGGCGAGCAGGCAGCAGGAGGGCAGGGAGGGCAGGCCATGAGAGCGAGGTGCAGAGAGGAGAGAGGAAGCTGGGAGTGCTGCTTAGATTAGACGCTCGGCTCTTCTCCCATCCTCGGCTCTCGGCATGAAGCTTTTTAATACCTCCAGAACAGGGGCTGGGGGGGCGGGGTCAGCCAGGCCTTTCTCCAAGGCTGCGGGACCCAGGTCCGACCCTGGTCCCAGCCAGGATGACCCAGAACTTGTTCCTATGGCTGCCCTCAGGATACCCATAGCCTGGGCCTTGGTGTACCTGCTGGCCCCTGAGGGACTGAGAGCCCATCTCTGGTCTAGAGAAGGAGTGTAGCAGACAGTCCAGTCCCCAGAGGGCCACAGAGCAGCCAGCAGGGGAGTGGGGCCACCATGAGCCTCTGCCAGTTGCACCTTTTGGTCCTTCCTGCCTGCAGGCAGGGGTGTGCCCGGCAAAGTGGAACACAGAGAGGAATTAAGTATTTGTTCCCACTCTGTCCCCAGGCACAGTTCACAGCAGGTGCTTGCTAAGTTCTTATTCATGCATTCCATAAACATCCAGGCCTGCTTTCTTCATGGCACCAGGTGGGAAGCTCCGCCTGTGTATACACAGGTGTGTGCATGGGCTTGCATATGTGTGGGTGTTTCTGTGTGCATGGGTGTGTGCATGTTATGTACTAGTGAGCATATGTTCATGAATGTGAACACCTGTGAGTGAAGGCATGGGTGTGCGCACATGTCTGCATGAATGTGTATATGTGGTGTGCTAGGGAGTGTGTGCATGGGTATGTGGTTATATGTGTGTGCAAGGCCTTCCTAGGAGTCTCATCCAGTTCATTATTGCTAAACATGGCAGGTAAGCCCAGGTGCCTTTTTTTTAAAATGTTTTTATTGATTTTTAGAGAGAGAGAAAGGGAGAGGGATAGAGAGATAGAAACATCGATGAAAGAGAAACATCTTTAATCAGGGCTGCCTCCTGCAAGTCCCCCACTGGGAATCGAGCCCACAACCCAGGCATGTGCCCTCAGCCGGAATCGAACCTGGGACCCTTCAGTCTGCAGGCTGACGCTCTATCCACTGAGCCAAGCCGGCCAGGGCAGCCCAGGTACCTTTTGAGAGTCAGTCTACATGTGGGGGAGAGCTGACCATGGCCACAGAAGAGGCCTGCTGTGGACCTGTTTGAACCAGCCTGCGAACCTAACGTTGCCCCATGGGAAACATGCCATCATGGCAGGGCCTGAGCACCCTGCGGGCCAGAGCTCCAGAGACCTATTTGTGCTGGATTCCTGGTACTGACAAGCTGCAACAGGGTGCACTGAGAAGGAGGGGCAGGTCTTCTGGCCGCCTGACCTGGCCTGCTGAAACTGCAGTTCCGGGATGATCCGATGGATCCAGTCATAATGGGAGGTAACCCGGATGTAGACGCCTGGGCGGTTCTGGCGGGCACAACCCTCACCCCAGCTGACCACCCCAGCCTGTAGCCACAACTGGCCCACCAGGCACATCTGAGGGCCCCCTGAGTCTCCCAGTGGATATGGCCCCAAATCCAGCCTCCTCCCTGCAGCTTTGGACTCAGCAGGGGGTAGGTGGAGGCTGAAGGAGAGGTGGAGGAAAGGAGCTGTGGGTCAAGGGGAACCTGGGAAACAGGGAGTCCCTGGAGGGGCCCCTGCTTACTCCCCACTGAAGTGGGAAAGTATCGTTGTGGGGGCATCATCCCTGATGTTATTTGAAGAAAGTCCTGGGGTGATTCAGAAATAGAAAGTGGGGGCTGTGATTCCCCCATCTCCCACAAAACCCTCTTCCTTCAGGCCCCTCTGCCAGGCCCCCATTCTTTCTGCGGGTTTGGTCGCTGCCCCTAGTGTCCAGCCCAGGGTGCCGTGGGGCAGCACTTAACGGTGAGGGTGGCTGTTGGCAAGGACGATGAGGCAGGCAGGGGTGGGAGCAGGGAAGCTGCCTGTGAGGGGATCTTGGGAGCAGGTGTCACCGGACCCTGAGGACCTGGGCTCCAGTGAGCCAGCCTCCAGTGGGCCTGCCGCAGCTCCCTTCTCACTGGGAGCCTTGCCCTCCACACACCCCCACCCGGTGCTGCCCCCAACTCACACTCCTCAGTGCACCTCCCCATCAGGTGCCCCTCCACTCCCCTCTTGCCCGAAGGGCCCATACCTGGCAGCTGGAACTGAGGTTAGGTTTTTATTGGAGGGTGAACATAAATAAAAATAACAGGCATTTGAAAGAAGAGAGAAACAGCTATTTACAAATGTACATGTGGGCTCCGGCAGCTACACTCGCCTACCTGCCTGAGCAGGGCTCAGAAGCAGGTGAGTAGGGCCATGAGGACCAGGAGGACAGTGTGGGCCGCCACGCAGGGTGCAAAGTTTTGAGCTCGGGGCTGCTGGACCCGGGGCCCCCGCTTCTGGCCGCCCGACCTGGCATGCCGAAACTGCAGTTCCGGGATGATCCGATGGATCCAGTTATAATGGGAGGTAACCCGGATGTAGACACCTGGGCGGTTCCGGCGGGCACAGCCCTCACCCCAGCTGATCACTCCAGCCTGTAGCCACAGCTGGTCCACCAGGCACACCAGGGGGCCTCCTGAGTCACCCTGCAGGGAAAGCAGAGGTACCATCAGAAGCCACACGGGCCTGAGAGCCCACAGGTACACAAGCACACGCACCTGCTTTCCTCCCATTGTCCCTCACCTCCCCACTCTAGGAATGTCCCTGCCCAGCTCCCCTCACCCCAGTGGCTGGCCCTTTTTTGGCCTGGGTTGCCCGTTTCTCTAGATCTCCAGTCCACCTGCTCAGAGGGGTGTGTTGAAATTGTATTTTCCTGAGTCCCACTGAGACCTGTTTTTCTCTGCTGACTACACAGCTGTGGTCTGGACCGTGGACCCACCTAGTGGGCCTCCTCGGGCTGGGCTGGCTCTCACCTTGACCTAGGCCTGGGGAGCAGCGCTCAGCCTCCATCACAGCCGATCCCAGCCCCTACCTTGCAGGCGTCCTTCTTGCCCTCAGCGAAGCCAGCACACAGCATGTCGTCCTTGATGGTTTTCAGCTGAAAGCCGGACTCAGCATCTTTGCTGTAGAGTAGGTTACACTTGGGCGTGTCAATGATGGGCACAGCGAGTTTCTGGAGGATTCGAGGGTTAGGCAGGCGGTCTGGGGAGGGGCAAACAGCCTCAACTCAGCAGGCAGTTCTTGAGAGCCACAGCTCCGTCCCTCCCTATTTTGTGCTTGGGTTTAGACCTCTTCTCGCTTAGGGCTTTGTGGAACAGAATTCCTTCCTCCCTTATTCATGCACCAGGCTGGGTTCTGTCTGTCGTCTCCCCACTTTCCCATGGCTCCTCCTGCATCCGCTGCCCCTTTCCCATACCAGCTTCACCCATTTGAGTAGAGATCATGTGTACCAATATCAACAGAAAAAGATTGTTGGTTCAGAGTGGCCCCCACCCTGCCTGGGACCTTCTCTATGGCATGTCCCCCATTCTGTCCCGAACGTGCGGTATTACCTTGCTCACTGGGGCTGCCCCAGCCGGTGGCCCAGCATTCCATGCCCGACTCAAAGATGATCGAGGGGTCAGGCATGCACACAGGGAGGATATAATTGGTGAAGGTCACAGGTGCCTCCAACTCCACCAGGGCCACATCGGCACTGGAGGCCATGCCCTGGTATAGGGGGTTGCTTTCCACCCGCTTCACGCGAGAATATGTGGCATGTGGTCCTGGCTTCACCAGCTGCCGCGCCCCCAGCAGGACCTGGTACAAGGATGTTTCAGAGGTGCTGGTGGGAAAGAGCAGGGAGCTAGTGTGAGGCAGCCCCTCTGAGGTTTCAAAGGGGGAATTGCTGCAGGTTAGATGGAGAAGGGAACAGGAGTACAGTGGGGCCTTGACTTACGAGTGTCCCGACTAACGAGTTTTTTGAGATACCAGCTGTCTCTCGGCTGATTTTTTGCATTGAGTTGACAGAGTAATTTGAGTTAATGAGCTCCTTAACGAGCTCCTTAATGAGCTCGGTCTCGGAACGAATTAAACTCGTAAGTCAAGGCCCCACTGTAGTTAGTTTGTTCCTCTGCTGCCAGACACCTTCCTCCTGCTATCCAGGTCCAGTGCCTGACATCTCTGCACAGAAAAGTAATCTCCAGGGGGACACACATCCGGGTGAGGTGGTTAAGGATGTATTGAGCTAAAGCAGCTTTAAATTCTGATTTTAATACCCAGGTCCACCCCTGGCCAGCTGGGTGACCTTGAGCAATTCACCTATAAAGTTCTCTGTGACTCAGTTTCCTTGGTTGTGAAATGAGGACAGCAAAAGGCTTGCCATGAGGGGTGAAGGAGTTGACTGCCCCCAAGGGAATAGCTGGGGGCCAGTCAACTGGGGGTTGGGCCCAGCCCTTCCCATGAGCCTTGGGCAAGTGAACTACTCCCTCTGAACCTGCATTGCTGAATTTAAGATGCAGAGCTGTGATGAGGCAAGAGCTGAGGTGCTTGGGAAACCCCGAAGGTCAGGGACCAGGTGATTTCACAGTGTAATAGCAGGGATGTGTAGCCTGGCCCTTTGATCAGGAATGACACGGGTGATCTTAGGGTGAGGAGGAGGAAGAGACAATCTACTCCAGTCCTTGGGCTCATCTGTAACCAGAGTCGCAGCCAGGAAAGGGATCTGAGGTGTGTGAGGGGGGATCAGGGCCAGGGCCAGGGCCAGGGCCGGGTCATGGGAGGAGCCTGCCAGCACTTGTAGGGACAGGGCCCCAGTCCTGGCCAAGTACATCACTGGTGAGACCAGCAGTGGACCTCCCGACTTGGGTGCAGGGAGCAAAGGCTGGGAAGCAGAGATTGAACCTGGAAGTTAGTCTCGAAGGGAGGACTGGCCAGAAAGGTGGGTCAGTGCTGGACAGGCGGTAGACACTGTCCAAGGTGCTGAAACCTGACGGGGCATGGGGCTCTGTCAGCAGTGCCCCTGGTGTGGAGAGAGGCAGAGTGGACATAGGCAGTTGATAGTGAGGGAGAGTGTGTGTGTGTGTGTGGGGGGCGGGGAGGGAGGGAGACTTACTTGGAGAAGCAGTGCGCCGCGGTGAGGACCCACCGATTTGTGATGAGGCTGCCCCCACAGAAGTGGCTTCCATTTCGCTGGATGCTGACCTGCCATGGCCACTCGCCCTCCAAGGCATCCTGCCCACCCACCATCCGGTTCAGCATCCTCGGGCGCCCGCAGACTAGGGGAACACAACCAGGGCAGCACTCACTGGGGGTGGGTTCCATCAGCTGATTACCTACCCCAACCCCACATTCCAGCTTCCACTTTCTGCTCAATCCTGGGGCCTCCCTGTCCCTGACCTGCTTGGGGACCTTGGGCAAGTCAGAGACCTGGGCATCAGGTCAGCCTCTGACACAGGCATATCCTTCCAAGCTTTGGGAAAGGACCCCGCCCCCATGGCCTCAAACACCTCACTCATGAGATGGTGACACCATGAGGAGGGTTGAGGTAACACATGTAGAGATCTGACCCCATGACCTGACACAGTGGCTCCTGGAAGCACAGTGTATATTGGGAGGGTCTCATCCAGGGTGGGTGACCCCAAGGGAGTCTGTTATTGTTACAGCAGAATGATCTTCAGGTTCTATCCTTTGCTTCTTTCCTGTCACTTTTTCCTGCCCCATCTCCATGCTTCATGCCTCATGCCCCATCCCCATGCTCCATGCTTTTGTGCCATCTGCAATGTACAGACCTTCTTCCTCTCTGGGCTCCAATTCCATTGAGCCACAACTTTTCCTTACTTTGGGATTCCCTGTGCCCTGCCCTTCCCATTTATTCTGGGTCTCCTTCTGGGTGAGTGTGAGAGCCTCTGGCCAGTCTTGCTGCTCTCAAGCCTACTCCTGCCCCTCCTCCCCGAAAGGTCTTGCTGCTTACCGTTCAATGCTTTGGTCATCTGAGTCCCTGAAAGGGAGAAAAGAGGGGGTCATCAGCCAACTTTGCCAGAACAGTTTCTGCTCCTCCTTTCCCCACTGCTGGTCAGTGTGACCCTCCTTTGCTCCATACCCAGCCCCCTGAGGACTCAGGACAGTCCACAAAGGGACCCAGCAGGAGAGGCCAGGGGCCTCCAACTTTCCCCACAGACCCTCATTCAAGGTCTACAGGCCCAGGCCTATGGGCCAGAGCTTATCTGCAAGGGCAGACAGACTCCTTGCCATACAGGGAGCTAATCAGATTCCAGTGAGGGGGCCACGTCACGGTTTGACTCTCCTGCTTAGAGCAGGATGGCTCCTCTAGTCCCTGAAGAGGTCTCTTCCTCCACACCCCACACACATCCTCGTCTGGAAGCTCTAGGGAGGCTCCAGCCTTAAGTCCTGATGCTGTGGGTCTGCATTTCCCACCTCGGACAGCCTTGAGCTGGGATAAAGGAAGAGTCCCTGAGAGCGGCCTTTGCATTTCAGAGGTCTGGACGTTCTCACACAGTCTGTTCCAAGGAGCATGTCTCCAGTCTAACTTCAATCCCGAGGCTACCGCCCAGCCCACGGCTCTCTCTAGTCTCAGGGGAATAGAGAGAAGCCAGTCAGCGGTCAATGCGGGTTAGTCTTCCCAAGATTCCAGATTCCCAAGAGCTGACCCTTCACTCAGGCATTTTAGCATGCCCTGCAGGTGGAGCCCAAGACCCTCTGCTGGGCCATGGCACCCTGAGGCGGGGGAGGTGGGGGGACAGGTAGAGGAATGAGGTAGAGCTGTTCTTGGGATCCATCTCCCCAGGATCCACTGCCCCTCACATCTCTGGACACAGACACAGGGCCTGCTGCTAGGCCTTTACAGGAACGTCAACCCCAGTCTGGAGACACCAGTCCGGGCAATAGTCTCTTCCACTGCCAGCAACAATGTGGAAATACCTGTCTCGAGATAGATAGATAGATAGATAGAGAGAGAGAGAGAGAGAGAGAGAGATGCCTCCCCCAGCATGTCTGGTTCACTGGGGACAAATCTGACCAGAGCCGGGGTGAGTGGCTCAGGACAGCCCCGCCTCACCTCAACCCTCAGAATTTCTCCTGTGTCTCAACTTCTTTCAGGGCATGGAGGGTGGGGAAGCTGCTACTGAACCTGTCCTCACTCTAATCAGAATGGTAACCAGCCCCATGGAGGTGAGGGACCCCTGGGGCGGGAAGCACAGGGCTGAGCCGCGCACCTCCACGGGGTGCCTAAGGAGGACCCTGTGTTCTTTTTGTGGGACCCCCAGTCTTCCAGCCAGACTCCAAATCCAAGGCATGCACTCCCCAGTGCTGAGGTGTTGGGGTTGGATGATGCAGTGAGCAGGAGGTGGGGAGAGCTATGGATGTGGCAAGAACAGGAGATAGATATGTGGGGGCTGAGAAGGTACAGGCGGGACTGACCATTCTTCAAAGTAGAAAGGGTACCAAACAGAAGTGCCAGGGCAAGAGTGAGACCAGCCTGGTCCAGTGAATGAAACAGGAAGTCTGTCCTGGACATTCTGCTCATGGATTTGTGTTGCAAGGTGCCCTTTGAAAATGCAAATATCCCCTGGGACTGCTGCTCCCTGGAGCTCCCTCATCTTAGCGCCATATAATTTAGTTAGATTCATAACACCTGACCCCCAGCTCTTTCTAAGGCAGTGGTTCTCAACCTTGGCTGCACATTAGAATCACCTGGGAATCTTTTTAAAATCCTGATTTCTGGGCCTCATCCTCCGGAAATTCTGTTTCTTTGTTATGGGGTGGGGCCACCACATTAGTAACAAAGAAACAGAATTTCCGGAGGATGAGGCCCAGAAATCAGGATTTAAAAAAGATTCCCAGGTGATTCTAATGTGCAGCCAAGATTGAGAACCCACTCCTCCCCCCCACCCCGCCCCTCTCACCCCCGAGCCCCATCTACCCACCAGCACTAATGTACTTACAGGCTTGTTTCCTCCCTGTGGGAATTTTTCAGGGCTTTGTCCTGGTTCTCCCCATAGCCATCCCCCTTCCCATCCATGCAGATGGATTCAGGGTCCACTCCCAGGATCAAGTGTGCATGCCGGTGGCCTGGCAGGACCCCTTTGAGGCTTTGCAGACTTCCTCACCCCAACCTAATGCAACTCTGCTTCTCATTCCCACTGAGTCCTCTGGCTTCTGAAGGTTTGCTCACAACACATCCCTTCCTGGAGGCCCTTTACTTCTGGTCTCTATAGCTCCAAATCCTACAGGTCCTACTCCAGATTGAGGCATAGAAGCAATGCCACCTCCTCTGGGCGGCTCTCTTGCTTCACTGGCATTTGGGAAGCCTGGCTGCCTCTCCTGAACTCTCAGTCTTCCCTCCAGGCCTCACAGAGCTCTGCCCACCTTGCTCACCTGGAGGTAGACTTGCTCACCTCACCTATTGGCCCAGGAGCTCCTTGAAGGCCCACATCCAGGGGCTTGAGCCCAGGGAATATAGGGGGACAGAAGGAGAGTGGCTACGGGGGCTGGGCTGACCAGGAAGGGGTGGAGACCTGGGCTCTGCAGGGTGGGGGTCCTGTCAGGGGCTGGGTGAGCTGGCCATGGGGTCAGGCCCCTTGTCCGGGTCCAGGGCCCCCATGCTCCTGCAGCTGGTGGGGGCTTGGCTGGTGGGGATGGCAGCCCCAGGAGGAAGAGCTAGAGGTGGGGGTGAGGAGGGTGTAGAAGAAGTCAGGTCTCTGGTCACAGCTGTTTGTGAGTCAAATGCAGGCCTCTGTTTCTACTGGCATTGACCTTGATTACTCAACCCGGCAGGAGCCATCACTGTGTTAACACCGCCTGACAGAGTTGGGCTACCTCAAAGAATATGGTTACTCTTATGCCAGGAGGCCAGAAGTGGAGGCCTGGGGGGGTCAAGGGAGGCTGGCCCTCCATACCGAAGTGCCACCCTGGTGGGATGCCTGGAGCCATGGCCAAGTTGTGGCCTAGTATGACCCAGCCCGGCCCTGGGAGGTGATGTGAGGACAGGGAAGTGAGGTGGTGGCTGGACTGGCCAGGCCGGCCCAGGAATGCGGGAAGATTTCCCTGGTAGAGAGCAGCCCGCCCCACCAGGAAGGGCCTGGCAGGTGGGGTTCCCTGGCCGGCACCTGCTGACCCTAGCCCATACCCTTCCTCTCAAGTGGGAGTAGGAGCCTGCATCCCTGGCCCTCACTCTTCCCTGGCTCCCCACTGAATCCCCACCAGCTTCCTGGGGCTCCCAGGCTCAGGCGGCAGCTCCACCCTCTGGGGGCCCAGCTGATGGCCATTCAGGGATTTGGAACCCAGGGGCCCTGAGTTCAGGTCCTGTATTCATGCAGCCTGTGTCTTCATATGCAGGATAGGGAGAGGCCAGATGAGAAGAAGCAGAGGCAACAAGCCCAGAGCTTGGCCAGTGAGTGCAGGACACAAGTGGGGGGAGGGGAGCAAAGGCCCTGCCCATGTCGCTGCCTCTTGGGCCTGTGCCTACACCCCCATCCGACCTTCCCCTCTTCACTGCCCCAGGTGGGACATCTGGACTTTCCCACCTGGCTGGGAGGCCCCACCATTAGAGCAGGGGAGGGGGCCATGTGCTGCAGCCCCAGGCCTGGCCAGGGAGTGGGCTTAGCTAGAGCTCCAGGCAGGGCAGAGGAGACCCCTCTGGGAGGGGAGGAATGACTTCCTGCAACACCCAGGACTCACCAAACCGAAGCAGCAGCAGCAGGAGCAGGGCCACAGCTGGCGGCTGCCTCATGATCTCAGGCCTGGCTGGGGCGCCGGTGGGGGACAGCAGTGGCGGGATCTCCGAGAGCACTAGTGTGAGGAACTGGCCTCCATGAAGTGGGGTTTTATGCTGGAGGTGAGTGTCAGCTTGGCTATGCCACCCAACCTGTTGGCCCAGCCTGCCCAGCTCCTATTGGAGGGAAGGAGGCACTCCAGAACCCCAACTCCTCCATGACCTGGCCCTGAACCCCCTGAATCCCAAAAGGCCAAACCCCTCACCCTAACACCTTAGGGTCCTGGAGTAAGGGTGCACCTGTCTCATTTGGGCACTTGTGGCCTGGGTTTTCTGCCTGCCACCCTGAACTGACCACAGGTCTCACACAGGCAAGCTGACTGCAATCCACCCGGGAGAATTTCCCTGTGTCATTCAGTCATTTGTTCATTCATTCATATTTATTGAGCACCTACGATGTACCAGGCATCAGTGAGCCGGAGTCCAGGCTGGGGCTTACATTAATTAATGTGTGTGTGGTGGTGGTGGTGGTGGTGGTGGTGGTGGTGATGGGGGTTGGCAGGGAGAAGTCCAGGTCACCTGTACTTTTGCAACAAGGAACAGCGGGGGAAGGAGTCCAGGTGTGGTTGGGGTGTCCCCACCTGATCCCAGTGCCTCTCACGGGCTCCCCGTCCCAGGAAACTGGGTCCCAGAAGCGCCCACCCAAACGTGTTGTCCCAAACACACCCCAGGGTGGCCCCAGCTCGCATTCGCGGGGCTGCACCCTCCTCTCCGACTACGGGGGACCGGGTTGGGGGGCGGGGAGGCTTCCTGGA
>NW_005361156.1:683420-689165 GCF_000412655.1 Myotis brandtii
GCCCCTGGAGCTCGCGGTGGGCGGTCTGGACGAGCGGGGCTCCCTGCGGGGCTGCAGGGGACGAGGGAGCGCAGGGTGTGGGAGGAAGGATTCCAGACGCATTCGTTCCTTCATGTGTTCCTTCCAGAAGTATTTTTTTAAAAATATATTTTTATTGATTTCAGAGAGGAAGGGAGAGGGAGAGATAGAAACATCCATGATGATGAGAATCATTGATCGGCTGCCTCCTGCACGCCCCCCACTGGGGATCGAGCCCACAACCCGGGCATGTGTCCTTGGCTGGAATCGAACCTGGGACCCTTGAGTCCGCAGGTCAACGCTCTGTCCACTGAGCCAAACCAGCCGGGGCCAGAAGTATTTTTTGAGCACATTTGATGCCCGACACTGTTCCAGTAATGGGGACCAGCGAGGGGAGCCACACAGTCCTCAGCTTAGGGTGTGGAGGAGAAAATGTCTCATTGCAAACTGTGGGAAGTGTTTCAAAACGTCCAGCACCACATTTCTCCAGGCATCTAGTGACCAGCCACCCCCTCTCAGAGGGGTTCAGACTCTCCCCAACGGCTTCCTCTCAGGCACCTTTCTCAGTTTTCTCTGCCCCACCCCCCCCATCTTCTAAGGGCAACTCTGCCTTGAAATCAAACAAGCAACAGAAGTTAAAATGTGGTCAGAAAGCGAGGATGCCAGAGAGAGTTGGACTCCAAGGACCCAGAGAGTCTGGTGGCTAGAGAAGCAGCTGCCCAGATTAAACCCAACACCGCGGGCCTTCCCTCTGCAGCCTCCAGGCCCAGCCAGGAGCGGGCAGGAGTGCAGTGTGGGCAGGAGGCCGGGTCCATTCCTCACCCTGTCCGCCAATCAAGTGAGGAGGATTGGAATCCAGAGGGATTCAAGAACTTAAATATGTTTTAAAGAAGTTAATCCTTTATTAAAAAAAAAAATAGAAGTGGACATGTATCAACTCTGGAAAGGGAAGGAAAATTGGTTACAAAATATAAAGGCCAGCCATAGGAAAAATATTTACAGGAAATATAGCAAAGCACTCCAGGAATTGATAAGAGAAACACTGAGACCCTCCAAGCGAAATGAACGAAGCATGCAGACATGTCACCGAAGAGGAAACCGATTTGGTTAATAGCCTTACTGAGAAATGTTCGGCCTCAATAGTTAAATGAATGCAAATCAAAACCACGGCAAAGACATGCTAGTTCTCTATAGAGTGAGCACAGCTCGGGAGGAATGCTATTAGGCAAGGCTGTTGGGAAATGGGCCAGCTGGTGGGCATGCAACTGGCACAGCCCTTTTGTAAATCAGTTTGCCAGTCTGTGGCTTCAGCTTTTAAAAATATTTATTTTCTTTGACGCAATGACTTCACTGCTGGAAGTCTAGCCTGAGAGGAATAATATAGAAAAAAGATTATGGCCAAAGATGTTAGTGGCCAGGTTACTTACATTTGCAAAACAGACATAAAAACACAAAACAAATAAACGCATAAAACACTAGTTGGGCGATGATAAATTTAAAAAAATCCTCTGAAAAGAATTTATAAAAATGACATTTCCATGAAGATTGGGTAAATACGGAAAATGCTCATGTTATTATAAGAGCAAATTTTAAAAGGACAGGCATGAAGATTTGTACAAGTATAAAAACTATGAAAAGAAATTAAATTTCAAAGGAACAGCAGCAATCCAAAAGAAAAGTGGAGGGATGTTCAGCAATGACGAGCTGGGAGTGGTTCTGCAGTCATGTGGATTTCTTTCAAAAAGCAGGTGACAGGAACTTAGACTCATGAGACACCACGGGTGTTCGTGGGACCTTTGGTCCTAGTTGGTGGGACTGTCGGGTGATTCCCCAGGTGAAGAAAGAGCTGCAGGACCCAGGGTGGTTCTGACAGCCTCCCTTTTCACCCCCAGGACGCTCTGCCTCTCTCTGGCGGTGACTGCATTCCGTAACCCCCAAGGTGACTCCCGGAGCTGGGAGGAGCTGGGAGCTGGCTGCCAGCTGGAGTCCCTTCCTTAAGGAATGCCGGCTAAGGGGACCAGAGCTCCTCTGCCTCTGTCTGTGGAAAGATTGTTCATTCAGAATGAACAGTCTCAGGGAAGGACATTAACTGGCCCAGCTTGACTCCTGGCCCTATGATTAACCAGGGTGGTCACATGGCCACCGGGCGGCCACAGGACAGAGTTTGTTTACAGAAAGGAAGAGGAGGGAAAGATGCTGGTCAGTAAGAAGCAAGGCTGTAAGCACCGCACTCTCGGTCTAGTGTAGAATGAAATAAAGACATTTTAAGACATGGGGAGGTATCAAAAAATGTACCCCCCATGCACCATTCTTGGGAAGCCGCGAGGAAAGATGTTCTCTGAGTAAAGAAGGAATAAACCAAGAAGGCAGGAAATGTGGCTGTAGAAAACAGATCGAGCACAGAAAAGAAGGGAAGGGAATCTCCAGGATGTTGATAAAGGGAGATGCTGGGATGACAGCTGTGCCACCAGCACTGAGGGCGATCAGTCCTCACGGGAACCTGACACAGGAGACAGGAATGCGGACACTGTCCTCACCGTGCCCTCTGCCACTGCACTCTTTTCAGTCTGATGAAACTGTTGAATAATGTGCTCCACCAAACAAGATGCAAATGAAGAAAGAGGAAGCCAAGAGACCAAGGATAGAGGGGATTTAAACCAGGAGAAAGGGCGCTGGCCAGGTAGCTCAGTTGGTTAGAGCATTGTCCCAATGTGTCAAGGTTGTGGGTTCAATCTCCAGTGAGGACACATATAAGATACAACCGATGAATGCATAAACAACAAATCTCTCTCTCTCTCTCTTCTCTCTCTCTCTCTCTCTCTCCCCCATATCTCTATCTCTATCTCTATCTCTCTCCAATACAAAAAGTTTAGACCAGGAGAAAGGCAAATAAAATTCCAAAGGGACATTCTAGAGAAAAGAGAAATGGGAATCTCAAGGAGGGATGCAGCAGAGAAGAAGAAAAAAGGAAGTGATATTTTCTAACGGAATTGACCTTGTGGAGAATTGGAAAATCTGGGTAAGTACAAAGAAATGAACAACAACGAAGGCAATTATTTTTCCATTGATTTATTTTTATTTATTTATTTAAAATATATTTTATTGATTTTTTTACAGAGAGGAAGGGAGAGGGATAGAGAGTTAGAAACATTGATGAGAGAGAAACATCGATCAGCTGCCTCCTGCACACCTCCTACTGGGGATGTGCCCGCAACCAAGGTACATGCCCTTGACCAGAATGGAACCTGGGACCTTTCAGTCCGCAGGCTAATGCTCTATCCACTGAGCCAAACCAGTCAGGGCTTCCATTGATTTTTAGAGAGAGCAGAAGGGAGGGGGAGAGACACAGAAAAACATCAATGTGAGAGAGACACATTGACTGCCTCCTACACGAGCCCCAACCAGGGCCGGGGATCGAGCCTGCAATAAAGGTACGTGCCCTTGACTGGGATCGAACCCAGGACCCTTCAGTCTGCAGCCCGACACTCTATCCACTGAGCCAAACCAGCTACCATGAATAATTATTACAATGTTATTAACTATATTCCCTATGATATACTCTACATCCCCATGACTATTTTGTAATATCAATTTGTACTTTTTTTAATCTATAGAAAGAGAGAAAGGGAGAGAGAGAGAAACATCGATGTGAGAGAGAAAGTAGATAATCCTTTGCCTTTTGTAGGCACCCTAACTGGGGATCGAACCACAACCTAGGTATGTACCCTGGGCAGGAATTGAACCCACAATCTTTTGGTGTAAGGGATAATGTTCCAAACAAGTGAACCACATGTCCAGAGCCCAATTTGTACTTTATTTATTTATTTATTTTTAAATCCTCATCCGCGGATATTTTTCCATTGTTTTTAGAAAGAGTGGGAGGGAGGGAGGGAGATGGGGAGAGAAAGAAACATTGACGTGAAACATCAATTGGTTGTCTCCGGCACACACCCCCTGACAGGGGTCGGGGAACAAACCTGCAACCCAGGTACGTCCCCTTGCTCGGAAATTGAACTTTTGATCCTTCAGTGTAGGGGGCCAGTACTCTAACCACTTAGCAACACTGGCCAGGGCCCAATTTGTACTTCCTAATCCTTTCCCCTTTTTCATCCATCCCCCTTGCATTTGACAATGTTCTCTGTATCTATGAGTTTGATTCTATTTTGCTTGTTCATTTATTTTGGTCTTATTTTTTTCAGATTCCATATATAAGTGAAATTATACAGCAATTGTCTTTCTCTGTCTGACTTACTTCACTCAGCACAATACCCTATCCATCCACGTTGTTGCAAATGGCAAGGTTTCATTCTTTTTTTTAAGGCTAAGTTATATTCTATTGTATATATGCATCACTTCTTTATCTAGTCATCTATTGATGGACACTTAGGTTGCTTCCATATATTGTAAATAATACTTCAATGAACATAGAAATGTATGTATATTTTTCTATCTTTTATAATTAGTGTTTTGGATTTCTTTGGATAAATACTCAGAAGTGTATTTGCTGGGTCATAAGGTAGTTCTATTTTTTAATTTTTTGAAGGATCTCCATGCTGTTTTCCATAGTGACTACACCAATCTGTATTTCCACCAACAGTACACAAGATTTCCATTTTCTCCTCATCCTTGCCAACATTTGTTGTTTATTGGTTTATTGATAATAGCCATTCTTATAGGTGTGAGATAATATCTCATTGTGGTTTTAATGGATGGAGGCTAAAACAAACAGCAATTAGCATAACAGTGCAAAAGAGACATTGGAAGGCCAATGGACTTTGATATTCAGCAGGGCTGAATTTCAGCACAAGACCTGCTGTGATGCAATGGCTCAAGGTGATTTCCCGACCTGATAATCTTTACATTGTTTACCAAACTTTACCCTTGATCTGCCTGTATGCATTGCTAAAGGACAAATGTGTATTCAGAGTGAATAGAAAGCAGATGGGACCCAGTCTCGGTGTGCCTCTTCAGGAAAGAGGTCTCCACCTGGCCCCAATGCCTTCTAAATTTATATTTCTTGTATAGCATTTTCATTTGTGCGTTGGCCCCTCCTTCAGATCCTGAACTTCCCCGTGCAGGTTGTGGCAATTGGCTCCTCAAACAGGAGACTGAAGAAGATTCGCCTGAGCAAAAAACGAAGTGAAAAGGAAAAGTGGAGACTCAGTGGAAAGGTGGAAATTCAGTGGTGCCCAAAGCCTGTGCCAGCTTCGGAGTCACGTCTGAAAGTGGACGGGGACGTTTCTGGAATCAGCAGGTTATTAGGGGGAAGAATTCGAGTAAAAGGCAAAAACATTATTGTAGACTTTTAGCTTGCATGCTCAAGGATAAAGGAATTAAAGTATCAGAAAGCATTCTCTTACAGTTTTTGCATATTATCATAGAGTATAATCCTTGGTTCCCTGATGCTAGTCCATTAGACCTTGATCTCTGGAAACAAGTAGGTAGAAATTTAAGGAGAAATCGGGCTCAAGGAAAATGAGTGCCCTTGTCATCTTTCACTATGCGGGCTCTTGTTCGAGCTGTATATTGCCCACTTCATATTGAGGATCCAACGCCTGCAGAACGCCAGGAGGATTTATCACCGCCCCCTCCTCTTCCTAAGGCAGAGCCTGTACAGCCCCCGATCCTCAGCCTCTGGTGTGAGGAGGCTCATCAACTAGAGAAAATGGGGCTAACAGTCCGTTTACAAAAGGCTCCTTAATGCTCTGTCTGAGAATCACCATATGA
>NW_005361156.1:689517-697688 GCF_000412655.1 Myotis brandtii
TGTAATGTCTCCCCTTATATTTATAATTTTATTTATTCAAGTCCTTTCTCATTTTGTCTTGGTTACTCTAGCAAAATGTTTGTCAATTTTATCTTTCAAAGATAAAAATATTTGAAATGAAATATTTTATTTGAAATGAGAAAATTTTGACCTTCTCTATTGTCTTTTTAGTCTCTACTTCATTTATTTCTACTCTAACCTATTTGTTTCCTCCCGCTAACTTTGGTCTTGCAACTTTTCTTCTTTTCAGGTCATTTGTTTGAGATCTTTTTTTTTTCTTAATACTTATCACTGTCAACTTTCCTCTTAGAACTATTTTTACTGCAACCCATAAGTCTTGGTGTGTGTGTTTCCATTTTATTTGTCTCGAGATACTTTTTGAGTTCTCTCCTGATTTTGTTCTTTGACTCATTGGTTGTTCAGGAGCCTAAGGTTTAGTTTCTACATATTTATAAAATTTTCTCTTATTGTGGATTTCTAATTCCACACCATTGTGGACAGAGAAGATACTTGATTTGATTTCAAGCTTCTTAAATTTGTTGATTTGTTTTGTGGTCTAACATATTATCTGTCCTGGAGAATGCTCCAGGTGCATTGAAAAGAATGTCTATTCTGCTGTTTTTGGACGGAATGTTCTGTATATGTGTGTCAGGTTCATTTGGTCTATAGTGTTATTCAAGTCCACTATTTCCTTATTGATTTTCTCGGTGGGTGATCTATTCATTGTTGAAGGTGGAATATTGACGTCCTGTACTACAATTGTATTGCTGCTTATTTCTCCCTCTCAGTTTTGTTAATATTTACTTTATATATTTAGGTGCTCCAATATTGGGTTCATATATATTTACAGTTGTTATAGTCTCTCTATGCATGGACCCCTTTATCATAACATAGTGACCTTCTTTGTTTCAAGACAGATTTTGAATGAAAGTCTATTTTCTCTCTCTGTATGCAGAAACAAAATGCAAACATCATAAAAATAGAAAATTTTGCATTTTAAAGTTGTTAAAAGGCAGCTTTATTTTTAAAATTTGTGCTATGGATTGTTGGTTTTTTTTAAAGAACCTCACAAGCCCCGCCTGGTTGCTCAGTGGCTAGAGTGTCAGCCTGCAGACTGAAGGGCCCCAGGTTCGATTCCCGTCAAGGGCATGTACCTCAGTTGCAAGTTCTCCAGCACCAGGGGCTGGAGGCAACCAATTGATGCATCTCTCTCTTTCTCTCCCCTCCTTTCCACTCTCTCTAGAAATCAATGGAAAAATTATCCTTGGGTGAGGATTAAAAAAAAAAAAAAGTGTCATGGGAATGATTTTGAATCAAGACATCCAGCTACTTGATAAAGTTGGGTAAAATTTCCGAGAGAGAGAGAGAGAGAGAGAGAGAGAGAGAGAAAGGAAGGGAAGAAAGAAGAAAGAAAGAGAAAGAAAGAGAAAGAAAGAAAGAAAGAAAGAAGTATGTTTGAAGAGAGCTTTGGGTATAAGAGAAGCATCGACCATGTGTGGAGTCAGGATCCCTAGGCCACACTGGGGAATTACTATTCCTTTCTGGCTGGACCACAGAAAGAAGGTAAGAGCTATAGCTGAAAAATTGAATGTAGCTGCAGACTGTTTGAAGAGAGCTTTGGGTATAAGAACAGCATTGACCATATGTGGAGTCAGGATCCCTAGGCCACACTGAGGAATCAGTATTCCTTTCTGGCTGGACCACAGAAAGAAGATAAGAGCTATAGCTGAAAAATTGAATGTAGCTGCAGACATGGAGCGCACAACTGGAGAATAATAAAGAACTTCCCCAACCTCATTCTGACAGAACCCTTTGCCCTCACAGCTGACCATTCTAGCTCAGACGTGACAACACCAGCCCTTTTCCAGATCCATCTCCTACCCCCCTCCCCTTTGCCTTTCCATTCCAACCCAATCTCCTAGGCCCTCTACAAACCTAGGCCTTTGCCTAGGCCAGTGATGGCGAACCTATGACACGCGTGTCAGAGGTGACACGCGAACTCATTTTTTGGGTTGATTTTTCTTTGTTAAATGGCATTTAAATATATAAAATAAATATCAAAAATATAAGTCTTTGTTTTACTATGGTTGCAAATATCAAAAAATTTCTATATGTGACACGGCACCAGAGTTAAGTTAGGGTTTTTCAAAATGCTGACACGCCGAGCTCATAAGGTTCGCCATCACTGGCCTAGGCAGTGCTCTCAGCCTGGGATCACCACTCTTTTTTCTTTTGACAACTTTTCTCTGCCTACAAGCCCCACTTGTCAGGGCTGGCTCACAGCTTCCTTGCCTCCTCCATAGAGAATGACTCACCCGTTGACACTTTGACCTGCCTTTTTCAATCCACTTGTCACATTTATAATTGTTTACTATCTCTCACCCCATAAAATTGAACTCCCTGGAGTCATGGATTGTGGCTTAAATTAAGCTATACAGCCCCATCCCTACACAGGTCTGACACACAGTGAGTGCTGAACAAAGTCTTGAATGAACAGTCTTGAATAGTCTCCCTATTTCTGTTCCTTCTTTTCCTCAACTTGTCTGATTCTCATCCTAAAGCAACGTTTGGATTATGTCACCCGCAACTCAAACCCCTCCTCTGGCTGACCCTCACCTGGGACTCTTTCAATTGTTGGCCTTCAAGGCCTGGCAATGAGGGCTGTTAGGAAAGTTAGAGAGAAAAAGGTCAGGTGAAAGTCGCAGTAAGGTCAGGCAGGGTTAAGCAAGCTGATCTGAAGTAAACTGACAGAGGGCCCTGTTTAACCCATAATTTCCTCCCTCCCTCCCTTCCTCAAACTTTTATTGAGCACTATGGTCAGGACCTGTGCAGGTGGGAGGGGCTGCTTAATAAAGAGCTCCACCCAGACCAGAGTCTGACTCAACTGGGGTGCTGGTGAATGTTTAACAACAGAATCTGTGCAGGTGGGGGAGTGATTTCTAGAGGTTGCCAATTTTTCTGGTGTAAATATTCCCATCATGTCAAGCTACAAACATGGTTACTGACTATAGAATTGGAAATAATTGTACAATACCAAAACCATTATACAGCATTTCTACCATATAGCTGTAACAGACACACACCTCAAGAATGTAGATAATAGTAAAATGTAGCAAAATAATTAGGAAGGGATGAATTTTGAATATTTTCTACCTTTGCTTTTAATATAATTTAATTGTAGGTTTATGTAATTCAATTTTTAACAGTGGCTTTAAAAAGATAGTGCTGGTGAGGATACGGCAAAAGGGAACGCATGCACTGTTGGTGGGAATGCAGACTGGTGCCGCCTCTGTGGGAACAACATGAAGTTTCCTCAAAAAATTAAAAATGGAACTGCCTTTTGACCCAGTGATCCCACTTCTGGGAATATATTCTCAGAAACCCCAAACACCAATCAGAAAGAATAGATGCACCCCTGTGTTCATTGCAGAGTTATTTACAATAGCCAAAGATCTGGAAACAGCCCAAGTGCCCCTCAGGAGATGAGCGATAAAAAAGCTGTGGTACACTTACACAATGGAATACCACATGGCTGTAAAAAAGAAGGAAATCTAGCCCTGGCTGGTGTGGCTCAGTTGGTTGAGCATCCTTCTGTGCGCTGAAAAGTTGCAGGTTCGATTCCTGGTCAGGGCATGGGAGGCAACCGATCACATGGATGTTTCTCTCTCTCTCTCCCTCTCCCTTCCTCTCTCTCTCAAGTCAATAAAAATACATATTTTTTTTTAAAAAGAAGGAAATCTTACCTTTTGCAACAGCATGGATGGACCTGGAGATTATTGTGCTGAGTGCAATAAGCCAGTGAGAGAAAGACAAATACCATATGATCTCACGTGTATGTGGAATTTAATGAACAAAAATGAACTAAGAACAAAATAGAAACAGAGGCATGGATACATGGAACAGACTGGGGGTTGAGGGATTGGATGAAAGAAAATGAAGGGATTCTCCAAAAACCTCTATCCATTACACATAGACACAGACAACAGTGTGGGGATAGCCAGAGGGAAAGGCGGGTGGGGCGAGGTGGAGGTGGGCAAAGGATTGGGAAAATGGGGAGGGAAAGAGACTTTACTTGGGGCGATGGGGGCAGGATGCAGAGAGCAGATGATGTTTTATTGAGTTGAAACCTGCATGTCACCCCCAATAAATTCAATAAAAAACAAAAAGATAAAGAAGATGAATGTATCTAACATCCAGCTTGCAAAATCCTGAAAATTTAACTCAGTTCTGGCGACTCCAGACAAGCTGGTTCCAGCACACTGTTGTCCCCTTGCGTGCATGGTTCATACTTTACTTCTTCTTTAAAAAAAGAAGTTTTTATTGATTTCAGAGAGGAAGGGAAAGGGAGAGAGAGAGAGAGAAACATCAATGATGAGAATCATTGCTTGGCTGCCTGGGGGCCAAGCCTGCAACCTGGGCAGGTGCCTGACCGGGATCGAACCGTGACCTCCTGGTTCATAGGTCCAGCTCAACCAGTGAGCCACACCAGCCGGGCATACTTTCCTTACTGATGGTCTTTGAAGAGCTGGGAGACTGCAGGCCAAGGGGAGGAACGGGGCTCACTGGGGAGAACCCAGGCCGGCTGTAGTTCCTCACAACGGCCACCGGGAGGCGACAGACACGGGCTAATAAAGGCAGAAGCCCCTGGGCTGTGCACTCCTCCCCGCCACTTGGGTCCCGGGGCGCGGAGAGGCGGTCCCCACTGTAGGGCTCTGGTCTGGAAAACCAGGCTCTCAGCCCACCGATCGCCTCGTCGTCGCGGAGCCCACGCAGCTCTTAGTCCTGAACCCGCACCCACCCAGCAGCTCGCCCCTCCGCCTTCCTGGCATCCCGCGCGCAGTGACCACACTTCCGCTGGCTAGGGATCCAGAGCAAGTCTCGGTCGTTAATTGCAGGAGTGAATTAATCACCGCGCAATTAGCTTGTTTTCCCTGGTCCTAAGCCCGGCTGATGAGTGCAGGAGGGACGAGGCACAGGAGCTTCCGCCTGAGTCACCCTGAGGCAGCGGCGCCCAGGAGGTCAGGGAAGGAGGCTACCCAGGCTTCTGCTGCGGATGCAGAAGCGGGCCAGGCCCTGCGCCCAGGAAGACAAAAGAAAACCGGGGAGTTGGGCCCGGAAACCGGCATCCTCCTCACCGGCGCTCTGCCAGCTGTTTGAGTGACCTTGGGCAAGGCATTTAACCCTGGCGGAACCTGGTTTCTGCAGCAGCCACTGTTGGCTGCCTCCCTGACATGTGTGCCCTGTTCTTGTTCTTCCTTGTTGGCCAGCCCTCCAGGGACATGTACTCCAGCGCTGCATTCAACCTGACGGGCTCTGTCCACTGTTTGATCCTGTTCCCCTTGTCAAAGGCTGGCTCCCTGCAAATACCATCAAAACAACCGGTTGCTAAGACAAAACTGAGTTTGTTGCTTCTCTTGTTCAGAGAGAGCAGGATCTTGAAAAGAGTTCTTGAGTGGAGGTGGAAAGGGCAAAGTTGAGATATTGAGGTTTTGGGGTCTGGCTTAAGGCTAGCCTTTTGATGCAGGACTTAAGTAGGATTTGGGTAAAGATCGCATTATACAGTTCAGGATTGTAAGTCATAGTAATTTAGGAGTTGGCATGTGAGGTAAGGGTTTTATTTTTATTTTTTTAAAAATACATTTTTATTGATTTCAGAGAGGAAGGGAGAGATAGAAACATCAATGATGGGAGAGTATCATTGATCAGCTGCCTCCTGCACGCCCCCTACTGGGGACCGAGCCCGCAACCTGGTCATGTGCCCTTGACCATTCCGGGGACCCTTCATTCCACAGGCTGACGCTCTATCCACTGAGCCAAACCAGGTAGGGCGAGGTAAGGGTTTTAAAGAGTCTTGGAGCTTCAACGGTTACCTGGTGCGACGTGCTGAAGAGTCATGTGGTTTTAAGTGGACTTTTCTGAAGTGAAAGAGTGAGGTTATTTGCATCCTTTGTCTTCCTGGGCAGGTGTTTCCCAGAATAATGAAGTCACCGTAAGACAGTCATGTTATTTTGCCTCAGCCCGTGTGAGTCACAGTCCTCTGTTATTTGCACCCAGAGGAAGACTGTATGTGGTTTTCTTTTGTATAAAATGGAGATCATATTGAGAGGGACTGGAGAGGTCATATAGTGAGAATACCAGGGTTTCAGCCTATTGTAGCCTTTCAATATTACATCACAGGAGAGCTCACAAAGGTGTCTGAGTCTGGAACATTATTCTTGCTCTCAAATAGGAAAAGGGAGCTGCCACATGGAAAAGAATAGATGTTTACTAACTAGCTCCAAAACATAACTATGTCCACTAACCAACTGCAACTTAAAGCATATGGTTCCTGGTCCATTGCATTTACTCTGTAGAGACAGGTGCATGTTCATGTTTGATGGCATGTAGTGGAGTCTCCACAACTAAGAATGTTCTAGGCTTATCAAGATCATAAAATGGCACTGAGGCATTTGACTTCTGCCCTTCCTGATTGCCCTGTGAATTGGGGTGAGTTCCTTCCCTGTCTGAGCTCATTTCTTCATACGTGCATTGGGGAAGACTATGCTTTGGGCAGAAGAAGGAGGATACTATGAGGTCACGTGTTGAGTATGGCAGTCAGCAGTTGGAACAAAGTCCAAATGATTCAGGAGCAGTGTTAGCCATTACCAGTGTGGGCTGCTCTACAAATTGTAGGTCTAAAACAGTGATGGCAAACCTTTTGAGCTCGGCGTGTCAGCATTTTGAAAAACCCTAACTTAACTCTGGTGCCGTGTCACATATAGAAATTTTTTGATATTTGCAACCATAGTAAAACAAAGACTTATATTTTTGATATTTATTTTATATATTTAAATGCCATTTAACAAAGAAAAATCAACCAAAAAAATGAGTTCGCGTGTCATAGGTTCGCCATCACTGGTCTAGGACAACAAACTATGAGAGACTGTGGGCCCATTGAAAGAAGTTGGGAAGGTCTCAAGGTTAATCAGGTTGGGAGGAAGCAGGAGAAATGAAGTTGATATTAACCACGATTCCAGTATAGGGAGTCTGGGACTTGTTTGGGTCAGTTCCTGCACTGCTTCCTACCCTTTCTTCTCCCCTCCCCTCCCCCCAAGTGCAGGGACAATATTAAAAAGATTTAATCAGTTCTTTACAGTCAAGAAACAGTCAGAATAGGCTTGTTGGAACCTTTGGAGGTTCCCTGTCTCAATAGGCATTAATGTTTTAATTGCTAGAATTTGGGGGTGGTCAAGGGGAGGGCTGGGCATTGAGGGGAAATTGGGGCCTCAGGAAGTGGCTGCTTACCAACCTGTAGTTGACATTCAGTTTGGCTCTATCAGAACATCCTGGCTGAAAATCTGCTCGCTTAAGGGGATACAGGGGTTTGGCTTTCAGGTGTGGGACAAGGGGATGTTGGCAGTAGAGCCCTGTGCAGGGCAGGCATGGGTGGGGGACAGATTATGATCAGGCGAGTCTTCTCTGGGAACTTCCAGGCTCTGGCACTGGAAGGCTGGAGTCTCCCAGGGAAGCCTCAGCTCCCTGCAGCTCCTGAACATTTGAGCAGCACCCTCAAATGGAATTTGGCTAGGTTTTCAGGTCCTCTTATCTTCTAGACTTGGGGAAATCCTTCCCCTTCTGTTGGGGTCCAGCTCCAGCAGGTACAGGGGTTCCCAAAGGTGTGGATGGAGTCGGCAAAGAAGGAATGATACGGAGACAGCGTTCAGTTGATCAGCATAGCGAGGATATCCAGCAAGGTTCTATTGCCAGGATCTCCAGCCAAGTTCTGTCTTTATTGTCCTGTTACATCTGTATTTATACCATTTTATTTTAATCCTATCCATTCTATTCCAAAGGTTAGGGCTTTTGTTATCTCCATTCCAAGGTCACTACTCTACTGTTCTGTTAAGCTACAAGGAAGTAACTGAAGGAGATTATCCTAAGTAAAGATTATGTAGCTTAAGCGTGATTGTTCGTAGTTAAGGTGATTAACTACCCTCCTGGCACTTAGTTAAGGGGTTTTACTGATTTATTCCCTTCCTTAGTCCTGTTAATCCCTAACTCCAGGGAAAAATCCCCACCTGGGGAAACAACCTTTCTCAGAGAGGTGACCCTGGTTAGAACACATAGCGCTAAGAAGGGGAGCAAACATATTAAGGACAGTATGCCATATACGCCAGGTCCCTTGAAACATA
>NW_005361156.1:702213-705273 GCF_000412655.1 Myotis brandtii
TTTTATTGATTTCAGAGAGAAAGGGAGGGGGAGAGAGAGAAACATCAATGATGAGAAATAATCATTTATTGGCTGCCTCTTGCATGCCCCCTAGTTGGGATTGAGCCCACAACCCAGGCATGTCCCCTGACTGGGAATCGAACCATGACCTCCTGGTTCATAGGTCAACACTCAACCACTGAGCCACACTGGCTGGGCTCTTTCACAAGATCTTGATGGCAAATTAAGCCTTGAGACCAAGTCACTAGCAAATGGAAAAAATAATTTTCCTTTCCTCAAGGGCAAGAAAGACTGAGTCTTCAAACCCTCTCAGGATATGAGGAGAAAAGGTTTGCATTCTATTTTTCTATAGTAAACAAAGGGAAGAAAAAGAAATCATTATACAACTTTAGAAAAGTTTTTTAAGACAAGAGAGTTGTGCGCCCCACTCCAAGCCACAGGAGTGTTCTTACTGTGTGACCCACAGCAACCCACCTGCTCCACCCTGGCCTTTGGGACAGTTCTGCAGGAAATACCCCAAGCAACTCAGCAGACACCCTACTCTGGGCCTCAGGAGAGCACTGCCAGGGCAACCAGGAGCAGTGTTGTGCCCAGCCAGGGGCCACAGGATCGCACTGCAAGTGTGTTTCCAGAGAGACCTGGGGTGCCACCCTGCCATGGGTGCTGGGGCTGTACAGTGAATTGCATGCCAGAGGGCTCTGGGTCCTCACAGAAAGTTGCACATCAGGGAACTGTGCACACGCTCCCACCACCCCAAGCATCTGAAGTGGGCAACCGAGGGACAAGATTCGGGAGAAGGGGATACAACTCAGAGCAGAGACAATAAAGGCCTGAGACTTAAGGCAGACCCAGCCTTTGGGCTAATGATTTCCAGACATTGGCCTGATAGGGTCTTTAACCTCTCAAACCCCAAGCAGGGTACCCAGGGCCAGAAAGAGACAAAGAAACAACCCCCAAGTACAGAAAAGGAGACACCACCAGAAAAGGAACTAAATGAAATAGAGGCAAGCAATTGTTAGAGAAAGAATTCAAAGTAAGGTCACAAAGTTCCTGAACCAGCTGGATGAGAAAATCAACAACATATGTAAGAATCAAGAGGAAATGAAAAATGATATAGCTACACTAAAAAAACACAATGGGAGGTTCCAACAGTAGACTAGAAAGAGTGAGTTAGAAGACAGGGAAGTAAAACACACCCAATCTGAACAGCAATTGGAAAAAAAATTAAAAAGCAGGAGAGTTTAAGGGAGCTTTGGGACAACATGAAATGAAGCAACCACATAATAGGGGTGCCAGAAAGTCAAGAAGAGGAGCAAGGAATAGAAAATCTATTTGAAGAAATAATGACAGACACCTTCCCTGACTTGGGGAAGAAAAAATTCCCACAAGCACAGAGTCCCAAACAAGATGAAACCCAAAAGACCCACACCAAGACACATCGTAATTACAATGGCAAACATTAATGACAAAGAAAGAATCTTAAGGGCTGCAAGAGAGAGACAGAAAGTTACCTGCAAGGGATCTCCCATTAGACTTTCAAATGATTTTTCAACAGAAATGCATCAGGCCAGAAGGGAATGGAATGAAGTATACAAAGTGATGCAAAGCAAGGGACTGAATCCAAGAATACTCTATCCAGCAAGGCTATAAATCAAAATTGAAGGTGAAATCAGGAGCTTCGCAGACAAAAAAGGCTAAGGAGGTTATTACCACCAAGCCAGCAATGCAAGAAATGCTAAAGGAACTGTTGTAAAAAGAAGAAATAGACAGGGAAGAAGGAACACAAGGGTAAAGAATAAAAATGGCAACACACAAGTACCTATCAATAATAACCTTAAACGTAAATTCATTAAATGATCCAATCAAAAGACATAGGGTGGCTGAATGAATAAGAAAGCATGACTCATATATATGCTATCTGCAAGAGACCCACCTCAGAACAAAGGACTCACACAGTCTAAAAATGAAGGGATGGAAAATATTTTTCAGGCAAATGGAAACGAAAAAAAAAAAAAAAAAAAACAGCAAAAAAACCCCCAAGGTAGCAATACTTATATCTGATAAAATAGACCTCAAAGTGAAGGCCATATAAGAGATAAGGAAGGCCACTTCATAATACTAAAGGGATCGATACAACAAGAGGATATAACTCTGGTAAACATATATGCACACAATACAGGTGCTCCCAAGTACATAAAAAACCTTCTGGAAGATATCAAGGGAGAGATTGACAGCAATACAATCATAGTAGGGGACTTTAATACCCCATTGACATCACTGGATAAATCTTCTAGACAAAAAAATCAACAAACAGCAATCCTAAACGACTCACTAGATCAGATGGAACTAATTGACATCTTCAGAACATTTCACCTGAAAGCAACGGAATACACATTCTTCTCGAGTGCACATGGGACATTTTCAAAGATAAACCACATATTAGGACACAGGCTAAGTCTCTTCAAATTCAAGAAGATAGAACTCATATCAGGCATCTTCTCAGATCACAATGGCATAAAATTAGAAATCAACTACAATAAAAACAATAAAATATCAAATACCCAGAGGCTAAAGAGCATGCTATTAAACAATGATTGGATTACCAAAGAGGTCAAAGAAGAAATAAAAAACATCCTGGAATCAAATGACAATGAAAACACAACAATCCAAAATCTATGGGACACAGTGAAAGCAATCCTGAGACAGAAGTTCATAGCTCTACAGGCCTACCTCAAAAAATAAGAAAAACTGGCAATAAATTATCTCACCCTACAACTTAAAGAAAAGCCCAGAGTAAGCAGAAGGAAGGAAATAATAAAGATCAGAGCAGAAGTAAACGACATAGAGACAAAAAAACCAACAACAAACAAACAAAAAAAACACACAAAAAAACCCCCACAAACAAACAAAAAACAAAAAATCAAGAAAACCAAGAGCTGATTCTTTGAAAGGATAAACAAGATTGATGAACCTCTATCCAGGCTCACCAAGAAACAAAGAGAGAGGACCCAAATAAACAAAATCAGAAATGAAAGAGGAGAAGTAACAACTGATCTTACA
>NW_005361156.1:705320-706288 GCF_000412655.1 Myotis brandtii
TGGACAACCTAGATGAAATGGACATATTCCTAGAAAAATACAATCTTCCTAAACTCAATCAGGAAGAATAAAAAAACCTGAATAGGCGGATAACTATCAATAAAATTGAAGCAGTAATAATAATAAAAAACTTCCAACAAACAAAAGCACTGGTCCAGACGACTTCACAGGGGAGTTTTACCAAACATTCAAATAAGAACTAAAGCCTATCCTCCTCAGATTACTCAAAAAAATTCAAACGGAAGGCACACTTCTAAGCTCTTTTTATGAAGCCAGCATTACCCTAATCCCAAAACCAGATAAAGACACTACAAAGAAAGAGAATTACAGGCCAATATTCCTGATGAACATAGATGATAAAATCCTCAACAAAATTCTAGCAAATCAGATCCAGTATTACATTAGAAAGATCATACACCATGACCAAGTGGGATTTATTCCAGGGATGCAAGGCTGGTTCAATATCCCCAAATCAATAAATGTTATACATCACGTAAACAAATTGAGAGACAAAAATCACATAATCATATCAATTGATGCAGAAAAGGATTTTTAAAAAAAATATATTTTTTATTGATTTTTTACAGAGAGGAAGGGATAAAAGCCATATATGACAAACCTACAGCCAACATCATACTCAATGGGCAAAAACTAAAACCATTTCCCCTAAGAACAGGAACAAGACAGGGGTGCCCACTTTCACCACTCCACTTCGACATAGTACTGGAAGTTCTAGCCATAGCTATCAGACAAGAAGAAGAAATAAAAAACATCAAATTGGAAAAGAAGAAGTAAAACTATCATTATTCACAGATGACATGATATTGTACATAGAAAACCCTAAAGACTCCATCAAAAAACTACTAGACTTAATAAATGAATTTGGCAATGTAGCAGGATAAAAAATTAACACCCAGAAATCTATGGATTTTTTATACACCAATAATGAACTCACAGAAAGAGAAACA
>NW_005361156.1:706392-709943 GCF_000412655.1 Myotis brandtii
GTAAAAGACCTATATGCGGAAAACTACAGGACACTGAAAAAAGAGATAGAGGAAGACATAAACAGATGGAAGGACATACCATGCTCATGGATTGGTAGAATCAACATCATTAAAAAGTCCATACTACCCAAAGCAATCTATAGGTTCAATGCACTCCCCATTAAAATACCAACGGCATATTTCACCAACCTGGAATAAACTCTCCAAAAATTCATCTGGAATAAAAAAAAGACCCCGAATAGCTGCAGCACTCCTGAGAAAGAAGAGCAAAGTTGGAGGGATCACAATACCAGATATCAAGCTATATTACAAAGCCACTGTTCTCAAAACTGCCTGGTACTAGCACAAGAACAGACATATAGACCAATGGAACTGAATAGAGAACCCAGAAATCGACCCAAACCATTATGCTCAATTAATATTTGACAAAGGAGGCAAGAGCATACAATGGAGTTAAGACAGTCTCTTCAATAAATGGTATTGGGAAAACTGGACAGATACATGCAAAAAAATGAAAATAGACCACCAACTTACACCATACACAAAAGTAAACTCAAAATGGATAAAGGACTTAAATGTAAGACGGGAAGCCATAAAAATCTTAGAAGAATCCATAGGCAGCAAAATATCAGACATATGTCGTAGCAATATCTTTACCAATACAGCTCCTAAGACAATGGAAACTAAGGAGAAAATAAATACAAGGAACTACATCAAAATAAAAAGCTTCTGCACAGCAAAGAAAACTAACAAAACATCAAGAGAGCCCACTAGCCATAACCGGTTTGGCTCAGTGGATAGAGCGTCGGCCTGCGGACTGAAGGTTCCTGGGTTCGATTCCAGTGAAGGGCATGTACCTCTGTTGCAGGCTCGATCCCCCCGCCCTGGTTAGGGCCATATGGGAGGCAACGAATCGATATGTCTCTCTCACATCAATGTTTCTCTCTCTCTGTCTCTCCCCTTCCCTTCCACTCTTTCTAAAAATCAATGGAAAAATATCCTCGGGTGAGGATTAACAAAACAACAAAAATAAGAAAAGTAAAAAATTCCAGTGTGTGTCTGAATGAAGTGGTAGGACACGTGGCGTCACGGAGGATTGGAGAATTGGTTGGTATGGAAAACCCCACACGTCTGGTGTTAAAAGTATTCTGTGTGTACAGAGAAGTTGTTTTTACTTTTCTATTGGATATGGGTGGGGAGGAAAAGGGTGACTAAAGGCTGACTCTCAGTCTTCTGGCTTGAACACCTGGGTGAGTGTGGTGCCATTTTCTGAGAGGGGAGGACCTGGGGCAGGAAATGTCTGGATTCAAGGGAACCTCAAGTTCCCCTGTTTAAGATGCCCATTGGAGTTCAAGTCCCAATCCCAGAAGCCGACTGACTCCTCACACACATGGGTTTCTTGCTCCAGAGCTGCCTGTCTTCCTGGCTGGAGAAACCTCCACACTGGCTTGCCCAGAAGCCATTCATTAGCAGTAATTAGCACAGTCATTCATTTCCCTGGAGGGATGAGTGGGGAGAAGGAACGTGGTTGGAGGTGGCCCTCCACCCTGTGGGGGAGGCTGGAGCTGGTTTCTCCATGCTTCCTCTCCACCAGCATGACTGCATGATGTGTCTGCCCAGGTCAGGAGGGGGGGAGGAAGGGGGAGAGATGGAGGGACTAGGTCATGGCTCAGTAGGCACCCCCCGTCTCAAGGCAGGGCCAGGAGGACCTGCAGATCCCAGCTCACTTGTAGAACTGAACTGGGGCCCCTCGGTCTGCATCTGCACCTAGATGTGGCGTATCCTGCGCAGCCAGTCACTTCCTCTCCTTGGGCTTTTGACCATGACCTTTGACCCCATGACTCTGAGGTTCGGTCCTCTCTGAGTCACGGATGCTTCCCACAAGTGCTGGAAGAGTACCCAGCGAGTCAGCTCGCCCAGCTTGACCATTTCCCTCTGTCCTTCTCAGCTCCCCTCTTCCACCAGCTCTAGGCTGAGCCCTTCCCAGGCTGGCGCTCCCTTCTCTGCTTCTTGGTCACAGGGGGAAGCCCAGTCCTTCCAGGCTGATTTCTGTGTTGTGGCGAGAGTAGCTCTAATTGGTCCCAGGTAGCAGGGAGAGAAGTATGCATGGCTGTTGAAGAGTCTGGCTTTAGAATATGCCAGTCACATGGTGGATAATACTGGGGGGCATGCCAGTTAATATTTCACAGAGGGCTATCTAGGGGTGGGGGCTCGGGGGAAGACCTGTTTTGTAGCATTTGCTGATTTCCATGGTATAAGTTATGCATGGCTGATTTCAAGATGCTAATGTGATGTCAACCGCTTGCAAAATTTCTGAAAAGTTAACAATTAGCTCTTGCTAGCCAATAGGAGCCCAAGTTAGCACGTCCCTTTAATAAACATGTTATTTTAGAGGTAAACAAACAGACAAAGCACAGGGGGCTTCAAGCTTCCCTATGATTCATTGAATTAGCCAGACACAAGGAGATAATTCTTGTGGAGGTGGTGGTGGTGGCAGCAATAGAAAGGATTTTCCATCAACCAAAGGCAACAGCGTGTAGACTGGGAAGTTAGGAGTGAGGAGGCTGGGGGTAGACAGTCCAGTGACATTTATGTAGGAGGACTGACCATCTTTCTCCCTAAAAACATTCTCAATCCAGGCTGATGGGGTATTTTTCCATGAAAACAATAGGGGAAATGGGATTAACTCTAAGAATTCCAATACACAGCCAACTTTTCTGAAGGAGGAAAAGGTTGTGAACAAAACCTAGGAGAGTACTCTAAGCCATGTAAGGAAAGCTGGAGGAAGCTGCCATAGAGACCTGCCATAGAGAAAGAGATAGACGAGTAAGAGATGGAGAAGCAGGCATCATTGCATCTAAAAAAACAAAAAAGGCCTGAAGGTCTTAGTAGACCACAAGAACTAGCAGTGCTCTGTATTCCAGGAAGACACTAGTTAGAATGAAGACACCTGGTGTCACATAATTAACACCTGGACCTTAGAAGTCCAGCTTTCAAAGAATCTGAGGGCTCCCGAGGTGGGAGCTCTGCCTTTTAGAAAGTTTGGGGTCGAGAAAGGGACCGGGAGGAGGGATCCCTAAGGCTAGAGAATGGAATGCTGGGCAAGGAGGCGATGCTCATCTCCCATTTTATTTTATTTTTTAAATAAATCTTTATTGTTCAGATTATTACAGATGTTCCTCTTTTTTCCCCCATAGCTCCCCTCCACCCGGTTCCCACCCCACCCCATGCCCTTACTCCCCATCCATAGCTGTAAGGTTTTTGTCCAATTCATCTCCCATTTTAAAGAAATGGCAAGAGGATAGGGCCTATCCGATAGGCAATGATGTTATAAGATGGGAAAATTTTTATTCCCCAGAATTTTAGGTGGGGACGTGGGGGTGGGGAGTGCCTGACCACCAGCCCAGGGTTGGAGAGCTAGAAGGATTTGATGTACATGCAATGTGAGGATGAGATTCTTGTGGAGGGGAGATGGGTCAGAGCTTTGGGGCCAGGACAAAACGGAGAATGAGGAACCTGGGCGGAGAAGGAGGAAAATGTGAAGTCTGGAG